>NC_091472.1:49138582-49444832 GCF_036971445.1 Narcine bancroftii | reverse complement strand
GCGACCCAGGTTTGTATTGTTAAGGGCCCAGAGGACCCCAAAACCCAGCAACAATAGAAATTCACCAAGACAATGGTTAAAGTTGCTTTTAATTTTCTTTAAACATGAAAACAGGATCAAAATTTAACTTATTACTATTAACAACCCCCTTCTAATTCTAAGTGCACGTGTATGTAATGTGTTTATGTTCAGGAAAGTTATTTGATTCACAGTCCAATCTCACTTCTCACTCCTCCAAGTTCACCGGTATCAGGCAATTCTTCTACTGTGCACAGAATTTAACTTTTATGAATTTTCACCAGGCTCTCATGAAAAGATAAATGGTTACTGCTCAGGAAGGTTCTAGTTAGTTTCAAAGAGAGATTTGTTGCTCGATGGACACACACAAACTGATTTCCCATGAGCATACTTCAGAGTCTTGCTGAAGAAAATTGCCCCTTCATGGGTTTTGCAAATGATAAACTCTTCTTCCAGGTCACCACAGAGTTCCTCTTGTTTCCCTTATTTCGGGAGAAACACTCTAGCCGGCCATTTCCTCTTGTAAAGATCGCAAAATAAAGGAAAATAAGCAGGCCACTAGGCCCATTGACTCTGTTCCATGCATCTACACTAAGCTAAAGTATTCTCACACCTAGTTCCAATTTCCAGCCTTTTCTCCATATCCCTTGATACCTTTACCAATGAGATACTTATCCATTTCCTGTTTAAATACTTCCAGTGATCTGGCTCTACTGCTTTGTGCGGCAGTGAGTTCCACAGATCCATGACCCTCTGACAAAATAAGTTCTTCCTCTTCTCTGTTGTAATTTAAGGCAATGACCCCTTGTCCTCTATTCACCCATCAAAAGAAACATCTTATCCGCATTAATTCTGTCAAAACATCTCAGTATTCGAAATGTCTCTGTGAGATCCCCCCTCATTCTCCTATACTCCAACGTATACAACCCAAGAGCTGCCAAACGCTCGTCATACGCAAGCCCTTGCATTCTAGGAATCATCCTAACAAATCTCCTTTGCACCTTCTCCAACAACATCACTATTATAGCATTCGCCTTCTTCACTACCAATCCCACATGGGCGTAAACTTTTCGATTACTCTGCACAAGGATGCCAAGTTCTCTTTGCATCTCTGAGCATTGAATTTTCTCCCCATCCAGATAGTTCTCTGTCTGTTTATTTCCACTGCCAAAATATAGAACCGAACATTTCTCAACATTGTACTTCATCTGCCATATTTTTCCCCCGTCTCCCAAACTGTCTCTATCCCTCTGCAATTTTACCATTTCTTCAACACTTCCTGCTCCGCCACCTATCTTGGTGTCATCTGCAAATTTGGTCACAAACTCATTCATTCCATAATCCAAATCGTTAATATAAGTTGTAAACAGCAGCGGCCCCAAGACCGACCCCTGCAGACCACCACTTGTTACAGGCAGCCATCCCTTAATTTCAACCCTTTGTTTTCTGCCTATCAGCCAGTTTTCTATCCCGTCTCATAGCGTCCCTGTAATTCCACAGGCCCGCATTTAGCAGCCTAACATGCGGCACCTTATCGAAAGCCTTTTGAAAATCCAAATATATTACATCCACAGCCTCCCCTTTGTGTATCCTACCTGAGATTTCTTTGAAAAACTCTAATAGGTTGGTCAGGTAGGATCTACCCTTTAAAAAAACATGCTGACTAGGACCTAACCTGTCAAGCATTTCCAGGTATTTCATAACTTCATCCTTGAGGATTGACTCTAATATCTTCCCATCTACCAGCCTCAGACTTAAAGGTCAATAGTTTCCTTTTTTCTGTTTCCCACCTTTCTTGTACTGCGAAACAGCATTTGCAACCTTCCAATCCCCTGGGAACCATGCCAAGACTATCGATTTCTGGAAGATTTCACCAATGGATCCAAAATATCCAAAGCCACCTCTTTCAAAACCTGTGGGTGTACCTCATGCGGTCTGGGAGATTTATCTATCTTTAATCCATTCAATTTACCTAGCACAATTTCTCTAGTAATTTTAACTCTCTTCAACACTACTCCCTGAAGCCTCTGTTTGTCAGGGATATTATTAATGTCTTCCACAATGAAGACTGATGTAAAATATCCCAGAATCACAGTGCGGCTTTCGCGCAAACAGAGGAACTACTGACATGGTCTTTGCCCTCAGACAGCTCCAAGAAAAAGTGCAGAGAACAAAACAAAGGACTCTACATCACCTTTGTTGACCTCACCAAAGCCTTCGACACCGTGAGCAGGAAAGGGCTTTGGCAAATACTAGAGCGCATCGGATGCCCCCCAAAGTTCCTCAACATGGTTATCCAACTGCACGAAAACCAACAAGGTCGGGTCAGATACAGCAATGAGCTCTCTGAACCCTTCTCCATTAACAATGGCGTGAAGCAAGGCTGTGTTCTCGCACCAACCCTCTTTTCAATCTTCTTCAGCATGATGCTGAACCAAGCCATGAAAGACCTCAACAATGAAGACGCTGTTTACATCCGGTACCGCACGGATGGCAGTCTCTTCAATCTGAGGCGCCTGCAAGCTCACACCAAGACACAAGAGAAACTTGAACGTGAACTACTCTTTGCAGACGATGCCGCTTTAGTTGCCCATTCAGAGCCAGCTCTTCAGCGCTTGACGTCCTGTTGTGCGGAAACTGCCAAAATGTTTGGCCTGGAAGTCAGCCTGAAGAAAACTGAGGTCCTCCATCAGCCAGCTCCCCACCATGACTACCAGCCCCCCCACATCTCCATCGGGCACACAAAACTCAAAACGGTCAACCAGTTTACCTATCTCAGCTGCACCATTTCATCAGATGCAAGGATCGACAACGAGATAGACAACAGACTCGCCAAGGCAAATAGCGCCTTTGGAAGACTATACAAAAGAGTCTGGAAAAACAACCAACTTTAAAACCTCACAAAGATAAGCGTATACAGAGCCGTTGTCATACCCACACTCCTGTTCGGCTCCGAATCATGGGTCCTCTACCGGCATCACCTACGGCTCCTAGAACGCTTCCACCAGCGTTGTCTCCGCTCCATCCTCAACATTCATTGGAGCGCTTTCATCCCTAACGTCGAAGTACTCGAGATGGCAGAGGTCGACAGCATTGAGTCCACACTGCTGAAGATCCAGCTGCGCTGGATGGGTCACGTCTCCAGAATGGAGGACCATCGCCTTCCCAAGATCGTGTTACTGGCCACCGTGACAGAGGTGCACCAAAGAAAAGGTACAAGGACTGCCTAAAGAAATCTCTTGGTGCCTGCCACATTGACCACTGCCAGTGGGCTGATATCGCCTCAAACCGTGCATCTTGGCACCTCACAGTTTGGCGGGCAGCAACCTCCTTTGAAGAAGACTGCAGAGCCCACCTCACTGACAAAAGGCAAAGGAGGAAAAACCCAACACCCAACCCCAACCAACCAATTTTCCCCTGCAACCGCTGCAACCGTGTCTGCCTGTCCCGCATCGGACTTGTCAGCCACAAACGAGCCTGCAGCTGACGTGGACATTTACCCCCTCCATAAATCTTCGTCCGCGAAGCCAAGCCAAAGAAGATAACACATTATAATTTCCCCAGCATCATTTTCTATCAGTCCTATGTCAATATGTCAGCCATGTCTCTCTTTTATTCCTTATATATTTTTTTAAAACTCTTAGTATCTTTTTTTATATTGTTTGCCAATCTCCTTTCATAACTCATCTGACCTTATGGCTTTCTTTATTTCTTTCTGTAAGTTTTTAAAGGAGTCCCAGTCCTCTGATTTCCCACTAGTTTTAGCTTCCTTGTATGCCCTTACCTTTGCTTTTCTTCATTTTTTTTTTAGCCGCATTGATACCATCTTTCTTTTGACTAACTTCCTTTTCCTTAGAATATATCTATTGTGCAGACCTTTTATTATTTGCAAAAATATCTTCCAATCCTACTCTGTTCCTCTGACTAGTTTGATTTGCTTAAGCCAGTTCCTTTCTCATACCACCATAATTTCCTTCATTCCACTGAAAAATTGATACATCTGATAACATTTTTACCTTTTCAAATTTGAAATTGAATTCGACCATGTTATGGTCACTGCTTCCTAGAGGTTCTAAGACCTTTAACTCCCTAACGACCTCAGCTTCATTGCACATGACCCAATTGAAAACTGCTTCTCCACAAGCTGTTCAAAAAATCTATCTCTTAGGTTTTCTACAAACTCACTCTCCAGTGATCTAGTAATTTCCTGTCCTTCCCAATCCCCTGCCATGTTAAAATCCCCCATAAGTATTTTAATATTATCTTTGTGACATGGCCTTTGTATTTCTGTCTGTATCTCATAGTCCACTTCCTGACTACTGTTTGGGGGCCTATATATAACTGCTAATATGATCTTTTTACCCTTGGTATTTCTTTATTCAACCCATATTGATTCTACCGCTTTAGACCCTATCTCCCTTCTTTCTATTGATTTAATGTCTTTCCTATAGACTGTAGATCCTCGGATATTGAGCTCCCAGTCACACACCTCATTGAGCCATGTTTCAGTAATGGCCACAATGTCATATCTTCTGAGTTGAATCTGAGCAACCAGGTCATCTACTTCGTTTCTAATGCTACGTGCATTTAAGTATAGTGCCCATAAGACCGTTATCAATGTCGTTTGTGCTACATTCCTGTTGAACAGCTCTTTCTCCTGTTTCCTCACCTGCCTTTCCTTTATGTCGTTATTGACCACCTCTTTACTATTAATTTCTACCTCTTTTGTAACTCCCTGTCTCACTACTATCCTATTCTCTTTGATCTCATTTTGATTTCCCTCCCCCTGCAAAGCTAGTTTAAACGCACCCCAACAGCTCAAGCAAACACTTCTGCCAGGATATTGGTCCCTTTCCAGTTTAGGTGCAGCCCATCCTTTTTATAGAGGTCTGACCTTCCCCAGAAGCAATCCCAATGATCTAAGAATCTGAAGCCCTACCCCCTACACCAAATCTTTAGCCACGGATTCATCTGCCATAACTTTCTATTTGTACCCTGTCTAGCGCGAGACACAGGCAGCAATCTGGAGATTACCATCCTCGAGTTCCTGTCTTTTAACTTTCAACCTAACTCCCTATATTCCCTCTTGAGGACCTCGTCTCTACCTCTATCTATGTCAGTCATTCCCATGTGGACCACGACATTCAGCTGCTCTCCGACACCTTCCAGAATGCTGTTGAGATGATTTGAGACATCTCTGACCCTGGCACCTGGGAGGCATCATACCATCCGGGAGTCTCTATGCATTCCAGCAAACTTCCTGTCTGCCCTCCTAACCAATGAATCCATTATTACTCATGCTGTCCTCTTTTCAGCCCTTTCCTTCTGAGCTGAGGAGTCAATCTCTGTGCCAGAGACTTGACCACCTCAACTCGTCCCTGGTAGAATGTCCCCAATCCAAAATAACTTACATTTTGGCAGTGGGAACATCCACAGGGATACTCTGCATTACATGTCCCTTCCTTTTACCTCCCCTGACAGTCACCCATCTATCTTCATCTGCCTGTTTGGGGTGACTACCTCTCTGTAATTCCTCTTTATGACTGCCTTGGCCTCCTGAATAACCTGCAGTTCATCCAGTTCCAGCTCCAATTGCCAAACTCAGTCAGTAAGGATCCGGAGCTGAATGCACTTCCTGCAGGTGTGGTTGTCTGGGACAAGTATACCGTCCAAAATTTCCCACATCCTGCAGCTGGAACAATCCACAGCTCTAGCTGACTCCATTAGCTTATAGAATAATACCCTTGAAAATTCTTACCTTCTCACCTTACCTTGGTTACAGCAGTTGCTCTCCTCAGCCTCTGTTCGCCGAAGCCTCTAGAGACAAAGCCTCAAAGCCCCATTCCTTCGCTGTGCCACTCACTCACTGGGCCACTCTTTCGCTCTGCCACTCACTCACTGAGCCGCTCCTTTACCTTACTCCCTTTATTGGCCCTTGACCAATTAACTCCATCGCTGGCTCCTCCTCTGAACGCCGCCGAACTCTGACTCCTCCTATGCCGACTGCTCGCTCAAATCAACTAAGCCTGAGCCCCATAAAGTCCCTATTTAAATCCATACCTTCCTCCTCGCCCCTCCTCCTCTGAACACTGCCAAACTCCGACTCCTCCCACGCTGACTCCTCGCTCAAACCAACTAGGCCCAAGCCCCAGTAAGTCCCTGTATTTAAGTCCTTTAAGGATTTTTCAACAGGCTGAACTCAGAACTCACAACCCATCTTCAAATTAGGGTTTCAAACAAGCTTTCAAAAACCACTGCCAGGTTGTCATGTTGCAGCCTCTAAAAGCCACTACAGAACTGAATTCTCCCTCTCTCTCTTTAGAGAAAGTCTGTTTGTTCAGTTCTCTCTCTCTCTGCTTGCAAAACCACATGACCTTCTTGCAGGGTTCCAGGCCCAATCTCTGAAAGATCTAATCAGCCTCTGTGCATGGACTGTTTCATTTGCACATGTTTTGAAGTTCTTTGGCAAAGCAGTTCCAAAATAAATTTTACTGTCTTTGCAAAGGAACTCGGTGCCTCAATGTCTCACTTTCAGCAAAGCTCTTGTATTTTAAACCCCCCACTATCTATCTCTTTTAAAAAACATTTATATATAATGTAAAATATAATATAACCTGTCACAGTATCAGACTATAAGGAGTTTGTACGTTCTCCCCATGACCTGTGAGGGTTTTCTCTTGGTGCTCCAGTTCGTCCCACCCTCCACCAAAAAGCATACACGGGGTGAGTTAATTGGGTGGCATGGATTTCATGGGACAGAAGGGCCTTCTACTGTGCTGTATGATTTGAAATTAAAAAATAACTACTATTATCTACAGTTGAAATCAAAACTAAAAATAATCAGGATATTCTTAACAATTTATTGCAGAAAATGATGGAGGTTTCAATCGTCATTCTTTATATTTCTATTCCATCTTTTGCTGTTTCCAATTAAAATTGAGAAACCACCAAAGGGAGAATGATTTTTCTTCGTCTCCCTGATTCAGTATGTAATAATTGGTGCAATACCCCAACCTCAACCCTAAATATCTGACAACTATCATATTTTGAAAAAAAGTAAGTAAGCCACTTTCTTTTTTGTGCAAGGACAATGGAGACCTCCATCTCGGCTCCGGATAGTTTCCCATTTTCAGTCCTTCCTGCAATGCCAGGTGTACCTGAAGGTGGTGCTATGATAGTTGTTTATTTGGATCCCCCCACCCCCCCCCCCCTCCCCCCCCATCAGTGACTGAACATTGGCCTTGAAAGTGAGAATGCTTTCCTAGGTAAAAGCCATCAGGTGACTATATATCACAGAGTACTTCAGTTATCTATCTTTAAATTACTTCAAGGACTTAATATTTTTCTGTTACAGATCCTTTAGCTAAATGACATGGTGAGAAACATATCAATTTTATTCTGAATAACAATGTTGAACATTTAATAATACATAGCATCTGTTTTGTAATATATTCGCATGGCTCAACAACTGTTTCTTAATGCCTCTAATTCTTTAAGTCTTCCAAGTAGTTCCTCCAGTAGTAATTTCATTAATTCAACTGAAGCCTTACCTGTGTTTTCAACATTCTTGTAGCTTGACAATCTGAAGCTTTGCTGTGCACATAAATCACAATTCATTTAATTCCTGTTTCCTAATGTCTATGATATTGCTCGCATCTCTCTCAACTTCCCATTGAAACCTTGTTTGACATTATTTGTCATCTCTTTTGTGCTCAATTAAATTTTAAGTTTGTTCTCCCACATTCTTTTTAGGAAAATGTTTGCTTCAGGAGTCACTCTTATTTACTAACTCCAAGTCAGAAGTTTGTCCCCACATAAAATTAGACAAAAAATTCCATGCATCAATTTGATGAGAAACTAAACGAGGATTAAGTCTCCCTATTCAAATGGATGTTAAATAAATAACCACTGGACCAGTTAAATGCTAGCTATTTTTCTCAGTATTGGTGAAAGAGTTTTACTTTTGAATACTGTGATTGGATTCTGACTAATTATTGAAAATTAATAGCTCAGCTGAAAGTATTTTTAACTTTAGGTTTAGGCAACCACCAGGTTTTCAGTTTGTATATCTAAGTTGTCACTTCAATTGAATTTTCAGTGTGTTCTGTCAGCAGAAGGTAAATTCTCATTGCCCTGAAGCACTTAAGGATGCAAAGAATTACTTCAATAATGACGAACAACAGAACCATTCTTCACACAGGAATTTCCCCAAAAGGGCAGTAACATTTGGTGAGTTGTTGATGAATTTCAGCAAATGGAATTCTCTGCTCATCTTTAACATCCATTTGAATAGACCTGTTAATATCTCACCACCACTGCACTGAAATGTTGGCCGAGTAAACATATTCTGGTGCTTGAATCCATAAAAATGTTCTTTCTTTGGCTTGGCTTCGCGGACGAAGATTTATGGAGGGGGTAAAAGTCCACGTCAGCTGCAGGCTCGTTGGTGGCTGACAAGTCCGATGCGGGACAGGCAGACATGGTTGCAGCGGCTGCAGGGGAAAATTGGTGGGTTGGGGTTGGGTGTTGGGTTTTTCCTCCTTTGCCTTTTGTCAGTGAGGTGGAATGTATACATTGAGCAATATGCCAAATGAGTAGGATGATATGAGAAGGGATCTCTGCAGTCCCCCTTACCATCTTTGGTACCTAAGTTGAGTCCATCAAAAGCCAATGACCTTCCATCACTATTCTTATTGTTGCTCTGGGTACTTGCTTTGTAGAAGGTGCTTGCAGCACTTACGAAGATGACAGCGATTCTGTGTGAGGCAAGAAGTTCCTGAAATTTAACACGATGGACAAAAATATGATTTCCTATTGAGAATGAATAACTGAGAAAGGAACATAGCTTTGTGGTAACACAGCAGATCAGGCACACAATAAAGAAAATAATATATTAAATGTGTATGGATGGAATGAAAGGAAAAACAATTGGAATGTTGTGGAATGTGGTCAGTAAGAAGACCAAAACATTTATTGTCAAGGTGATTTTAACACTGACAAATTATAGTGATTAAGAATTTTTCCTCTACCTATAATTTTAAGTAATGGAATATACTGTAACTGTTGCCACAAATACATTTGAAGAAGTAAATCGGATCCATGAAAGACATGTTTGTTCCTTGCAATTTTCAGTGTTTCCATAGAACTCCTCAGCTTTGCCAACTGAATTATTAGTGCCAACCATTAATGAGCTGGGAACTGATTTGTTTTGAGCGTCTGGTGCACAGTTCATTTCTGATATTCATACTAAATATTGATAATTCTACAGCTAGCAACCTGTAGAGTCATGGAAAGATAAAGCAAATTAGTTGCAGACAAATTTGTTTCAAGTGGCAGTATGAGAAATAAACAATGCGTACAAATTTTAAAACATCTTCCTGGTTTTTGTATTTCTAATTTTTGCACACATCAGGATGGAATATTAATCTAATGAGGACAGTTAATGTCAGGTTCTTTCCTGCACAAGAGTGATGTCACTTTTTTTTTCCCAACTTGCTTTGAAGCCCTTGGCTTGGTTTACTTCATCTGTTGATCAATAGGATATTTAAACTATTTATAAAGATGGTGATTCTGCTTTGAAATTAAGAACTAAGGATGTCATAGGTTTCAACCAAACAAGTTGGGGGTGTGCTAAAGAAATTGCATCTATCAATAGTCCTGTTGTTTTACACATTTTCAAAAGCTGCAAAAACTCCAAATAGATTCTCTGATATTCAATATTGAATAACCACCAACATTAAAATAATTAACTCTTGAAGAGATCAATAGGTAATAATTAAAAATTCCATTTGGAGTAAAAAAATAATGTAAATTATATTTGAGGTAGAGAGCACTAGATAGTCATCACATGTCTGACTTAATTGAGAGAAAATCTAAAGCTTTTCAAGAAACTCCCATGTCCAAGAAATAAGGATCCATTTTAACATAGGCCTTGAATTACATTCAGATATCTACTCAGATACACATCAATTACATCACAGTGTTTCACAAGTTTGAACGTGAATTACGTGTGCCTTTGCAATGCAAATAAATCTGCTCAATCCTTAAAATTCTCTCTCCTGCTGGAACCAGGCCTCCATTGCATATTATTGGTCCTTCTCAGAGTTGGTGAAATTAATGGTACTGAAAGACAATAAATCCATAGAACCTGACAGCCTTCATCCTGCAGTTTTGACGCGAGTGGCGATGGATGGAATGGATGTATTGGTTACACATGAGAGACTACAGATGCTGGAATCTGGAGTAATGCACAATCTACTGGGCTAGTACATGTTGTTGGGATATGATGAAGTGTTCCAGCCCAAGACATTGACAGTTCCTTTTCTCCCAATGCTGTTGCTTGACCCATTGAGTTTGTGATTGATGCATTGGTTGTCTTTCAAAATTTCATTGATTTTAGAGGGATACCCACAGATCAAAATATAGCAACAGGGAGAGAGGAAGGAGGGAGAGAGGAAGGAGGGAGAGAGGAAGGAGGGAGAGAGGAAGGAACAATATATAATATATACAAGGTGGCCTGCAATCAGTGATAGGGAAAATAGGATTGGGCAGAGACAAGATAAAATAGAAATTACATTTGGCAAACTTGTTGGAACATTTTGGAGAAAAGATGCAATGCAGATAAGTGTGAGGTGTTACATTTTGGTAGGGCTAATCAAAATAAGATTTATATGGTTAATGGTAGGGCATTGAAGAGTGCAGTAGAACAGAGGGATCTAGGAATAATGGTACATAGTTCCCTAAAGGGGAACCCACATGTGCATAGGGTGGTGAAGAAACCTTAGCCTTTATAAATCAGACCATTGAGTGTGGGAGCTGGGATGTTATGTTAAAAATTGCACAAGGCATTGGTGAGGCAGAATTTGGAGTATTGTGTACAGTTTTTGTAACCAAAGTATAGGAAAGATATCAACAAAATGAAGAGAGTTCAGAAGATTTACTAGAATGTTGCTGGGGATGCAGGGCCTAAGTTATAGGGAAGAGTTAAATATCTTTGGTCTATGTTCTTTGGAGCATAGAAGGTTGAAAGAGATTTAATTGATTGAGGTATTTAAAATTAATAGGGGTATAGATAGAGTTGAAGTGGAGAGGCTTTTTTCCTTTAAGAAACAGGGAGATACAAACGAGGACACGAGCTGAGAGTTACGGGCAAAAGTTTAGAGGAAACATGAGGGGGGACTTCTTTACTCAGAGAATGGTGGGTGTGTAGAACAAGCAGGCTCGATATTAGCATTTAAGGAGAAGTTGGATATGTATATGGACAGGAAAGGAATGGAGGGTTACAAGTTGAGTGTAGGTCAGTGGGGTGAGGTGGGAGAAAGTGTTCGGCATGGACTAGAAGGGCCAAGTTGGCCTGTTTCTATGCTGTAATTATTACGTGGCATCCAATATATCCAATAACATCCAATATATTTTTGGATGTTAATAAAACCTTCCATGAAATAGCCCTGGAGTTAGCAAAGAAAATTAAAACAGCTGGCACTCTGGATCATTTACTGGAACAGATTAAGGATTGGTTAATAGTCAGAAAACAGATGCAGTGGATGGAATAGTATATCAGGTTATCTGCTATAATACAAAAAAAATAGAAAGTGTATTTTTATAAATGCTGAGAGCTTGAAAGGTGTTGGTGTTGATGCAAAAACCTGAAGTTCTATGCACATGAATCTCTGAAAGTTAATAATACAGACTGAGCAGGCCTTTGCAAAGGCTTATGGTATGTTGACCTTTTTTGCAATGAGATGTAAATATGGAAGTAAAGATTTCTTGATTCAAATCTGTAGAGAGCATTTGGAATATTGTGTAGAGGTCTGGTCTCCCTTGATGGGAATATACTTAAAATTGGAGAAGTGCAGCAAAGATTCCCTGCATTAATTTAGAAAGAAAAATTTAGCAGATTCTTGAGTTCATTAGAATAGGAATTGATCTCACTAAAGAGTACAAAGTTTGAAGGGGCTCGACTGGGTAGATACTAAGTTGATGTTTCCCCTACCCGTGTGCCTAAGACAGGTTTTTATAGGATCAAATAAAGGTCAGCTATTCAAAATGGAGATAAGAAAGTTCTTCAAACAGAGGTGGTGAATTTTTGGAATGTACTAAACCAAGAGAGCATTTTAGGCTATGTCACTGAGTAGATTAAGAAAAGATCAATCTATTTGTGCGTATTAGTACAGGAAAATGAAGTTAAGTTGCTGCTCTCCCTTATATTTTAGTGGGATTTTCTTGTCATGGTCTTGCTTAATGAATCTCCAAATTTTGCATCAGGGAACAATTTTGTATTTATTAATCTTTTTTTTTAAATATCCATATCTGGACGTTTTTCTAATTCTTCCAATGGATCATTCAGCACGACTAGAAATTAAAATAAAAAATGAAAAGCTTCTATGAATGCGAGTTTTAAACATGTTTATGAATGATCGTTAAATTGCTTGAACTCTTAGTTTTGAGACCGAAAGGAACACATGCATTGTGTAAGTTCATTTCTTAACTGGTCCCTGATTGTTTATGTGGAATTACACCATTTCATGTTCAGGCAAATTCCAATAACGTTTATGGGAGATTTGAACATTACAAAATTGACAGGTATGGGCTTTATTTTGGATACAGATTTCAGGAGGCATGCATTGAAGAAATTTCAAATTTGAGATCCAGAAGCCAGTATCCATATGCAAATTCAGTTTCAAGTGTTTAGCTTTCCTGATAAATTTTTAAACTGTTAATTTGAAATCAGACTTCGTCTATATAAATACCGTAAGATTTTTTAATACCTACTGACATCACTCAATTATATATTAGACCATGGGATCTCACTAGAGCTCATTTAACTGCCAAACAGACAAAGTTCAGAAATGATTGCAGTGCCATTTTGGTTCTGAAATTAAAGGGCATAAGAAATTGCCATTATTTGTGTCATTTAGAGTTCTATTCCTGAGCAGTGCAAAATCTGCATTAAATCCATTTTTTTGAATTTACATAATACTGGTTTAAATTGATCTACCTTGATTCTTCTTAAGTATGCATAAATACACTTTACGTTATGGCATTTTGATCCCTGAAGATTTACTGGCTGTGACTTTTACACTTTATAGTTAAAGCAACAGTTACTAAAAGTGAACACTTAAAACTATTGAAGAAATTTGTCAAGGAGCCAAAACAGTAGTGCCAATAACGATTTCAGTGTTCGAAGCGCATTACACAGCTACTAGGTCATGCTATTTCAACATTTTGACATTTGGTTTTGGGTCAAATTAAATTACTAATGTTGATGTGGTTTCTTATGCCTCACTATCATTTTTTCATCATTACCAAAGAATTTCATAAAGCAATTTATCATTCTATTCTTCATGCATTATCAAAGCACCCACGTCCTATTGCCCCCGTACTAGCCACTAAAGATCAAGACAGCCTCAAGATGATTGTAAAAGTGAGTAATTGCCCAAATTTTCTCAGAAAGGTAAAAGTTTGTTTTAAAATCTGATCTTTGAATTATCTTTACATGATTAAATATTTAACATGACACTGTGGTTTACTTCTGCACAGTCTTCATTACACAATTTTTGTACCCACTATTCCACTTGTATTTGCAGACTTGTGAGTTACACATCGCCTTTGATTATGTCATCAGATCTGTTCAGCAACTGTTTTTCCTTGGTTCTCTTTGAAGAATACAGAGGTTTTTTTTTAATAAGGTCTTTAGCTCACCAGTAAGTCCATTAATTTCTGTTTTAAGTATCAAATGTTCCTTATTTTTAGCAATTCCAGGCACCTACTCCAGATGAGTGGAATTATTGTTACATAAATTAGATACAGGTGGGACAAAATGAAGTGTCATTTTAAATCATCCCAGGGGAAGTAAAGTAGAACGATGGTGAGACTCAGACAGGTATTGTCTTCATTATATACTCTGAGCTCTCACCCAGCATTTTGCCCTCGGGTTTGTAAAGTATAGAGTGAATTAAGTTTTGGTACCATATTGAACAGTAGATTTTTTTTTAGTGAAATATGATTTCACATACCTTCTCAAAATTGCCCAAAGGGGCATATTTTGAGTAAAATAAAGTCTAATTTGATCTGAGGTACTGAAATTCAAAGCTATTTAAATATTCCATCAAGGATAGAGAATAATGTTAATTTTTTTTTAAATATGAATTTTTATTTGCTAAATTTGAGTTCCATATTTTTAGAAGGTATTTTCTTAATATCTAAACCAACAGCTTACATGGTGCCTCCAGCAAATCATATAAAGTGGGTAAAGACTATAATATGATTGTGACCTGGGCTGGGAGTGCTGGCCACATCTGGATATTTGAAATAATTTGAGATCTTCCACAAAATACCAACAGCTTCAGAACAATGGTGTGTTTTTTTTAATTAGAAACTAACAGCAACAATTGAATACAGCGCAGGGGCAGGAAACCTAAGGCCTGCGGGATCCAAATTTATCCAGCCTACCACCCAATGCTAAGCAATTAGCTACACGATTTTTTTTAACCCCACCAACATTGGCAGCTTGCGTGAAAGCGGTTGGTTCACCTATCGTTATGCAGTGTATTGTGAAACATTCGAACACTGATGTGCCAGGCAGGCAGTGAGATCCGATTTCAAACGGGCAGCTGTTGAGTTTGGAATGTGTGGGTTCGGCTCACAGGTAACGGGCACTGATGTCATCAGGTGAGCAAAGTGAGACTGGGCCGGCAGCGCCAGTTGGTGAACGAGTGAATGTTTACTGACGGGTGCCATGAGGGCTTCCCTGGGTCAGCAGACCACAACCGGTCTGTGCCACAGGAAATCATTCTAGGACAAGAAGGTTAACTCGACTGAAACTGTTCTGTTGAACCTTCAGGTATTTCTTGGGGAGAAAGGTAAAACTTGATATCTTAGTGTTTGCTGTTGATAAACTCCTTCTCCCATTAATTCTTATTGAGCAGGGAGTGATTATTGTTAAAGGAGCCAAGAGTGCTTTCACAGGTGCCAATTGTTATGAATTTCCAGCAGCCACACTAAGGTTCTGGTCGGGTGGCACATTTAGTGGTAGTTGCTCATTTTTAATAAATTTTCATCAGTTATGTTCATACATTGTACATTACATACTTCAAACCAAGACAATTGAAAAATTACATAATGTCTTTCAGTATTTATTTCATTTGTGGTAGCAACAATGCTGCCTACCGTTCAACTACTGACACATCATCCGGCCCACGTATGGTAAAAGATTGCCCGCCCTAGTCACATGACTTATTCACATAAGTTGTGTGCTACGCTATTACAATGCCAGCAATGTGGGTTCAGTTAATGCTGCTGTCTACATGGAATCTGTACATTATCCTTGTAACCAGGATGCTCTGATTTCCTTCCACATTCCAAAGATGTATAGATTACTAAGTTAATTGGTTACATGGATCTAATTGGGTGGTGCAGGCACATGGGCCAAATGGGCCTGTTACCATTGCTCTATCTCTAAATTTAAATATTTTTATAAATACACTGCACTAATTTTCTTCCCTAATTAAGATGTAAATCCTGTCTTTGCAGTTTTAGTTCAATGACTGGCTTCCTTGAACTTTTGTGTTGTATTTGGTGTAGTGTTTGGAATTAGAGTATGTAAATCTCAACTGTTATTTAACATTTTCAACAGTTATCAGCTCCACATCTAGCTTAGAAATAGATACACCATTATGTATTTCTTCAATACCTTCAGGTCTACCTCTTGATGAAAACGTGATAAACCTGTTCATGTGTGATCTTATTTCTAATGCAAAGCAGATATCATTTCAGACTATAGACTATGTGCCAATATTTGCTCTAAGTGTCAAAATTGTTTCACTCTCTTGGTTGACTGTTATTTCAATTCCTACTTTTCCACTGTTTCCTCACACTTTATTAGACCAATAAGTGGAATGAAAATCTAGGGTTATGAGGGCAGGTTGGACAGGCTCGCCTTCTTTCCACTGAAGTTTGTGATTGAAGCATTAGATCCTGAAGGGTCTTGAGAAGGTTGATGTGGCAAAGATGCCTGATATTATGAAAGAATCAATGACTAGGAGTCACTGTTTAAAATTATAAGCAGAGGAAGTGATTCCTTTTTTCTCTCAAAGGGGATACTAGTGTTTTAATGTCTTTTCCTCAAAGGGAGGTGGAAGATTCCTTCAATATTTTTTTAAGATCGATAAACGGGAATGAAAGCTTAATGCAGGAAGATATTAAAAACAATAGTCAAGATATTAAATACTGCAATGAGCTTGAAGGTCAAGGGACCAATAGGACTCCGACCTTCCTCACCTGCCTGTTCACAGGACTTCAGAATTGTTATACAATCTGACATGTTTTTCAACTTGGATTGGTTGTAACTATTATTGTAGTTGTCCACTCACTCGGAATTGCTTTCACCAATAATCCATTTCTGTCTAAATCAGCAAACTTTACGGATAGGGTTAGGAATCCCCGAAAAGGTCATAGAATAATCTTAAAGCTTGATTTCTGATTACCTATCGTGATGTTAAATTATATCCTTCCAAGTTTTATTGAGCCAATCCTTGACCCACAGGATTGATCTTGTAATGTAGTCATTTACAACAATTTTCAGCTGAAGCTGTTAGCCATAATAAATAGAGTTTGCATTGCATTTGGCTCAATACCTTCAGACGGTCAGCTACATTGATTTTGAGACACTACTCATTGCGACAGAAAGTAGCAAACCTTTCCTTGTCGGCACCTCTTTGGCTTGGCTTCGCGGACGAAGATTTATGGAGGGGGTAAAAAGTCCACGTCAGCTGCAGACTCGTTTGTGGCTGACAAATCCGATGCGGGACAGGCAGACACGATTGCAACGGTTGCAGGGGAAAATTGGTTGGTTGGGGATGGGTGTTGGGTTTTTCCTCCTTTGCCTTTTGTCAGTGAGGTAGGCTCTGCGGTCTTCTTCAAAGGAGGTTGCTGCCCGCCAAACTGTGAGGCGCCAAGATGCACGGTTTGAGGCGATATCAGCCCACTGGCGGTGGTCAATGGGGCAGGCACCAAGAGATTTCTTTAGGCAGTCCTTGTACCTTTTCTTTGGTGCACCTCTGTCACGGTGGCCAGTGGAGAGCTCGCCATATAACACGATCTTGGGAAGGCGATGGTCCTCCATTCTGGAGACGTGACCCATCCAGCGCAGCTGGATCTTCAGCAGCGTGGACTCGATGCTGTCGACCTCTGCCATCTCGAGTACTTCGACCTACCCGTTATAGGACAACATATATGACTAATTTACTATTAATCAGCAATGTAACTTTAAAATCTTGTTGCTTAACATCATGGTCATCTATTTTATTACATTGATACTTCAGAGATTATCCTCAAACTTCCCTGCAGAGGTTCTAATGCTACAGAGATTTGCCCTCCAGTTTCTTAGTGAAGAAACATTACTCCAATCTTGCTCCAGTCTGTTCCCTTTTTCTGGCAGTTTTAGCTATTTGAATCTTTTTGAAGAGAAAATTCTGCAAAACAGATCAAATGTAAGAGCCTTTGTGCTGAAAAGCTTAGACTAGATCATTTCATCACTCAAGCCACACATGAATCTTGTGTCTCAGGAGCATTATAAATAATGTCCAAAATTATGGTCGCTTGATAAATCTTTCATCTTGACAATATAATGACTCAGTGTTTCTATCAGTTTTCTGGTTATGGGTGGCAGATCTGGAGCTTTCCACTATCTCAAAATGCTGTGGGTTTTCCAGATTCTATATTACCACTGTAAATGGGATATCTCCTTCTTTTTGCAGAACTGTTAGGTCAGCAGGTCAATTTCAGTGAGTAAATGTACTTTAACTTTCTCACTGCCGTTTTTAGTATTGTGCATTTTCAGCGTGGGTTCCACCTCAAAAATATTTTTGTTCCTTTCCACGAAGGTTATGGATTAACCTTGTGATACACCCAAGGCTGTCCACTCTCTGCTCTTGAATGACTATTTTGTTTCTCCACCTATCAGTCTATTTTGTACGTGTAAAAAACACAAAATGCTGGAGGAACTCAGCTAGTCAAACAGTGTCCTTTATGTAGCAAAGGTAAAAATACATAACTGACTTTTTACATCAACTACAGTGTCTACAGATTTTTGTGATTTAGTTTGTATATGTTTCTATTTAGCTGCCATGTTTTACTTTAATTTTAAATGCAATTGCTGTTGCCAGTATTTTTCTTTTTTCCTCACTTGCAGGTGTTGTATAACTTTACCAAAATACAATATATCTGAGAACTTCAATAGTCTGATTCCACTCAAACACGGATTTATTGGAGTCCTATCATGAATCATCGTGCTTCTTAAGTAAATGTTTTAAGTGTTTACTTTTCTCCAATGGTGTCAATTTTTCCCAACGGTTAATCGTAGAAACTATCCTCATCACCAACTAGTGTATTTGTGGATAGATACTGAACTAAACCAGGACCTTCTAAATAAAGATGTAAACTTTTCCACAGATAACCAGGGTTGCACTGTTTATTTGCATAAGTTCAAGTTTATTATCATTGACTGTGTGTGTGATACACACACACACACACACACACACACACACACACGAAACAGCATTTCTATGGACCATGGTGCACACATGTACACTCTTTTCTCACAGAGCACATAAATGCTATATATATTCATAAAAATAAAATATAAAATTAATACGAATTAATACATATTATGGGATAATTTACTTAATTTCATCAATACAAGACCCAAGGTTACAGGATACTATCCATCAATCTCTCAGCTTGTGGAAAGAAGATATTTCCCACCTGGCAGTCCTAATTTTGATGCTGCTGAACCTCCTTGATATACACCACAAGTATTTGTGAGAAAAAAGGGAAGATTGGGGAAAAAAAAAATTTCAATGCTGCTCAAGAAAGAATAATTAGAAAAGAACTTCCACTGTCCTGGTGGAATTGCCGCATAAAGTTACACAATGCTCAGGGACTTTAAATAAGCAATTCCATCACATCTACTGATAGATAATGGAAGAAGCTTCAAGAATATTCCCAACCTTAATGGTGCAGGCCTCAACACGTGAAGGCCGAAAATAAAGAAGAAACGTTCAGAAGCAGGTTACACCAGAGATGCCCAGTGGATGGTCCAATTCAGCTTCTTCTTAAAATCTCCACTAATACACAAGCTAGTTTTCAGCTAGTCTGATTCTCTCCATGCGTTCTCTGTAAGTGGCTGAGACTGTGCTTGATACAACAAAGTTTCATGGACAAGACAGCTCCTGACTGTAATACTAAAAGGTTCTTGTGTTCTAGAACTAGCTGTGCTTCTAGCTTAGCCATTACAACAATAGCACCATCCTAATATTAGGTAAAATTAATCAATAATGTCCATTCTTCTGTCATCGATGTGAAATAATTGCACAAAATTCAGATCCATTTGCAGCTCAACAGCAAATTAAGCATTTCACACCTTCATTAGCTAGATCTAGAAAATATTGAGGCATAATCTGATAAGCAACAAGTCCTTAACGTATATGTATATATATATTTAAATTTAGACATACAACCACTTCGGCCCTACATTTCTGTGCTGCATAATTTACATCCCATTAACCTGCACCCTGGTACATTTTTGAAGAGTGGCAGGAAATCAGAGCCCCCAGAGAAAACCCACTCAGATACGGGAAGAACATAGAAACTCCTTACAGACAGCGCGGGTTTCGAACCCAGGTCCAGTCCCGATTGCTGGCGCTGTAATGCATTGCTAACAGCTGTGCCAGCCATGCCACCCCAATACCTGAATAATTTCTAGGTCCATCACAAATGCACTGGAGAATAAACATCAGAACAAGAGAAAATCTACCATCTTTCCCTGGCATGCACTGGAACTAACACCACCAGATCCCTCACTATTAATATCCTGGAGATCACCATTGACCAGAATCATAAGTGGACACATAAATACACTACCATAGCAGACCATAAGTTGAATATGCTACAGAAAATAATTAACTGCCTGACATCCAGAAGTCTTTCCACCATGTACAAAGACACATGAGGAGTGTGATTCTGCACTTTCCTGAATAACCCTAGATCAAAAAGCACTCAAGAAGATCAACAGCAGCAGCTTAAATTATTGTTCAATTCAGAACAGGCATTCCCTCTACCACCATACACGGTGCTACAGTGTTACCATCTACAGCAAGTCACCTGGACCAATCCAACACAATATATCTCTGGTCCAACATCACTGCTGGGTCCAAGTCCTGGAACTCCCTTCCCATAGCTTGACAAGAGTGCATTTATCAAAAGGATTGAAGCTTTTCAAAAAGACAGCATTTTCCTTTTCACAAGCAATTAAGGGTGAACAATAAATTCTAACATTGCCAGCAATGCTCAGATTCCAAAATGGAATAAATTTTAAAAAATAAACTTCACTCAGGGTTTAAGCATGTACTGTATGTGTCATTTAGTTTCATCAATTAACTGTTAGCTGATAAAAATGTTCCATAATCTTACTTATTTTCTCACCAGACCACTAAATTACAGTGTATGTCACAAAGCAGAACATGATACAGTAGCATAAGCCTTAAATTGTACGCATCCATTCGAAAATATATTAATTTGATCCACTATTATGTGGTTAAACAACCTCTGCACACATTCTTATATGACATGGAAAAAAGTTTGTAAGGCATTGCTTCAGGAAATTATAGAACATTCATCTAACATCTGCTGAACTATTCTCCACTGCTTTGGTTTTAAGAACCTGTGTATACCTCATTATATTGTGTTAAATGAGAACTGGAAAGGAAATAACTCTTTTGTAAACTTTTCTTAATACAAATGTATAAATCAGAATCCAGTTGAGTGCCAGATGGCTCCAAATGACTAGACACAACATGAATTCATTCATTGTCTTTGGTCTTTTAAAAGTCCATGATTCATGTACTTTGGGGAATAAGCTTTAGCAAAATGGTTAAATAATCCAGATCAGTGTAGTTTGATTGTGTACACCCTTTCTCTCAATTTTCATATCCTGCTTTTAATATTCATTTCAGATGAACTGTGATCACTGTATCCTATTGTGTAATAGACCAAAGAAATTTGGAACATAATCCTTAAATAAAAATACCCTTATGATAGAATTCCTAGCAGTGTTTGAGAACTCTTGAAAACATTGCACTGTAATAAGACTGAAACATGACTAAAGAATCTAGGATTGTTCCCTTTCAAGCAGTGTAAGTTATTTATTAATATTTAATAAAGAGGGTCAAAGAATGAATGCTTAAAATGTAATGCCTCCATAGGACACATGAATCAGGCTCATGTCATTTGTTTGTTGGCCTACTTTCAGAAAATTCAGCAGGTCATGGAGCCTCGAAATATTGTGCACCATTGAACAGGCCTCACACACTCAAGGCCTTTCCATCATATGCTCCATCATTGCAAAACAAATGAAATTACATGTCCAGGACTGATTGGCATGGAAGCAATGATGAGGAGACCTAGACATGAAAAGAGTACGTGGGATCAGGACAGTAGCTGCTTAGGGAACCTGCTGAATAAAATCAGCAGTTGGGTATGTTGGAAAGATTTCTAATTCGAGAGTGAGGCAGCTGAGTTGTCACAACGGAGCTGCCTTGTTAGTCGATGGAGTGAGTGATTTGTGTTTGCTAATCAGTGGTAGTGGAGCGTTGCTGGATTAGTGGGTGAAGACAGTCCTCGGGATCTGCTCAAGCTGACCCACTTTAAGCCACAGGTTTTAAAGGTTCTGCATTGTCCAACTTCTGTCAACACTCAGTGCAAAATAATTTGAAAACTACAGAATTAGGGATATTGGATGCAATTAAACCTGTGCGAGTCCCTTCATGGACTCATAATTTGTTTATTTTCAAAAATCTAAATATAATTTCTTTTTTCTCCCCCATTTTTATTGCATGAAAATTTTTTGACTTGGAATTGTGAATGAATTGCACCACCTAGCTCGAAGAGTACTGGAAGCAGATTCACCAGTGGCTTTTTTAAAAGGCAGGTTTGTGCATGATTTTAAAAATTGCAGTACTCCGAGGAAAGAGCAGAGGAATAGGGCTGATCGGTGGTCTCTTCAGAGGAACTCCGCAGGCTCAGCCTAATATCAATTCGTGACGAGTCAATAATTCCACCTCTGATGATTCTCTTCCTTTCTGAAGAAGAAGTTATGTACTTTCTCTCCAAGCCCTTTTGATTTGTCCAGTCGTTAACAGAAGCAGCCAATCCTCACTGTGAGCCAAACAGATGAGAGTTGATCTGTGTTGAACTAGTTAGCCTCTGAGAAGGAGTGGGGTGGGGTTGGTGAACGCAGTGTGGACACAGAAATTGGCCTTAAAAAAAAGGAAAGACAGGCAGGGTTCTCATCCCTGGCGGCATCCCCATTGTTTCTGCTGAAATTAATGATTCTGTGAGTGTAAGCATTGGGCATGATTCTCACTCCTTCCTGCTCAAGTAGCCTGCTGACGGTTCTCTTCAGACTGGCAAATCAAGCATGCTCACTGGAGGAGGCTTCTGCTGCCCTATTTGTGATTTTCAATGCTAATTGCAAGCTGAATAATCTTAAAAATACAGCGGGGTGACTACTGTCCTTCAACTGGGGGCTTGCCTTATACATTTGTCCCATCTAAAATCTACATCCTGCATGACTTAATCCGTACACAATGCATTGATACTGAAATCCCTTGTGGCAATTAAATATGGGTTCTGCTTTGTTAGCAGAACCTACATCCCAAGGCAAATAATGAAACAGAAAGGAGGCACCAGTCCTAATGCAGGGTCTCAACAATACCTCTCACTTGACAGAGAATGCTTGACCCACTGAAATCCTCCAGCAGTTTGTTTTTTGCTCCAAATAAAACAAAAAATTCAGACACTCTTCATCCTCTGCTGAGATGGTTAATTTTACCTGAGGCTGCGTGAGAAGAGAACAGTTGACCTCTAAACAGACAATCCTCCAGTGGATTCTTCTGAAATCAGTGGAGAAATGCATGTCAGTGGGGATGATATTCGGGCCAGCTATGCCCTCTCCATAGCCAATCTACATTCTCCTGTCACTTCAATAATACTGTAGCTTGAGAAAATATACCAGACTTCTATTTTTCTCTTTTATCTCTATCGTTAACTCCAGGGCTATTTCATGGAAGGTTTTATTAACATCCAAAAATATATTGACCATATATAACCATGTCTTTATGCTAGGCATATGGAATGGACAATATCTATATCTTCAGTGAATGCAATGCAGGTCCAAATGAAATTGAATGTCTTGTCCATGAATTCTTGTCTCTGACACTGGTGCCGATTTATTTTCCTATTATTCATATGTCTGCATAAGTTCCTGCTTTCAGGGCATTATTGCGAGGTATATAGGTAAGGGAACTGAGTGAATAAATTGACAGAAAGAGTGTGCTGTGGAGAAAAATGGAAGATTATCCTTTTGGCAGGAAGCATGAACAAGCAATTATTAATGTCACAGCACCAAGGGTTCTAGGGTCTTAGGATATACCAAAAGTTAGCATGCAAATAATTAAGAGAGGTATTGGAATATTAGCCATAATTGCAAGGGGTATGGAGTATAATAGTAGGGGTGTTTAGCTGCAACTTTTTAGACTATTGCACAAAATGTTGGCCTCTATAATTGAAGGAGGGATGAAGTGTAGAGAAGGTTCAAGCCAAGGTTGAATCAGCCAAGATCTTAGTGAGCCGGTTTGAGGGGGTAACAGACCTACTTGTGCTCGTATTTCTTATACAATTGTAAATGAAGGAAATAAATTTCTCATTTCAAATAGTGAATGGTTTTTCTTGGGATGAATATTTTGAAATGGTCAATTTCAATTCCTGACAGAAGTGTCCATAAAAAATAAGCAGGTAGAATTATTTCAGATGCCTTGCTAATTTGAATACATTTCAATCCAGTTGCTCAGTTATTTTTGAGTGTTTTTCAACTGGAGACAATGATGTGAAGTCAAGTGGGGAGGAAAAAGTGAAGGCAATGAAACCTAGATTTGCTAGGTCCTATTAAGCTGCCTCACGTTCCACACAGCCGTTGATCCTGTGACATACTTTCCAAGTCTCCTCCATTTTTATATTTCTTCCTCTTCCCCTACCATCTTCTTTAAAACCTACTTCTCCATCATCCTAACAGCAAATATTTTGAAACTTAAGGCACACTATGTCTAATTTATTTATTCATTTTCTGAATCTGGCTATAACTGACAAGACCAGCCTGTATTGCTTAATTGCAATTGAAAAGGTGGTGATGGATAGAAGCAAGCTTTAAAGCCTACAAATTAAAATTAGAACCAGAGTGAATCATAAATCCTCTCCAGACAGATGCTTTATAGAAATATATTTGTGCTAATGAGCACTGAAATCCTTTGGGTGAAGATATTGGCTATGCCATGCTTTCAGACTCTACATCTTTGTTTAAAAACATTTAGTCCAGTATAAATCTTCTACCAACAAATTTAATTCTATGTTTCCAGTAATTAATGCCTTTTTCAAGGAAAATAAGTACTACTTTTCCACGTTATCAGTTCCTTTCTTAGAGCTAGAATTTCCAGCTGGGCAGTATCATCTTAAATCTCCACTGCATCCTTTTAAAAGTCATTTTGTTCATATTCAACCAATTTTCCCTTGCAACCGCTGCAACCGTGTCTGCCTGTCCCGCATCGGACTTGTCAGCCACAAACGAGCCTGCAGCTGACGTGGACATTACCCCTCCATAAATCTTCGTCCGCGAAGCCAAGTCAAAGAAAGAATACATAAAATGTAATAATACATGAATACATCAACCTTTGCCTACCTTAAAGGCACACAAAAAGGAACAACTCAAAAAGTGGCCTGTTGATCAGAATTTGATTTAATACTATAGCTATATCCTAACTAATATTTTGTAAAGTCATAGTGTGATTCTACATTCAATATTTTGGCTGATAAAGGAATGTATTCCATTTGCTTTTTGTCGTGTCTCTTATTTCTATGTTCTGCTCACTTCATAAGCATGTGGGCAGGCACTCCCTCTATATCCCATCATAAATGGGATGCCTTACTAGATGCCTTACTACACACTTCTCTGGATTGAGTTGCACTTTCCTCTTGCTCATTTAACCAGGAGTTTGATTGCTCACATTTGTAGATATATTTAGAATTATATGATACTTAATTTTGTAAAATTAAATTAATTTTTAATGGGCTTTTGAAATCACCATGTTTTACCTGAATGCAGCATGATTAGCAGATTGTCTTTGTGGCATATGGAAAACCTGTATGAAATACCATTAGACAATATTGCAAAGAATCAAAGATTTATGTGCATACACACCCATATCTCTTCACCTTTGCACATGGTTTACAACTGCACCATTCAATTTATTGTCTATTTTGTTCTTTCTTCCAAAATATTTCACTTTGCATTTGTCTGTATTATATTTCATCTAAATTATCTGCCCTTCTCCCAGCCTACCTCTATCTTTGTGCAATCTATCACTATCCTTCTCACGGCTTACTTCACATCCAAATGTAATGTCCTCTGTAAATTTTGAAATTGTACCCTACAACCCATCTTAAAGTACAACAACAACAAAACCACATATCACAGTACTGACACCTGGGGAACAACACTGTATACTACGCTGTTGTTTCCAGAATGGCATTGTACAAAGCTGTTTGAGGCCATTAAAACATGATTCTCAATCTGTTATTATTCTGATTATTAATCAATATTTCTGCCAACTGGATCTTTCATTTTAATTTTTGTACTCCATGCCTTCACAAGAGTTCCAGATGTATGGTAACAGTACTGCTATTGTCTCAGGTTTTTATTGCTGTAGCTACTGCTTTCAGAGAATGTATGTGGTGCACCACAGAGCATTTTTACTTGAGGACATCAAAACACACCAGAAAGACTCTGTAATAACTTGGCTTCTGTATTCAATAACCAATTTTATCAGCGTTCATGTGTAAAACTAAATACTTTAAAAAAAACAATGAGACCTGAAGTTTTTTGAAAAGCTACACTGGATAACAGCCAATTACAGCATGAGGGGACCTGCAAACCACTTAGGATAAGTCCATTAGCACGTTTAAGTTAAAGGCGTACGTTTCAGAAACAGGACTCCTTTACAAAGGAAAATTCACAAAATGTTCTCTTTAAATTTAAAAGGGCTGTATGGGGATGCATTAAAATGTGTTGTAAAACATCCCAAAATGTTTGTGTGAGAATAGAATGAATGGACCAGCAGAGTGCAACTTGTGCCTGACCAGCATTTTGAGAACAAGCTCGATTTTGTGCATCTATTATAATTCCATCATCAAAGCTTTGTCACAAATCCAATGGGTTCCTAAGCTTCAGACTCTTGGCTTTAGGATCTTTCGCTGCACCTCAGATCACTCTATTGCCTTTCGTTCCAATAATGATGACTATCAACCCTTTGTGGGCATCTTCTATTCTAGTGAAATGTCTATTTTTTTATTGGTTGCTGTTCAAGTCACAATGACACACTGTACAGGAGTTTCATTGTTCAGTATTTCTATCCTTACTGGAGACTGGTAGCATTTAAGATGTGGTCCGCGTTGGTTATATTGTTAGAATAAAGTAACTGACTTGGATTTGTGAGCTCAAGATGCCTCAAAGTATAGGACAACTGAGTCACTGTTATCTGACTTGAACCCACATTTGCTGACTCAGATCTGAGAATACAAATTGAGTACTCCAGTGATAATCTTATTGTGTCAGAATAGAATAATGACACATTTTCTGACATGTGGGTCCAATTTATTCTTTTTTTTTAACATTCTCACCCCTGTCATAGCAGCTTCAGTAGTCTTCTGTTTTAGTGTCCAATATTCTTATGTTCTATGAGAATATTGACAACATTTTTCAAAACTGTACAGGCATTGACTTTGAGGTTATTAAAATTCAATCAGTACTTCATTTGGGCTTAGTTGTCATAATCCAGACATTGCTAAATAAGTGCGATTCTAAATAGCAAAGGTACAATTTTGAAAATGTGAAAGGCACATTGTATTTCTGACCTCAAGCTGAATATTTACAACTTTCTGTATCACAAAATAGCTGAAATCTGATAGAGCTTGAAATCTACTTAGACCAGACCCTGAGGGCATCAAAGCAATGATCAGAGGAACAAACCAGGTTAATGGCTGAGCAACACATCTGCAATGCAGATGCCATGCAACCAGTATGGGACTTAAAAAGAAACAGGGTTAACTTTGATATATGATTATTTCTTGAAGACTGGTTAGGAAGAGTTATTGAGCAAAATAATTTGCATTAATAAATATGGAGATACAATGCAATCCTGTATATTTTTTTTGGTAATTTCAATTGTATTTACTTATTCAAAGTGCAAACACAGTCAACTCAGCATCTGTTTCAGCTATTTTCACAATACCCTTCAATACTAAAGTCTCAAGCAAAAATATTCAAAATGGCAACATTTTGGGTAGCATAGCTAGCGAAGCTGTTACAGCACTTCCAGGTGCTCTGGCTTCCTCCCATCCTTCAAAAAATGTATGGGTGTTGTAAGTCAATTGAGTGTAATTGGGTGGCATGGGCTTGAGGGCTGAAACATGGCTTGATACTGTGCTGTACGTCTAAATTTAAAATAAATTTAATTTAATTTAAAAGACGTAATAGTGAGAAGAACACTGATTTAGCGTATCAGCCTTAAGTGGAGTTCACAAGAAGACCTTTTTTTAATCAGAATCAAATCAGAATTTATAGTCATGAATAAGTCATGTCATGTCACGAAATTCAGTGTTTTGCAGTAGCATCGTGGTGCAAACATTAATATTATAAGCCATCTTACACAATAATATAAAATACACAATTATATATAAAAATAATAATAATAGGGCATGAAAAGTAAGGCAGTGTCTTTGGATCATTGATTATTCAGGAACCTGATGGCAATGGGGAAGAAACTCTCCTTGTGCTGTTGAGTGCTCATCTCAGGCTCCTGTACCTTTTTCCCGATGGTAGCAGAGTGATGAGGGCATGGCCTGGATGGTGGGGGTCTTTGAGGATAGAGGCTGCTTTTTTAAGACACCGTCTCCTGTAGATGTCCTCGATAGAGTGAAGTTGGGTGCCTGTAATGTTGCAGCTGAGTTAACAACCTTCTGGAGTTTTTTCTTGTCCTGCAATTTAGCTCCTCCATACCAAGCAGTGATGCAATCAGCTAGAAGGCTCTCCACTGTACACCTGTAGAAGCTTTTGAGAATCATGGGTGACATGCTCAATCACCTCAAACACTTCACAAAGTATACAAATGGTGAGCTCCAGGACAGATCCTCGGAGAATTTGAAGTTCTTGACCCTCTCCGCTATGGAGCCCTTGCTTAGGACTGAATCATGTTCCTCTGACTTCCTCCTCAAGTCCATAATCATCTCTTTGGTTTTGCTAACATTGAGTGCAAGGTTGTTGATATGACACCACTCAAAGAGCTGATCTATCTCCATCCTGTACGCTTCCTCATTGCCGTTCGTGATTCTGCCGACAACTATGGTGTCATCGGCAACTTGTAGATAGCATTTGAATTGTGCCTGGCCACAGAGTCATGGGTGTATAATGAGTAGAGCAGTGGGCTAAGCACGTATCCTTGGTGTGTGTCTGCGTTGATAATCAGTGAGGAGGAGATATTGTTTCCAATTTGTACAGACTGTGGTCTTCTGATGAGAAAGTCAAGAATTCAGTTGCAGAGTGGGGTACAGATGCTTCTTGACCAGCTCACGCATATGAAACCAACAAGCCTAGCCTAACTTTTAGCTGAGTTCTATTCTTTGCAAAAGTACCTTATGACCGTACACAGGCTGCACAGCCTCACTCACTAATCTGTTGGCCAGGCCCAACATGTCAACAGTGCCTTATTTATGGGCTGCATCCCAAGGAAAGTGTAATACACCACACCATACAGAAAACTCAGGACTGAAGATTGCTTGAGACTTTCCGTACATTCAGCTACTCATTTAAATCCCAGCGCGGCAATGGAAACTTAAGAGAAAGGAAGAGAACTAAAGTGCATGCCATCAATAATAATTTAATAACTACATTCCATGTGTTCAATAACAAAATTCTGCAATAGCAACCTTTTGCAATGAAAATACTATCGAGGAATAAACAGCTTTTATTTGAAGTATAGTATATTGTAATTGCCAACTGTTTCTCTCACTAGCACTTCAAATATGTTTGTAATTAAAGTTAAAGGTGGCAGTGTGTTGCTTTCTGCTGAGTGTGAAGGACTTTTAGCTGGTACAGGAACCAGCTGTTTTTACAGTTGGCCCATATTAGTAAACATGAGAATTGAATTAAAGAAAACAACTTGCATAGTGCCGTTAACATGCAAAATGTCCTGTGGTTCTTTACAAGAAAATAGTAAGAGAGGCAGATGCCTAATCACAGGATAAATATAGATGAGGTGGTTTGAGGGGAGGTTGTATGGTTGAGTTTAAGAAATATTTTAAGAAATGGCAGAAAAGAGATATTAATAGGAGATGATATCAAGCACAAGCAAATAATATCCATATACAACTGATTGTGGAAATTGTGTTGAGTGGGAAGCTTATCTCACAATAAGTATAAGCTTGTTTATAATCACATGTACCAACCTGCAGTGATACAAGTTTTTTTTGCGAGCAATCCATCTAGATATCTCACACATAGTTTAGCAAGTAAGGCACAATAGAATTGCAGAGAAAGGTTAGACCTGTCACGTTAACTTGCCCAGCATTTTTCATCATGTTTATCTTTCTGTTCGGATCCCATTGGAATCTCAGATTGACTAACCTAATAAAACTGGCTGTATCTCTGATTTTACAGGTTTTTCATTACCTCATCCACAGCATCTAATTCCTAAGCGTTCAGAAAATAATTACTGTCCATCTTTTTTTAGAGTCATGTGATTTTATTTATTCTAGGGTTTTCAGAATAAATTCCGTTTTCTCCAAGTACTTGTTCCAAGACAATTCTTCAGTTCTAATCCACTGTTTATGTTCCTCTCAAGAGTTTTATTCGATTACGGTTAATTTCTTATTCCTAGTTTGTGCATCGTGCAGTAGAGTTTGAATTCGCATTGAATCAGTGTCATTCAATGCAAATAAAAGTATTAATTTTGATAGAATTCTCAGTTGGCTGATTAAACTTTAAAATGTTGGTCAACTTTGTTTTCATTGTAGTGAAAACATCAAGACAAGTACCTGGTGACTTCAGCACTAAATCCCCACTATATTGTATAATATTTATGGGATAATTCAATTTTTTTTAATGGAAAACCATTTCTAGGCATTAGAGCCTGTCATGGTTATTCATAAACTGAGGGATAAAAGGTTTGATTTAAAAGTCACATCTCCACATCTGGCTTACTGTACAGGAGACCTCCTTACCTCCTTTAGACTAAATTGCAGAGCTATCAACACAAGATGGGATGGAGCAGATATCATTTAAAGGAATGGTGCTCAGGCAGCAAGTCATTTGTTAAGTAGTGGGGTCAATACCATTACATTCTTTCACACATAACTGGAAGCTTTCAAAGAGAGCTTTTCTTTATATAAAAAGTACACCCATTGTTTATTTTGGATCCTTTTTCAGCTTTTGATGATGACCAAGGCATTAGCTCACAATTGGAAGCTGAACTGTTTTCTGTTTCCACTCTTAAAAGTATTACCTTTCTTGTAAAAACTTCAGCACATAATGGATGGCATTCTACCAGAAAGATGACTCAAAATATTGTTGGGCCCCATATATATCTCTCTTTGTGCATGTGTGTTTCAATGTGCATGTATTGATTCTAAAAGTGTAGTAGGGATGTTTTAAATCTATATAAAGTGTGAAGGTTGTTTAATGTGTTCAGATACAGAGAGATTCTTTGTTTTTGTGTGAGACTGATGTTGATTCTGCAAAGTGATAATCTCTTGAAATGCAGTCCTAAGATGGAAGGAATTTTACTCTGGAAGAGCAATATTAGCTTGGATTGCCAGTTTCCAGTGATCATTAGTTTCCAGGCAAAATTCCTGCAGATTCTTACGGCCTGGACGCGGATGTAAAATGAAACCTCAGATACCCCTCCCCCTTCACCCAATCATCTGAATGGGCAAGAATTCCAGATCTCACAATAGTTTTACATTTATTTTCAAATGAATTAGACCAATTGCAATGCAATATGATGTAATTCCATTAATCTTACTGTTTGAAATTTTGCTTCATTCCAACCTAATGCTGGCATACACTCTCAAATAATGGACACACTCTATCGCTGCTAAGGTATAGGCTATTAGCATTTTAATGACTACAATATTTATTCCTGTAATAATACATGTCAATAGTTCCTTTCAATTTAAAGTGTGCAATATGCAACAATATTTCTTTTTCCATGCATTAATATTTTAACAACACTTTTTGTCTGAACAAGGTGCAATGATCAAGATCAAAACCATACAGTAATAATGGAATCAAATAAATTCACTCCTCTCTTACCAGCCTATTTTTTAATTGGCAGTTGCGAAAATTATCTGCTTAAATCTAGATATATCCTCTACTGAATGGTGTCACTGGACTTCCCTTATTACAGTTTTCTTTCTTGATTATTAAGCAAGTATTTTGATTTTATCATGTGTTTCTCATTGTAACTAACAATAAAATTTAACCATATTAAGTTCAAGAAAATCCATATAAAGACGATTTATGCTTCATTTGCACAGCAATGGAAAGTAGCATTTTACGCCTCTCCTACAGGAATACACAATCAGTGCCAAAAATATATTGTGTGCAGATTATAAATAAGATATCCCATGGTTTATTGAACAATTAAATACGAACACAATTTTGTGGTATATATCTCTGATGTTTTTGCTTGTAATCTATTTGACGACTAATTACCATATAGCCAATTGTATTTTACTTGATGCAATGTTTAAATGAATGAGTGAGAAGTGTTACTTAACTCAGGGTAAGAAGGAAACACAGTGTATTGCATTGGTAACCAAGTAGAATGTGTGGACCTCGTATAGCAGGACTGGGTAAGTTTGCAAATTTGCAAAAGAACGGAAAAACATAATGGCAGACACAGCACAAATATGATATATTGGCAAACATGGGAAATCTAATAAAGCATAAAGCAGTGTTTAGTTTTTACATGGAGCCTTAGACTATTCTCTCAAAGACTATTAACATTGTAAAGGCTATAGGCAACAGTACTAGAGAAAAGAATACAGTGATTCACAAGTGGGGAAAAAGGCACATTATCAAAAGACATGGGATCTTATACTACTCTAATACTAACAAACTTGTTGACACCACGGAGTGCAATAAACATTCCATGTGATAAAACAGTCACAACACTAACAAAACACACTTAAATCCAGCTTTAACCAAAATATTTCAGGGTTACAAATTTGGAACACATAACCAGAAGTCAGATGAGGCAATTGGGGATTACATCGTTAATCTGAAAGATTCAGCAAGGCAATAATTTTAGAACTTTATTGAAAAGAAAGTGCATGTGTTATTTTTGAGAATTTAACCACAGAAACCCAAGTAGCAGAAAACCGATTTACTGAAATCAGGGAAACCACATGACTCATTCTGCCCATTTAAACGAACTCACTTTATAATTGGAATAAAGTTGACTACTTGGCATTGGTTTTCAAAAACAAGGAAATACCCACCAGAGATATGCTTTGAATATCTTTGAAATTACCTTTGTGGGATGCATGATGAATGGCATTAACGTGACAGATGGGGACATGACAAGAGACAGCAGCAAATCCAGAACTCTTCTTTCTTTGGCTTGGCTTCGCGGACGAAGATTTATGGAGGGGGTAAAAGTCCACGTCAGCTGCAGGCTTGTTTGTGGCTGACAAGTCCGATGCGGGACAGGCAGACACGGTTGCAGCGGCTGCAGGGGAAAATTGGTTGGTTGGGGTTGGGTGTTGGGTTTTTCCTCCTTTGCCTTTTGTCAGTGAGGTGGGCTCTGCGGTCTTCTTCAAAGGAGGTTGCTGCCCGCCAAACTGTGAGGCGCCAAGATGCACGGTTTGAGGCGATATCAGCCCACTGGCGGTGGTCAATGTGGCAGGCACCAAGAGATTTCTTTAGGCAGTCCTTGTACCTTTTCTTTGGTGTCACGGTGGCCAGTGGAGAGCTCGCCATATAACACGATCTTGGGAAGGCGATGGTCTTCCATTCTGGAGACGTGACCCACCCAGCGCAGCTGGATCTTCAGCAGCGTGGACTCGATGCTGTCGACCTCTGCCATCTCGAGTACTTCAACGTTAGGGATGAAAGCGCTCCAATGGATGTTGAGGATGGAGCGGAGACAACGCTGGTGGAAGCGTTCTAGGAGCCGTAGGTGATGCTGGTAGAGGACCCATGATTCCAGAACTACCATAGAAATAAATGGTCAGGATGTTGTAAATGGGTGGCATGGGTGGGGTGGGAGGGGGGGGGGGTGTCATCCATAGACACAGTTCTGAATAGATTTCACTAAAGAAATGTAATGTCCTAACATGCACATACTCCAGAGAACACAAGTCATAGAGCTATATAGCAAAGAAACAAGCCCTTTGGCCCTACTCATCCATGATAACAAAGTTGATTCTCTGAGCTAGTCCCACTTCTCTGTACTAGGCCTCTATCCCTCTATTCATTTCCTATCCAAGTACCTGTCCAAATGGCTTCTAAATATTGTAGTTGTACTCACTTCTACCACTACCTCTGGTACCTCGTTCCAAACACCCACCAATCTTTGTGTGAAAATGTTTCCCCTCAGGTCCCTTTCAAATATTTCCTGTTCCACCTTAAACCTACACCCTCTCATTTTGGACTCCCCTACACACTGAGAAACCTTCCATATGCCCACCCCTCTCCCCCACCCCCCCCCTTTATCGATTTATACACCTCAGCCTCCTACACTCCAGGGGAAAAAAATATACCTGCCCATCCAGTCTCTACTTATAAATCAAGTTCTCCAATCCCCATAACATCCTCATTAATCTTTATGCAGCCTTTCCAGTTCATTGACATCCTTGCTATGGATAGGTGACTAGGTCTGCTGACAGTATTCCAAATATGGCCTTAGCAATGTCTTGTATAACCATAAAGATGTCCCATCTATCACAGTCAGTGCTGTGATCGATACAGACAGGCATACCAAAAACACCTTCTTCACCACTCTGTCTACCTGTGTCACCACCTTCAGGGAAGTATGTATCAGAGTCTTTTCCCCAGGAATTATATACAAGAGAATGTGCATTTAAAGTGAGGAGGGCGAAGTTTAGGGGAGAGGTGGTGGGAAATCTTTTATAGACAGAGAGTGTTGAGTGCCTGGAATGGACTGCTAGTAGTAATGGTGGAAGCAGATACAATTGTAGTATTTAAGAGGCTTCCAGATAGACACAAGAATACGCAGGGATTATTGCAACATGTATCATATGCAAGCAGCAGAGTTTTAGTTTAATTTGGCATCATGTTCAGCACTGCCAGAAAGGGTCAAAGGGTCCGTTACTCTGCTGTATTGTTATACAGTACAACCCATGGTATCCGGTACTTCTGGGGAATTGGTAGATGCTGGATAAGTGTATTTTCTTAGAATACCTAACTAATGCCTGTGCATTAAGAATAAACAGTTTAAAAGACAAAATACTATACTGTACTTAACATTGAACAAACTTCACTTGTGTGAATTGTTACGAGCCCAGAGGACCCCAAAACCCAGCAGCAGTAGATATTCACCAAGACAAAGGGTGACTTAAATAAAAGTTGCTTTTAATTATCTTTAAACATGAAAACAGAATCATACTTTAACATCACTATTGACATACTTAACCTAACTTAACCCCTTTCTAATTCTAACTGCACGTATATGTAATGTGTGTAAGTTCAGAAACGTTCTTTGATTCAAAGTCCAATCTCACTTCAAGTTCACTGGTTGCAGGCAATTCTTATTCTGTGCACAGAAATCTCTCTCTGAAAACCAACAAGAACCTTCCTGAGCAGTAACTATTTACCTTTCAAGCACCAAAGCCTGGTGAACTTTATAAATATTAAATTCTGTGCACAGAATAAGAATTGCCTGCAACCAGTGAACTTGAAGTGAGATTGGACTGTGAATCAAAGAACGTTTCTGAACTTACACACATTACATACTTGTTCCAGGACATCCACAACTGATTCCTTTTTAATCAGCCACTCCAGTGTCTTGCTGACGAAACTTGCCCCCTTTAGGGTTCTCTAGATGATAGCCTCTTTCTTTCAGGTCACCACAGAGTTCCTTTTTGTTTCTCTTATTCCAAGTGCAACATTAGACAGCCAGTCCTCTCCTCTTGCATGAACCACAGGGGCTTTGATCAGGCTGAACTAAGAACTCACATCCTCTCTTCCAAATGGGGCTTCCCGCAAGCTTGCCAGCTTGTCCTGTTCCAGTCCCAGCTGCTGTTTCTGGCTGTAACACTGTAGAACTGATCTCTCTCTCTCTCTCTCTCTCTCTCTCTCTCTCTCTCTCTCTCTCTCTCTCTCTCTCTCTCTCTCTCTCTCTCTCTCTCTCTCTCTCTCCCTCTCTCTCTCTCTCTCTCTCTCTCTCTCTGTCTCTCTGTCTCTCTCTCTCTCTCTCTCTCTCTCTGTCTCTCTCTCTCTCTCTCTCTGAGAGCCTATTTGACTCTCTCTGCTTGCAAAACCACATGACCCTCTTCAAACAGCAAGTTCCCTCTCAGACTGTCTGTGGCTCCAACAAGCTCTTTCATCTGTTGCCTTTTTGAAAACAACAGTCCATTAGTGAAGACTCTTGGGCACTCTCCAAAGCTCTTGTAAAGGCTGTGGGGCTAATATGTCTAGCATTAGCAGAGCTCCAGTATTTCAAATAAGATCTGTTTTAAAGTGTTTGTATGTGATCTACATTAACAAACCTTTCCCAATTTATCTCCCAAAAACATATCTGTCACATTTGTGGCCCGAAATGTGAAGTTAATAAAGCATTAAACACAAGTTTTATCAGGTAAACATCTCAGTGGCTTTATTTTCCCGTTTCCTTTGTTCTCCTGCTTGTGTTCTTATCTCTCTCTCATACCACGTGACTTCCGGTACATCTCATACATATTCATTATCATGACATCCCTCCTTTAATCAGAAATAAACTTTACCTTCACTTACCAATATCCCTCGAAAACTTACAAACATTGTAACTAATGGTAATACTATAACTCAACTACATAAAATTTACTTCCTACAGCATTCATACATGCACTATATGATATAAGATTAAAATACTGTCCCAACGTTCTTATTAAAACTATGGCACAAAGTCTTCGTATCATTTGGGCGCTTTCTGATTTCGTTTTGGCCTGCCTGCGATATTGTCGTCGCTTCTCGGTTGTTCACTCTCGGCGTCGGAAATACTGCTCGCCACGGTTTCGGGTGTTTCTGGCGCTCTAGTCACTTCATCAGGAGTGCTGGTAACTGCCTCTGGAACATCATCAGGTCTCTCAGTTTCAGCATCTCGTATTGGCCTTTCAACCTCTTCGCTCGACTGGTACCTTTTTACACCTGATACATTTCTCTTAAACAGGACTCCAGTCGGAAACTTGACTGTCACCATACTGCCACTTCTGGATATGACAGTATAGGGTTGATGGTAATAAGGTGTGTCTAGCTTACCACCAGTTTCATGCCTCACTAGAACATTATCTCCTGGCATGATGTCTGAGTACTTGGCTCCACGTTTTGAATCTGTGTACAGCTTTGCTGCACCTTTCTTTTCAGCATCGTGGTCCCTCATCTCCTGGTCGTCTCGGATTTCATTTATTTCTGGCATTTTTATGCGGATTTTTCTCCCAAAAAATGCTTCTGCTGGACTTTTTCCAGTGGTTGCATGAGGTGTTGCTCGATAGACAGCCACATAAGATAGCAATGCTTCTTGCCAATTTTGTCCTTCTGCGTGTGCAATCCTCAATCGTTTTTAAATGGACTGATTTTGTCTCTCTACTTCTCCGTTGGCTTGCGGCCATTTCAGAGTTACTTTATGATGGTGGATACCTGTGGTCCTCATGTATTCCGCAAATGTCTCTGAAATGAATTGTGGACCATTGTCAGAGTATAATGTAACAGGTAATCCATATCTCGCGAATATCTCTGCTAACGCTTGTATTGTTTTTTCAGTGGTTGTGGACTTCAACACCACGTACTCATAGTATCTGCTGTAGTAATCTATCACTACCATAATTGATTCACCCGTCGGTAAAGGTCCAAGAAAATCAACAGCTACGTCGATCCATAGTCCTGTCGGGAGTTGCGTACTCCGGATCAGTTCTGGCGGATTACTCCTACTTGTGATTTGACATCCGTGACAAGTTTTAACAAGTTTCTCTGCATCTTTATCACAACCTGGCCACCATACCTTGGTCCTGAGGTTTTGCTTGGTACCAACAATACCTAGGTGTCCTTCATGCGCTAAGGATACGATCTTCGGTCTCAATCTTTGCGGTATCACCAATCTGCAACCTCTTAATACACACTGTCCGATGCAACAAAGTTCGTCTCTAATGGGAATGTAAGCCTTGTGAGTACACTTGTCCCATTGTCCACTCTGTATGCATTCTCTTACTTCCATGAGTTCTGGATCACATTCGGATTCTCTCTCGACTTCCTTCGTAGTCACAGCTCTCAGTGTCGACTGAATAGCTACGAAGCGTACAAAGCTCTCTGTTTCTGTTCCCAATTCTGACTTGGATTGTGGACCACCAACCTTCACCAATCTGGACAGCGGATCAGCAATGTTTGTTTTCCCTGCAATGTGGATTACTTTATATTTGTAGGGTTGTAGTCTGAGTACCCATCTCTCTATTCTGGCACATGGTTTGGATCTAGGTGCATAGATCACCTCTAATGGCTTATGATCTGTGATGAGTTCAAATTCAATGCCGTATAAATATGCATGGAACCTCTCACAGGCCCATACAAGTCCGAGTGCTTCTTTCTCTGTCTGAGAGTATCTTCTTTCCACATCTGATAACGATCTGCTGGCATAGGCAATGATTCTTGGTCCTCCATCATGCATCTGGACCAACACGGCTCCTAAACCAACCGGGCTGGCATCCGCTATGACTTTGGTTGATGCCGCCGGATCGTAATATCCAAGAGTTTTTGCATCTGTCAGGCTTTGCTTCAGCGCTGTGAACGCTTTCTTCTGCTCAGATCCAAAATGAAAAGGTACACCTTTCCTGGTTAGTTTCCTTAGTGGTTCTGCCACTGTAGCGAAATTAGGAATGAACTTTGCACAAAAATAAACCAATCCCAGGAAACTCCTCACCTCTGTTGCGTTCTGAGGTGCACGTGCCTCTGCAATAGCTTTCACCTTGGCCTCTGCAGGGTTTAGTCCTTCCCGTGTAAGTCTGTGTCCCATGAAGTCCATTTCTGACACACCGAACTGGCACTTGTTTCCATTCACGGTAAGGCCTACCTCCTGTAGTCTAGATAGTACACGCCTCAACCGTTTGTCATGCTCTTCCTTTGTTGGTGCATAGACTATGATGTCGTCAGAAATGTTGGCAACTCCAGGAATACCTTGAATCACTCGATGGATTTCATACTGGTAGATCTCCGAAGCTGCATTAATTCCAAATGATAGTCTCTTGTAACGATACAATCCAGAGTGAGTCACAAATGTTGTCACATCTCGGGAACCTGGATCCAGCTCTAATTGATGATAGCCCCATTTCAGATCAATTTTTGAGAATACCTTGCTGGTAGTTAGTTCTTGAAGTATTTCCTCCACTGTTGGTATAGGGTGTCGTTCTCTAATTATAGCTTCATTGGCCATTCTCATGTCAACACATAGTCTTATGTCACCCTTTGGTTTGGGCACAATCACTACGGGACTGACCCATTGTGTTGAATGTTCAACCGGTTCAATAATGTCTTGTTCGATCAATTCTTTAATTTTGGCTTCGACTTTCCCACGAAGTCCAAACGGAGTTCGGCGCATTGATTGTGCCTTGGGTTTGACCGTTTCATCTACTGCTAGCTTCAATTGTCGACCTTTCAGCTTTCCTACTCCTTGAAAGACTGCGGGGTATTCTTGCTTCATATCCTGCTTCATATGACTGAATTGAATTGACACAAGTTCCAATATGAAGTATTGCCAGGTCTTGCGCTGTGCTTCTACTCAGCAATGGTTCTCCCCTCTCTTCTATGACCATAAACTCTGCTTCCGTGTACTTATCTCCAGCTTCAACAGTTTCAGTAAAACATCCAATGGTCTGCAATGGCTTGGTTGCTGTATATGGATACAGTTCCTTGGAACACTTCTTTGAGGTACAGATGATCTTTTTCCTTTTCAACTTCTCCCATAAATGTCGATCAATCACATTGCTGTCACTGCTTGAGTCTACATTGACCTGCACTGTCACTCCACCAATGATCACTGGGACCTTCTCATGACGTACTTCATTCAACGTAAATTGGTAACAACTCTGTTCCTCCTGGGTATCATCATCGTCACCGTCTATCTGGCGAATGGTATCTTTCTTTCCAGGATACTTTCCTTTACCCCAGGCTTTGCCTTTGGAAGTTGTACTCTTCCTCTTCTGGTTTGCATTGGACTTGCTTTTGCACTTCTTTGCAAAGTGGTCCTTACCTCCACACTTTCTGCAAACTTTGCCTTTGGCCGGGCAATATGGGTCTTTTCCAAAGTGACCTCGGTTTCCACATCGATAACACTCCACATTTTGTGTCGACGTATATCTTGGCTAATTATGGCGATGTGAGAGCCTCTTAATTTGCTGGCTTGAGTTGTCTTTCAGGGTCATGGTATGAAATTGCCCTTCAACAGCCTCTAATGCAGCAGCAATGGTTAAAGCATCGGTGAGTTCCAACTCACTCCCTCTTTCCAGTAGACGTCTTCTGAGTTTATCTGATCTGCAGTGCTGTACGACTTGATCCAATAATTGGTTGTCCAAATCAGCTGGCATGTAATTGCATCCAACAGCTAGCTGGCGTAGTCTCGTCACATACTGAGCAATTGTCTGGCCATCTTCTTGTCTCGTTCTCCGAAACAAATGGCGTTGAAATGTAGCATTCAGTGTCACTACGTAGTGTGCATTTAATGCATCTACCGCTTTCCGGTACTCATTCTTTCTTCCAGTATTCAAAAGTGTCTTAAACGTTTCCCGAACTGCAGGTCCAGCAGTGAAAAGAAGTAACGCCCTTCTCTGCGCTTTTTGTTCAACTGTACCGGTATCTAGAAATAGGCCACGACTGTCGGCGTAGAATTCAAATTCTTCCAGCCATGCCTTCCACTTCACACTTACAGTGCTTGCATCACCCGTTGGGTCAAAATGAGCAATTCCACTATGTGTAAGAAAGTCACCATCTGCACCAGGCATGAGGAAATATTCCAGCCCCAAAAGTTGCCAATGTCACATTTGTGGCCCGAAATGTGAAGTTAATAAAACATTAAACACAAGTTTTATCAGGTAAACTTCTCAGTGGCTTTATTTTCCCGTTTCCTTTGTTCTCCTGCTTGTGTTCTTATCTCTCTCTCATACCACATGACTTCCCGTACATCTCATACATATTCATTATCATGACAATATCTATATACTCTGTCACATAATATATAAATCTTAAAGCATTTTACATTATTTTCAATCACATTCTTTGAAAACATTTAACCGTCGCTGCATCTACAGGTTCCTCCCCCTGCATGGAGACACCTGAAAGACAAACAATCGCATTATAGATAATTAACATCATCCTCCCCCAACTTTACAAATAAAGCCTCTGACCAGCATGACTCTTACTAAACAGGGATAAGGAGACACTTTAAGAGAGTTACCCCAATGGCGAGCAGCATTAACCAACTCTTCATCCTGGATGTCGCCATTGCTGTTCCACACAGGTTTTTTCAAACAGCTGCTATGAACAAAGCACAACCAAGGCTGAATATTTGCTCCCACCTTCACCAAAGGTTTATGTGTTACTTCAGAGAACATTTACTTTTACAAATTTAAACTTACATATTTTTTACCTTTTTTTTTCCTCAATATTTTTGCCTGTTGCTTGAGACTGCTGTTTCCTTGAATTCTGGATACCAAGAGTTTTATGTTGTTCTATATACCTCTTGGTTATCTATTCTAATATTCCTCAACTTTCTGTCATTTACAGTTGTGGTAAGACCTGTTGTGGTATATCTTACCAAAATGAAAAACCTCACACTTACCTGAATCAAATTGTCATTCTTATGATCCCATTTGAATCTGAGATAACTTCCCTCATTGTCTGCTGCACCACCATATTTAGTATTCTTGGCATACATGCTAACCACACCGCCTGCATTTGCAGCCATTAATATAAATGATAACCTACCACCAGTCTCTGTAGCACACCACTGGTCACAGGTCTCTAGTCTGAAGCAACAACTTCAACACCAACTTCAGACTTTTCCACCAAGCTAAATCAGTATCCAATTGGATAGCTTGCCCTAGTTCCCATGTGATCTTACCTTCCAGACAAGCTTATCTTGTCAAAGGCCTTGCGAAAAGTTGAAGGCAGGTGCAATGTGTATCAACATGGTAGCACTTGTAGCAGGCTACATATAGAAACCAACAATATTGATCAGGGATTAAATTTGATCATTTAGGTCTAAAGTATTCTGTGAAAGTGCAATGCAATTCTTTGGTGTCACATGTACCAAGGTAAAGTTAAAAAACTGTTTTACATGCTATCCAGGCAAGTAAACCACGACATAGTACTACCACAGTAGTGCAAGAATAAAAGCATACCATAAAACAGAAGAGCAGAGCATAGGCTTTAACGAGAAAAATTATAAACTGTGCAAGGCGTCATCTTAGTCTAATAGGAATTCCATTCAAGTCTGATAACAGTGAGAAAGAAACTCTTTGAATTTGGAAATGTGTGTTTCCAAACTCATTTATCTTTTGCCCAAAGGGAGTGGGAGACGAGTGCTAGCTACTTTCCCATCATATTTGGCACAGACACAGGTAAAGGATCACAGCTCTGTTTTACAATTAAAATCATGGAAGGGTACAGCAGAATTAATATTGAAGCCAGATTAAAATGACTGTGGAAAATATAAATGAATATTCAAAATATTTCAGTCTTACCATTTTCAGATCTTCAAGATACTGATACAGGGTATATTATTTATTAATGTGTTTTTAAAAGAGAAAGATTGTGGGGGTATAGTGAGTAGGTTACTTCACAAACAAACAGTTCACAAAAGACATCTCATTTAAAATGCAAGAGCAATGCATGAGCAAAACATCATGTCCACAGTGACTTTACAGAAACTTTGAAACAACTATGGAAACTTCACAAGTAGGTGTTAAATGGACTGATGTTGTGGAGTAAATTAATGATTCTCTTTAAAGCAACAGGTGGCTAGGCAGAAACTGATTCTGGTTCCGGCAATCTGTCTGGTTGCATTTTGCTCATCTAAGAGGGGCCTTGTGGTTTTGCAAACAGAGAGAGAGAGAATTCAGTTGGAGAGTTTTGCAGTGGCTTTTGGAGGCTGCAACATGACAAGCTGGCAGCTGGTTAAAAACCCCATTTTGAAGATGGGTTGTGAGTTCTGAGTTCAGCCTGTTCAAAACACTTTGTAGTCCTGACAAGAGGAAATGACTGGCTAGATTGTTTATCCTGAAATAAGGGAAACAAGAGGAACTCTGTGGTGACCTGGAAGAAGAGGTTATCATTTGGAAAACCCATGATGGGGCAAGTTTCTTCAGCAAGTCACTGAAGTGGCTGATCAGAGGAAATCAGTTTGCGTGTGTGTGTGAGTTGGAAGAACAACAAATCTCTCTCTGAAGCCAACAAGAACCTTTCTGAGTGGTAACCAATTACCTTTAAGCACCAGAGCTTGGTGAAAATTCATAAATGTTAAATTCTGTGCACAGTATAAGAATTACCTGATACCGGTGAATTTGGATTGAGAAGTGAGATTGGACTGTGAATCAAAGAACTTTCCTGAAAATATACACATTACATAAACATGCACTTAGAATTAGGAGGGGATTAAGTTAGTTTAAGTTAATTGTAATAAGTTAAAGTTTGATCCTGTTTCTATGTTTAAAGAAAATTAAAAATAACGTTCGTTTAAAGAACTATTTGTCTTGGTGAATTTCTATTGCTGCTGGGTTTTGAGGTCCTCTGGACTCATAACAATACCCTGTACAGTTTTTCTTCAAAGGACCAATTTGCCTATATTTAATTTGTCACATTAGAGTAGAGTAAGGAGGGGTTTGTGCAACACTTCAGCCAATGACAGCTGCCACAGTAAATAGATGTTCACTATGTAGGATCTCATCAGTGAGGAACAGGATGGCTTATCTAATGATGTTGGTGCTGGAAAACCAACACAATGTATTTCCAAGATTAAGGAAGTGGCAAATGTAAGTAACTCGCTGCCACCAGTGATAATTCTTTATCACTGAGGGGATTGAAGGATTAGATACTGCAGTCTCAATTGAAGGAGTCTGATGACATTATTCAGTCATGAGCATACATTTAGGATATAATATTTCATCAGTAATTGCTAACCATGTCTTTCTCTTTTATCATACTGACTGTTCTCAGAATTTAATCTTATAGTTGCCTGACCAATCAAAAAGAAACAAAAGTAAATTAATATAATTAACTTGTATATAAATAGATTATCTCCCTCAATTGTCCATTACCTGTATACGGGTCCTCCCAAGCAAATAATGGCAACAGCTAAGTTTTGTAAAAAAAAATTAAAATGAAGGAGACACAGGATATAAAACAAGTGCAAATATTTCCTTTGTGATGTGCTATTTGTGCATCTATTATGATCATAAAGTGGTTTCTCCAACTGTGGACCCTCCAATTAATGTCGGGTTACATGGGAATGATCAATAGCAGTGTTTTTTACAAACTGTGAGGGGACCTGTCAAACATATTTACAGAGAGAGAGAGAAAGAGAGGATTTTATATGTTTTTAATAAAGGGCAGCATTGTTAGCGTAGCGGGTTTGAATCTGTTATCTCTGTAAGAAGTTTGTACTTTCTCCCCGTGTCTGCGTGGGTTCCCTCTGGGTGCTCTGGTTTCCTCTCACCATTCAAAATATACTGGAGTACAGGTCAATTGAGTGTAATTGGAGAAAGGGCCTGTTACCCTGCTCTATGTCTATGTTTGTATGTAAATTTCTGATCATTCATATACTCTATTGTTACAACATAGCTCTGAAATAAAAATTCAGCAGTTTCAGACCTCCAGCATGCGCAGTTTTTGATCTTCAACTGTATCTCTCTCACTAATTCAACAGGAAACAAAGTTTCTTCCTCTTTGGTTAATTTAATTTCCTCTTCTAAACTAACCCTTATCATCTGTTTTTTTTTCATGTAGCAGGACTGTGATTGATGTAACATTTAGAATATTGGCCAATAATTTTATCTGTTCTCTGCAGGTCTATATCATTTCCTTTTCAACTAATTATTGATGTAATCTATTCCAGATATCATGAATTGAGGCCCTCAATCTGGGATGAAGATATTCAGTTTCAACATATCTCTGATTACCTTTCCCATCTTGCTGCTCCCGTTCTTCTCCCACAGAGGTATAGCTTAGTGAATGTAATCTTATGTTTCTATTCTCAGGAGAACAGATTTATCAAAAAGACCAAGGCATTTTTTTCAATGATCCCCACAAAATAGTTTAAAAGTTGGAAGTTCAACGTGGCTTTATGTGAGTGTTCTGATGCTATCGACTTTGTGCAAGAGCTGATAATTTGGGATCTGTGCTAAAGCCTGGTAGATATCAAGTGTGGTGCTTTAAAACCTGGAGTTTGCACTTTGTTATTTGAAAAAGAACATAGCTCTCTAATACATGCCCTTTGAATGGATAATGTCCAATATATTGTTAACATGGTGTGTAACAAATCATATTTTTCACAAAGTGAAAAAGTACAGTCAGCATTAACTATTCCACCCTTGCACAATTGCTATAAAGATCCCGCTATTCTGTCCTGCTAATATTTTGAAATTTAACTGCAGTCTATATGGGGCACCATCTGAATGGCTGCAATATGATGGTTCTGTTCCAGACCAACCACCCTTGGCCCCAATCTGAGTAGAAGTTGCCAATTTCATGCAAATTATCAGTAATAATTGGCTGTGGTCTAACACTTGGTAAAGAATGGATTGAGTGTGCCCAGATTAATTTCCCTTAAACTTTTTACAAATGGAACAGAAAGGGTATTTGTATCCCAATGATCTGAGTTAAATTTGTAAAAGTAGAATGTTCACACCCATTGTGGCTCTCAGTCCCTAACAAATTAAATTCCATCTGCTCTCTCATTTTTTTTCACAAGTTTTCTATATTTGTCAAGCCACAATCAAAATCTGCATTCTTTTGCCTATAGTTTTCCTCATTGTTTTGCTTTACTCTTATGACATTATTATATTGCTGTTAAGGTCCCTATATTCTGTTAAATCTCCAAAAATGTGTCTTTGTGTGTTCTATTTGTGTGTATAAATGTTATCACCCTTCACAGTGAAGAAATGCAGCAGATTGAGTCACTGTTTTTCTTCCGTATGTCAATTCAATCTACAAGGGTGACCCTGTGCTTCCAGTTACCTGAAACTTCAGTTTAACTGTTGTGCCTCACTGTTTATCATAATCTGTGCCATTCAGTTATGGTGTGGAGTCTTAAGAAAAAATAACTTTTGCAAAAATATCTTTAGAGAATCATAGTCAAAGAAATAATGTGAAGATTGTTGGATTGCCAGAAGGTTTTCAAGGTCCTAATGCAGTGCAATTTTTTTTCCAAAAATGGATCCCAGAGACTATGGTACCTGAAAAATTTCCATGTGGTCTTGAATTGAAGAGCACATAGAAAGGAACCATTGTTGGGTCGATTGTCACTCTTAGTTTTGATCAGATGTCTTTGTTATCAAGGTAAGGAAACTATTTTGAGAGTAGCAGTCCAGAAAGCTCATCAATTTCAGGGCCCTTTGATTGTGGCTGTTTGAAAAGATTTTTTTTTAATGCAGATCTTAGTGTTAATGTGGTGAAAAGAAGAAAGGAATTTAATCCTGCAAAGTCTGTACTTTGGAAGAAGGGCAATAGGTTTTCTTCTTTTCCACCCTGCAATACTCAATGTTTTTTTTGGGAAATAATCAGGCAAAATTCTTTGACAATGAGATGGAAGCTTTAGAATTTGTAAATTCTCTTCCAAATAATAAACTGGATCAACAGATTGCTTTATTAACAGCAGACATACCACAGATTGAGAAGATGCAAATGTCAGACAAGGAGATGGTACAACAGATAATTGTTCACCTCGATGAGGATGATCAAGTTAACAAAGATCTTGAAGCTGCCACCTTTACCTGAAGATGATGAAGCATATTCGAAAATTGATTTTTTTTCTCTAGGGGAGGTGGGGTTTGTTTCTCTCCTTCCCTAGCTGTGTTCCACCCAATGATGAGAGTCGCTTCTTGCACGATTGAGGGCGGTAGTACTTTTTTTACAGTACTTTTGGCGGGGGGGGGGGGAGTTGTATTCATTTTTCTCTCTTTTCTGTATTTGTTTTTTTTGGATGGAGGTGCCAAGTGTAGTTAGTGATTTTATGATGTGGAACATCCAAGAGGAGAAGTAGAGGGAAATTATCAATTTTCTGAATTTAATATAATGGAAAATAGTAAAACTTTGAATTTTATGTTATAATGTTAATGGGCTTAATAATATGATACAAAGAAAGAGAGTGTTCGCTTATTTGAAGAAAATTAGAGTTGATACTGCTTTTATCTGAGAAAGAACATCAAAAATTGAAAAGTGATTGGGTTGGACATGTGGTAGCTTCTACTTATAACTCTAAACAAGGGGTGTCGCAATTTTATTTAAAAAAGCATTATGTATTTAAAATGCATCAAGTGATTATTGACCCTATGACAAGGTTTGTATTAGTAAATTGTCAGATTTATTCTGAAGATTGGACTTTGATGAATATTTATGCACCAAATATGTTTATTAGGGATGCATTTATATATTTAGCTGAGACTCACCAAAATTATTGGTAGGAGGGGATTTTATTGTTGTTTGCGTCCAGTTTTGGATAAAACAACCAAATTAATTATTCAAGCCAAAGGAGCTAAGGCAATTTTGAATGTTATGAAAGATTTGAATTTAATAGATATTTGGAAGAGATTAAACCCTAAAGAAAGAGACTATTCTTTTTATTCTCATAGATTTGACTCTAGGATAGATTTATTTTTTAATCTTGGCCCAATTGCAAGGAAGTGTTATGAATGTAGATTATAAGGCTAGAATTTTATTCTGATCATTCACCACCTTTAATTACTTATTTATTTTTGGAAAAAAAAAGTTTACAGATGGCGACTAAATTCAAAATCGTTAAAAAGGACAGGTTTTTGTGATTTTTATAAGAAATAATTTTCAGGAGTTTTTAGAATTAAATTCAACTGTTCCTAATAAATTTGTTGTTTGGAATGCATTAAAGGTATATTTAAGAGGACATATAATGTTTTGCATCAAAAATTAAGAAAGATTATATGAAAGAGATTAATCAATTAGAAAAGGAAATACAAGATTTGGAAATGGTATTACAAAAACAAAACTTTCAGATGAACAAAGAAAGCAATTAATAAAGAAAAAGTTTCACTTTAACCCAATTCAGACGTATTGGACTGAAAAATTCATTGATAGAGCTAAGCAAAGGTATGAATTAGGTGAAAGAGCTAATAAAGTTTTAGCATGGCAGTTAAAAACTGAACAATCTTCTAGAAAATTTAATGCTGTTAGAAAGAGTTTGAAGATAATTACTTATAATCCTAAAGAATTAATGATGTATTTAAAGATTTTTTATTCAGATTTATATAGATCAAAATTTGCTGGAGATGAAGGTAAAATTGATAAGTTTCTATCTCAGATAAACTTATCTAGCTTGACATACCAAGATCAGAAAAAATGTAGATGCTCCTTTTACAATAAGAGAAATTAATGATGTGCTTAGTATATTACAGAATGGTAAATCTCCAGGAGAAAATGGCTTTCTGTTTGAATTTTATAAGAAATTTAAGGACCTTTTAATACCACTGTTTATGGAAGTCCTAAAGCAGGTGACGAAATCACACTCTTTACAAGATTCATTTATACCAAAGAAATATAAAGATGTGTTAAATCCTGCATCTTATTGTCCAATATCTTTATTAAATGTAGATTATAAAATTGTTGCAAAATTGTTAGAAAATAGATTATCTAAATGTTTCCCTGATTTAATTCATATGGATAATATAGGATTTATTGGAAAATGGTATTTCGCGGACAATATTTCAAGATTAATGTTACGAGTCCAGAGGACCCCAAAACCCAGCAACAATAGAAATTCACCAAGACAAATGGTTACTTAAACAAATGTTACTTTTAATTTTCTTTAAACATAAAAGCAGGATCAAACTTTAACTTATTACTATTAAATTAACTTAACCCCCTCCCCCTTCTAATTCTAAGCGATTGTGTATGTAATGTGTATATATTCAGGAAAGTTCTTTGCTTTAATAATCCAGTAATTCACTTCTCCTCATCCAGCTCAAGCCTTAAGGGCTGTTGAGGGAGCTGGAGCAGGGCAGATTCTTGGACTGAGCGGTTGGCACTGAAAAGAGATTGGAAGTGTTCTGACCATCAGTTGAGGATGGAGATCTTGTCGGTGAGGAGGACTTTGCCGTCAGAGCTGCGCAGCGGGCTTTGGACTTGGGGTGAGGGGCCATACACAGCCCTTAGAGCCTCGTAAAAACTCCAAAGTCGCCAATGTCTGCGCTGAGCTGGGTTCGTTTGGTGAGGCTAGTCCACCACTCATTTTGGATCTCCCAGAGTTTGTGCTGAAGATGGCTGCATGCGCGATGGAAGGCTCGTTTCTTCTCTGGCCAGGATGGCTTTGCAAGGTGAGCCTGGTGGGCAGCTCGCTTCTTTGCCAGCAGCTCCTGGATTTCCTAGTTGTTTTCATCGAACCAGTCCTTGTTTTTCCTGGAGGAGAAGCCCAGTACCTCTTCAGTGGATTGCAGTATGGTAGTCTTCAGCTGATCCCAGAGGGTTTCAGGGGATGAGTCCATGAGGCGGATTGCATCCTCAAGCTTTGCTTTGAGGTTTGCCTGGAAGTTTCCTCTCACTTCGTCTGACTGCAAGTTTCCAACATTGACACATTGACCACCGCCAGTGGGCTGATATCGCCTCAAACCGTGCATCTTGGTGCCTCACAGTTCGGTGGGCAGCAACCTCCTTTGAAGAAGACCACAGAGCCCACCTCACTGACAAAAGACAAAGGAGGAAAAACCCAATACCCAACCCCAACCAACCAATTTTCCCTTGCAACCGCTGCAACCGTGTCTGCCTGTCCCGCATTGGACTTGTCAGCCACAAACGAGCCTGCAGCTGATGTGGACATTACCCCTCCATAAATCTTCGTCCGCGAAGCCAAGCCAAAGAAGAAGAAGAAGAATTCACTTCTCACTTCTCCAAATTCATCGGTATCAGGCAGTTCTTATACTGTGCACAGAATTGAACATTTATGAATTTTCACCAGCTTTGGTGCTTACAGGTAAATGGTTATCACTCAGGAAGGTTCTCGTTGATTTCAAAGAGAGATTTCTTGCACGATGGATACACACAGACTGATTTCCTTTGAAGTGTCTTGCTGAAGAAACTTGCCTCATCATGGGTTTTCCAAATGATAACCTTCTTCCAGGTCACCACAGAGTTCCTCTTGTTTCCCTTTTTCAGGAGATACACTCTAGCCAGCCATTTCCTTTTGTAAGGACTACAAAGGTTTTTCAACAGGCTGAACTCGGAACTCACATCCCTTCTTCATAGTGGGGTTTCAACAAGCTGTCAGCTTGTCATGCTGCAGTCTCCAAAAGCCACTGCAGAAACTCAGTTCTCTCTCTCTCTCTCTTAAAATCCTGTTTTTATTTATTTTTTCCTTTCTCTCTGCTTGCAAAATCACATTAACCCTCTTAGAACAGCAAAATGAAACCATAGGCATTCTTCAAAGTTTCTGAAAAGTCTATGTGGACATGAAGTCTCTACCTATGCATAGCTCTTGCATTTTAAATAAGATCTCTTTTCTAAAGTGTTTCTGTTTCTGAAGTGACCTACACTCTAAACCCCCACAATCTATTTATTTTAAAGTCATATTGATATATAATATAAAATATAATATAACCATCACACTCTCCCCTACAAAGGAATATTAACTCTCAAGTTAAAATTCTGTTATAACTAAACTGACTATACAATCACTACAGTGATAACATTACACGATATAAAATGTGTAATAACAATGTATCCCAATGTTGAGAGTTTACATTTTTTACATGTTCATTTTTAACATCTTGATAAACAATCCACTATTAAATTATTTGTATCTTTGATATGATTATTTTTCAGATTATATTCTTGTAATATTTAACTCCATTTTAACAATCTTCTGTTTGTATTCTTCATTTTATTCAAAAGCACAAGAGGATTGTGGTCAGTAAATATCACAATTGGTTCATGAGTGGTACCCAGATACACATCAAAATTCTGCAGAGCAAATATATACAACAGTTCCTTCTCAATAGTGGAATAATTCCTTTGATGAATATTGACTTTTTTTGAAAAGTAGGCAACTGGATGGTCAATTTCAACATGTTTTTGTAACAGACTGTACCTGCTGGCCCCTCACTGGCATCCACTGCAAAAAAAAATGGTGTCAAAATCAAGAGATTTTGAAACAGGGTAATGGCATAGCATCTCTATATTTTCTAAAACTCTCTGACAAAATTTAGTCCACACAAATTTCTCTGCTTCTTCAAAGGATTAGTTAAAGGAAGAACAACTTAAGCAAAATTTCTGCAAAATGTTCTATAATATCCTGCCATTCCTAAAAAAAAAATCCTCCTCACTGCTTTCTTGCCATTGGGAATAGGAAATTCAGAAATTGCATGCACTTTAGCTTCAATAGGTGCAACTTTGCAATGACCAATTACATGACCTAAGTATGTCACAGTAACATGTCCAAATTCACTTATAGATAAATTGACAGTTAAATTTACATTGGATAATCTTGCAAACAATTCTCTCAGATGTACATCCCATCTGTCACTTTTTGTGACCAAGTCATCAATATAAGCATCTGAATGTGTCAAACCATGGATTACCAAATTAATCATCCTTTGGAATGTTGCGGGGGAATTTTTCATACCAAAAGGTAGCACATTATGTTCATATAAATCAGATGGTGTCACAAATGCAGAAAAAATCCTTCCTCTCTCAGAAGCACACACCAGTAACCCTTCAAGAAATCCACCTTAGTAAGAAATTCAGCTTTCCCAGTTTTATCAATTCAGCTTTCCCAGTCATCAATTCTAGGAATAAGATATGCATCTGTTTTAGTTACTGAATTAATCTTCCTGTTATCTGTCAGAACCTAACAGTTCCATCTGTTTTAGGTACCAAAACACAAGGAGAATGAGTTTGAAGGTCAAATAATATAATTTTTCAACATATATTCCACCACCTGATCCACGATTTTACTTTTCTGAATGTTTATTCTATATAGGTGTTGTTTTATGGGACTTGCGACTCCCACAACCACATCATGACAAATCACTGACATCCTTTTTGGCACATCAGGAAACAAATTTGCATATTTCAAAAGTATCTGCCTCAACTGATTCTGTTCTTGTGATTTAAGATGGCTTAACTTTTCCTTCAGATTTTCCAAACTTGCTGAATTAGACAGGTGCACGTGAACCATGGTTTCTTTAAGGTTACCCTCACAAGGTTCTGTCTCCATAATCTTATGATCCATAACTTTGTCAACACTGTCAACAACTAACACCTGTGATACAGATTGTTTTCCACTACCTTTATACTTATAAAAATATTTCAACATATTTATGTGACAAACCTGAGTTTTATTCCTATGATCTGGGGTATTTATCACATTGTTAACATCATTCAATTTTGTTTTCACTTTGTATGGTCCAAAAAATTTCACTCTCAGAGGATTTTCATGTGTTGGGAACAAAATTAACACTTTACTTCCTGCCTTAAATTCCTAACTTGAGTTTTCCTGTCAAATAAATTGCTTCATTTCACCCTGAGACATTTCTAACTTCTCTTGAGCCAAAGTCCACACTTTTTGGAACCGATCTTTAAATTTAGAAACATAATCTAGCAAGTCCAATTGTACATTCTCATCAACCCACTGCTCTTTTAATAACATTAAAGGTCCTATTATGTGATGTCCAAACACAATTTCAAAAGGGCTGAAACCTAATGAATCCTCCACAGACTTTCTTGCTGCAAATAACAGTAAATTAATACCTTCATCCCAATCTTTCCCATTCTCCAGACAATAAATCCTCATCATATTTTTAAGAGTAGAGTGAAATCTTCCCAAAGCTCCCCGAGTTTCTGGATGGTACACAGATGAAGTGATTTATTTAATTCCCAACTCATAAATCAATTGCTGAAAAAACTCAGACATGAAGTTAGATCCTGGATCACTCTGGATTTCTTTACGCAACCCAAAAACTGTGGAAAAAAAATTTCCAAAGCCTTTACCACTTTCTTTGCCTTAATATTCCTCAATGGTAAAGCTTCTGGAAATCTGGATGCTGTGCACATAACTGTTAACAAGTACTGATTCCCAGCTTTTGTTTTAGACAGCGGACCCACACAATCCACAATAACCCTAGTGAAAGGTTCCCCAACAACAGTACTAGGTTGCATGGGAGCTACTGGAGGTCCCTTGTTAGGTTTCCCACAACCTGACAAAGGTGACATGTCCAGCACCAATTTACAGCATCCTTCCTCAAACCAAGCCGGAAAAATTCTCTCAAAAATTGTATTCATTGTTTTCTTTACACTAAGATGGCCACACAAAGGTGTACCATGGGCTAAATTTAAATTGTCATGTTACAGCCTCCAAAAGCCACTGCAGAAACTCAGTTCTCTCACTTTTAAAAGAGAAAAATCCTGTTTGTTTCTTCTCCTCTCTCTCTCTGCTTGCAAAACCACAAGACCCCTCTTAGAAGAGCAAACTAAAACCAGACAGAGGGCACCAGAATCAGCTTGAGCCTGGCCATCTTTTGCTTTAAAAACAATAATCCATTTACTCCACTGCATCAGTCTATTTAACACAGTGGTTCCCAACCTTTTTTATGCCCCGTACCCCTAAAAAAATTTAATATGTTCTCGGCACCCATTAAAGTAATAATTTATTTAAGAATAAAGGAGAAGGTGACCAAAACAATTTTGTATAATCAATTTTTAATAATATATAAACAAAGATGAAACATATGGGAAAGAAAAAATATTACAACAAATTAAAAGTTGCAGAAACCCTACAAAAAATTAAATTTTCATCCATGCATGAAATTTCTTTAAAAAAAATTAAAGAACTAATGTTCAAATATTCATAAGCCAATTTAAATTTAATGACTATTTTGTTCCTGTTTATTGCTTAAGAGTTTTTCAAAACGTGGCACCTTGTTGCTGATAGCAGTCCGCGTGTCTGCCTGTGCACGCAAACAATTTCTAGATTTTCTCTTGATTGACAAAAGGGCACTAAATCCAGACTCGCATAAGAATGTCGTCGCGAATGGGATGAGCACAGTTAGTGCTTTTTCACAAAATCTTGGAAACATGTCCATTGCCGAACACCAATATTGTTCCAAAGTTTTGCTTTCAAACTGCATTTCAAGAACACGATTTGTGAGCAGTTCAATAAGATCTTCCTTCAGCTCTTCATCATCCGACATATTATCCAAATTGAAGGAGTATGGATTTATAAGAAAAACTGAAATGTTATCGAGATAGCACCCTGGTTGAGAAACCCTGATTTAACATCTACTTGTGAGTCACTGTGGGCATGAAGTCTCTACTTACGCATACCTCTTGCATTTTAAATGAGATCTCTTTTGTGAAGAGTTTCTCTGTGAAGTGACCTACACACTACCCCCCCCCCCATAGTCTTTATTTTAAAGACAATTATAATATAAAATATAATATAACCTGTCACAATTAGCTTAATTAATTTAATTAACTTAATAGTATTGTAGTAACTTTGGATGTGGAAAACATTTTTAATAGATTGGAATTAAACTTTTTGTTTAAAGTATTAGATAAGTTTGGTGTTGGGTTTATATTTATAAATTGGGTTAAACCCTTATATAAAAATCCTTTGGCAAAAGTTAATGGCCAAATTTCTGCTTCTTTTCCATTAACTAGATCAAGTCAACAGGGTTGTCCTTTGTCCCCAGCTTTATGTATTTTAACAATTGAACCTTTAGCTAAGCTTATTAGACAATTTTGTAAGACAATGGTTCTCAACTTTTTTCTTTCCACTCACATACCACTTTAAGTAATCCCTATGCCATCAGTGCTCTGTGATTAGCAAGGGATTGCTTAAGGTGGTATGTTGGTGGAAAGAAAAAGTTTGAAAACCACTGTTTTAATTGTACCTAATTGATTCGTTATGCACATGGGTTCAGAACTCCAAAGGAAATGAGCCAATGACAATTTTTCTCAAGAAAAATATTTCAGTAACAATTGGGTCTAGAGCATGGATTCTCATCCTTTCCTTCCCACTCATATACCACGCATGTAAATGGAAACAAAGAGGTTGAAAACTACTGTTTTAATCGTACCTAATTGAACCACTGTCATAAGATCAAGGGGATTAAAGTGAATCAAGAAGGATATAAAATTAATTTAATTGATTACGATGTTTTGGTTTATTTAACTGATCCTAAAAATTCTTTATTACAATTACAGATTAAATTGAAAGAATATGGGGAAGTCGCTGGTTAAAAAGTGAATTGGGAAAAAAGCAAGATTATGCCCTTAGCTGTGGGTGCTTATACAGGTTGTAAAATAGTCACAAAATTTAGATGGCCAGACTATATTTAATGGTATTAAATATTTAGTTATTAGAATTGATAATGATTTGAAACATTTATATAAATTGAATAATTTACCTTCGATTAATAGAATTGTGGCTAACTTTAAAAAGTGGAATATTTTATCTTTTACTTTAATCGGTAGAATAAATTGGGTTAAAATTAATGTTTTTCCTAGAATTCAATATTTTATTTCAATCAATTTCCATTTCAATTCCTTCAAAGATTTTTAAGGATTTAAATATGGGTAGCAGCTCAATTGAGATTTATAAATGTATTGCTTAATTTGTGTAGTATTCCAGCTTGGGCTTCTGTTGAATTTAATGCAATAGGAGAAATGGATCCCCAAGATTTTATTTATAAATGGAATTCTAAACTGTTATTTGGAAGTAGGGAGTCATCTATTTTGAAACATTTGATTGAGTTGTGGAATAATATTGATAATGAAACTGGTATGAAAGTTTTAGTATCTAGGAAAATGCCTCTATGTCAAAAGAGGCTTATTCCTTTTTCAATGGATAACCAATTTTTGAGGATTTGGAGATGGAAAGGTCTTATGAGGATTGAAGATTGTTTTGAGGATGGGAGATTTATAGCATTTGAAAGAATGAGGGAAAAATTCAATGTACCCAGTAATAATTGATTTTATTATTACCAAGATAAAGGTTTTTTATCCAGCAAAATAAATCCTACTTTGACATTATCTAATCAAAGTGATTTAGAATTATTGATTTGTAACACTGCTATAAATAAATTTATTTCAGTAATGTATAACTCACTTCCAACTAAGGCCCCAAAAATTGGGGTGCATAATCAAGATTAAGATGGAAAATAGATTTAAATACCCAAATTAGTGAAAAAAGACTGGATGGAGTTGTGTAAGAACAATATGACTAAATTTATAAAGGTAAGATATAGGTTAGTTCAATATAATTTTTTACATCAATTATATTTGACTCCACAAAAATTAAATCCTGCTGCATCTGATTTATGTTTTAGATGTAGATGAGGTTGGAACTTTTCTTTTCATTCAACTTGACAATATCCTAAAAAGTTAGACAATTTTGGTTAGGGGGTAGGTAATTTTTTGGGATGAATTACTAGGGTCAAATTCCTACAGGACCCGGTGTTATCTTTATTGAGTAATATTAAGGCTCTAAGGCCAAAATTAAAATTAAATATTTATCAAATTGAATTTGTGTTAATTGCTTTAGCAGTTTCTAGGAAATGTTTAGCAATATCATGGAAGTCATAAATAAATTTAGGCATGGAAAAATGGGATGCAGAACTTTGTAGCTGTATGCCATTTGAGAAAATATCATGTTTTTTTTGGAAAATATGGAGCCCGTAATCACAACATTTTGGTTTGCATGTATGATTGACTCTTTGAAGACCTCACTTCTTGGTAACCTCCAAAAAGCTTTATCGTATAAATGTTTTATTTTCTTGGCATTCTCCAGTTTTTCTTTTTCTTTTTTTCTTCTTTCCTTTAGGGGTAGGGGACTGGGAGGGTGGGTAGGTGGAATGGGATGATATTTACCATTTGTATAACTTTTTTTGAAACAATTAAGAATTGAATGTAATGTACTTATTATTGTGGTTTTAAATTTTATAAATAAAGTATTCAAATAAAAAAAGAGGCTGACATACAGCGTAGCCAATCAATTAAAGCAAGGAAAAAATACAGGAGGGTCCAAGATGATGACTTTATAGAAGTTTATAAAATTATTAGAGGTATATGTAAGGTAAATAGTCCAGTCTTTTTTCCCAGGGCCTAAAACTAGTGGCATAATTTTAAGGTGAGAGGGGAAAACACTGAAAAGGGAACTGTAGGTCAACTTCGTCACAGACTGCAGTTAGTACTTGGAACAAGCTGCCAGAGGAAGTAGTAGAGGCAGGTACAATGAAAATGTTTAAAGGACATTCAGGCAGGCACATGGATAGGAACGGTTCAGAAGGATATGGGATGAACACAGCTAAATAGGACGAGCTTAGATGGACAATTTGGGGTGAATTCTGTCAATTCAGTTTTGATTCTTTAAAACTCTAACACTTAATTATTTTTTTCAATTTTCATTATTACACTTAATGTATCATTAAATATTTTAATGATACATTAAATGATACGTACAAATAACAATCAGCAGTATTTTCAGAGCATCATTCTTTATATCGGCTTTTGTATCTTTTGTAGTTGATGGTTTTAAATTGCTTTGGCCCACTATGTGCCACTATCTCTGAACTTCAGAGTGTCGCTCAATAACAAAATTAATTTTATGATAGGAGTTGGAACGTATCAGAGACATGAAATCAGTGTATTAAGGGCTATCTAGAAAAATTATAATTTGGCATTTCAAACATATGATAGTTATGTAAAGCACACAGAACTTGCTCTCAGGGATCATCTTAAAAGTTCATTTCATGACTGTATACTAACGCTGTCTCAGTTCTCGGTGGGTGGTTTTGAATCCCTTTTTGTTTTAGAAACAGGTTTACTTGTAGTTACAAACCAATTAGCACTAGCTTGCATAATGTACCATGTTCATGACTAAATTTATTAAGCTTTTCAACAATCAGGCAGCCATTATGACTAACAGTTCATCATGTTTAAAGCAGGCGAATGACTCATCTTCAAGTCTATGTTTTAAGACAGCTTTTTGGTTTCAGAATATATCCAAATTTATATTGCAGAATAATTAAATTTGAATATCTTTATAACCCTCTAACCATTAAAGTACAGAAACAGACCAATTTGACCCTTCTAGTCCATGCCCAACACCTTCTCCTACCTAGTCCCATTGACCCATACCCTTCCATACCTCTCTCATCCATATACCTCTCCAACTTCTCCTTAAATATTAAAATTGAGCCCACATCTACCACTTAGGCCAGAAGCTCATTCCACATGCCCAGCACCCTCTGAGTGAAGAAATACCCCATCATGTTTCACCTGAACTTTTCCCCCTTCAATCTGAATCCATATCCTCTTCTTTGAATCTCACCCACTCTCAATGGGAAAAAGCCTAACCACATTTACTCTCTCTATCCCCCTCATAATTTGAAATACCTCTATCAAATCACTCCTCAATCTTCTTCGCTCCAGGGAATAAAGTTGTATCTTAAACCCTGAAACTCACATTCTTGTAAATCTTCTCTATTTTGTTGATATCCTTCCTATAATTTGGTGACCAAAACGGCACACAATATTCCAAATTTTGTCATACCAATGCCTTATACAACTTCAACATGACACCCAAACTCCTGTACTCAATACTCTGAATTATGAAGGCCAACATTCCATATGATTTCTTCACTGTCCTATCTACATGTGATTACAGGGAATTATGCACCAGAATTCCTAAATCCCTTTGTTCTACTGCACTCCTCAATTGTCTACCATTATTCAATACAAACTGAGACTCTGAATTAGATATATACCTGTTACATGATGATGGTACCTCACATTTGAACAAATGTTGCTTTGTCTAATAAAGGCATTGTAAATATAGTACCAGAAAATGAACCCATTTACTGGTTTGTAGATTCAGGATGAAATAGTCCCAGGTCAGTTTTAGGCAGGGTAAAGTCCAAGACCAAAATGGTATCCTTAGAATCTGTCACATGTGGAGCAGGGGGTGCTTATTGAGGAAGGGTAACTGTTTTTAGGTTCTGGTAGATCAGAATTATTTATGTATTTACAAGATGAACCATCTGTTTTCCTTGTTGAGTGGAATTCTTAATTTAACACATTTGTGATGTTACTTGCATCTAAAGTGAAATGTGATGTCCACACTCCAACCCATTTCAAATGGGACCTTTTTTGCTCTGAGAGACGTTGTTACTTTAAGATCCATTGAAACCCAGAATCCCAAAGTAAAAGGCAGATATTTTGGCAAGGCAGAATGATCTTTGACGTCCATTATTTGCAAACTGTATGAGCATAACTTGCTCGTGATTTTGTTGTCCATTGATAACAGGATCATCCATTTCCTGGCTTGTACTGTCGTTATAGCCAACAATTCTTCACCATAAATTCATGTGTGGAAAACTTTAATAATGTTAATTCCAGATCCAAATTGAATCATCTTTGTTTACAGTTGAAGTGTTCTTCATAAATGTTGAGTTTATATTTTGGCTTGAACTGTTCCCAGGACACGGTTGTTTATTTGATAATGAGCTCATCTTCATCTTAGGCAATCCCTCAGGATCAATGATGACTTGCTTGCACTCCAGTTCTGCACACTCTGAAAAAGACAAAGCAGTTCCACAAACTCAGCCACATGTGAGGAGGGAGGGGTGGAGGGCCAATGCTTTAACTATTTTGAAGGCTTTGCTTTTGACATTTACACAGTTGATTTCTACTTGTTCTTAAAGAGGCAGGACATGTTCCATGCATTCCCAGATGAGATGCAATCAAGTGCTCTATCAACTATGGTAGAGGGGAAGCCACAGTCTATGGAAAAAGAAGATATCTCACAGACATCTGTGTGGAACATCATGTCATCGGAGCAGATTCAATGCAACAGAATGGAGACCTTACAGGACGCAGGGTAGGAGAGAGTAGCTGTGGGAATCTGCGGTTGTGTACTGGATGTGGCTAGACGAATCCATGAGATGAAACCAAGAAACACAGATAAAGAAAGAAAGAAACAGAAATGGGCCGTGTGAAATTGAAAGAAGGCTAGAAATTGACAGAAAAAAATGAAACATATGATTTCTGCAATTGCAGAAAGTAACATAAATGCAGTCGTCAAAAAAAAATGGTAGCGCTGCCAGAGCTGCTGCCATGGCAGCACTGCTGTTGGTACGGTCCTGGGGAGATCTGGAAGCAGAGACACAGCACTCCTCTGTAGGGTCCTACTGCCCAGTCCTACTTTAACAGCCTTTAAATGACAGTGGTTTATTTTAAAATCCTGCGACTACAGGGTCTGGATCCAAGATGGCAATACCTGTACTGGCAGAAGGGTTGCAGAGTCAAGGAAAACAGAAAATGCAGAGAACACCTGCCTCACCCCCACCCATTTGAGAATGAGAAACAGAAGAGATGACCCTAAGGGATGATTACCATGGCAGTGGACCAATAAGGGGCTCTGTGGATGTGTCGTGGTCCCGTAATCACCAATGTTGGGAGGAGAGTGTGAGTGTCAGGATCACCCGTGCAGCAGTGAGCCAATGAGAAAGTCAGAGAAGTTTAGCTGGATGGTGTTTGGGGAGTTGAAGAATACAATGTTGCATTCTGTGAATAATAAAAAGAAAGTTGACTTCATGTGCTGAAAGAGACGAGTGAGTGTACCCTTTATTTTTTGTAAGCCGTAGCAAATCTGTTGTTACAGATGAAGAACACACAGGCTGAGGGCTGTTTAAAAATTTGAGGTGAGAAACCTACACGGGCTGCAGGCAGCTGGCGACTTACAGTCAAAGGACTCACATTAGGCTAAGGAGTGCTAGAGACGGGCTCATGACAGGCTGAAGGAGTACCAGTCATCAGAACTTGGATGCGAGAGGGTGTGAGGGGCTTCTGAGGGACTTTGGGTGCTGAAGGCTTCCTGATCATGTTAGAGATTTGGATCTGGTTGCCGATGGTTTGGACTGAAATCTGTGTGGCTTCGGGAGCACTGGAAGTGAATCCACGGATACTTGCTTCTCTTTCTCTGATTGTAAGGGACACCGGACAATATCTGCTGATGGCAGACAAAATGGAATTGCATGTTTTATTGCATGACAATCTTCTGCAACATTGGATTCAAAGTCAAATTCACTTTCTCTGTGTGCTCCAGAATTGGCTAGTAAGTTTCCCATCTGAAACATTAGTTCAGGTTTTCTTGTTTTTTTCTCTCCCCACTATCACAGCCTGATAGGATTTCTAGGCCCATGATTTTCTTTTAAAAGCCACAATTATAAATATTGCTGAAAATATTGAGCTAGATGTATTTTGATGTTCACCCTGCTTTTAATATTCCTTTATATTCTCATTGCCAAGTCCCAACTCTCAACATCATTAGAAGTGGTGATTACTGGTATCTGATTATCCACTATATCATAAGTCATCATTATGGTGACTTTATAAAGTCAGCTTCAGTAAGTGAATAACCTTGTGCGTGCAATAATTTTACATATTTACATTACAATGTCTTTTTATCCAGCTCGTAAAGGGAATAAAATACTAATGCATTGCAGATAGGATTACAGTAATTCTAAGGGCATGTTTTAAATTTCTGCTGTTGATCCCTTTCTCTTTCAAGAATATTAATTTGTCTCTTTTGAGATTTTTAAACAGCCTCTACACTTCCCTATAATTTTTACAATTGACGTTTCATGATGTTTCCAGCATTCTCGTGCCAAAAGTTCATTTTGTATCCTAGGAACAAATTATCAGAACTATTCAGGCTCTGAGTACTTATCCATTGACATTTCAGAAACTATTGGTCAACTATAATCTGAGCAAATGCTCAGTCAAGTTATGTCCTTGCTTTGCAAAGTGGTAGATGTTTGAAGAGTAAATTTACAAATATGAAATAGGTCTATTTTTTATTGTGTTTGTAAGGCATTAGAGATAGATATAGTTATCAAGGATTAATTTATTAAGAAGCAATTGCCTCCATTTGACAATCAAGATTCAGTACTAGAAATGTTCAACACACACTAACACATCACTTTTTGTCTCACCATTTTAGCAACAACCAAACATGGATGATGAAGGATTCATGCATGTATTCTGTAAACAAGAAGTGAATCATCAATTTTTTGCATGATACCACAGAAGTTGGCCGCATCCTCAACAATTATTGAGTCGGCTTACAGAGAGGAAGTTGGGAGGCTCATCAAAGTTGCACAAAAAACAACCTGAATCTCAACATAGACAAAAAAAAATGATTGTGGACTTCAGGAAGACAAAGGTTGACTACTCTCCATTATATATCAATGGCTCCATCTTGGAGAGCGTGGAGAGCACAAAGTTCCTTGGTGTGCATACAAAGGACAGCTTATCCTGGACCCACAACAACTCCTCATTAGTCAGTAAAGAGGCTATCAGCCCCTAGCTTGACCACATTTTAAGGAACACAATTGAGAGTGTCCAGTCTGGCTGCATCATGGAGATGGTATGGTAGCTACAAAACATCAGACTAGAAGTCAATATAGAAAGTCATCATATCAGACATTCACTGGGCGTGTTGGTCAAATAGGGCTCAAGAGTTATGGAGGATCCCTACCATCCATCACTCAGGATCTTTGACCTACTATCATGGGGAAATCAGCATTGCCAAGCTGGGAAATAGCCTTTTCCTGCAGGGATATAAGGGATCCTGTAACCTTGGATCCCTTATAAATTCAACTGAGTTAATTTACCAGAATATTTATACATATTTACTTTACATATCTGATTATTATGTGCTGTGTAAGAAATGTATTACATGTGTGTACTCAGTGAGAAACACATTCATCTGGTTGTATATGTATAGTCAGATGATAATACATTTGAGATCACAGCTTTTATTATTCTTTTTTCAATTACTAATCAAAAAAATGAATAACTTCTGAGAAAATTCAAATAGCTTATTGTTGGAGATTTAATACAATGTTAAAAAGTATGGAATTTATTGATTTTTTGAAAAAACAAATTAATTTTTTTGAAAGAAAATTCTAATTTTGTTCAAAGTAAGTTTGTATTATGGGATGCTATGAAAGCCTATTTGAGAGGACAAATAATTAGTAATACTTCTAAAATAAAAAAAATCGATTAAATCATTCTTGAATTAGAGAAACAGATCGATGAGTTGGAAAAGGAATTTCAGAAAGATGCTACAGAAGATCAGAAAATAGAATTATCTAGGCTGAAATTGAAATATAATACTTTGCAATCTTATCAATTTGAATGTGTGATTAATAGGACTAAACAACAGTATTATGAATGGGGAGAGAAAGCACATAAGGTATTGGCTTGGCAATTAAAGAAAGAACAGATATCGAGGACTATTAATGCTGTTAGACGGAATTCTCTTATTACTTATAAACCTCGTGAGATTAATGATGAATTTTATAAAACGTTATATACATCTGAAGGAAAACAGGAAACTGGATCGATTGATTTTTTTTTATCACAGTTGAATTTACAAATATTAGAGGATGGAGATATACAGGAGTTAGAAGAAATATTTACTGATTCGGAAATTAAAATGGCTATGCTGGAAATGCCAAACGGTAAATCGCCTGGTGATGATGGATTTTTGGTTGAATTTTATCAAATTTTTAATGATGATTTATCTACAGTGTTTGGGGATGTATTACATCAAGTTGGAGAACATTATGATCTACCTGAGTCTTGTTCTGGTGCTTCCTAAAATTCCTAAAAAAGATAGAGATCCTTTGAAAGTATCTTCATATAGACAATTTCGATGTTAAATGTAGATTATAAAATAATAGCTAAAATATTAGCAAATAGATTGGCTAAATTTTTAGCAAAGTTGATTCATATTGACCAAACAGGTTTTATAAAGAATAGATATGCTTCAGATAACATTTTGCGCGTGATTACTTTGATTAATATTTTTCGACAATCTTTAGATCATCCGATGGTGATATCCTTAGATGCAGAAACAACATTTGATAGAGTTGAATGGAATTTTTTGTTTAAACTTTTGGAGAAATTTAAGTTTGGTCCTTCTTTTATTGGTTGGATTATAATAAACCAGTAGCTAGAGTATTGACGAATGGTTTGATTTCAGAATCTTTTAAGTCAACTCATCAAGGTTGTCCTTTATCACTAGCTTTGTTTGCGTTAGTGATTGAACATTTAGCACAGTTGATAAGACAAAATACACAGATAAAAGGTATGAAAGTTTTAGATGAAGAGTATAAAATTAATTTATTTGCTGATTATGTATTGGTGTATTTAATAAACCCAGCTCAGTCACTTTTGCATTTGAAGGAATGTTTAATACAATATGGATGTCTTTCTGGATATAAAGTTAATTGGGAAAAAAGTGAAATATTAGCGGTAAGTGAAGGAGATTATTCAGTTTATAAGAATATTATTAATTTGAAGTGGACTGATCGAATTAAATATCTGGGTATAATTTTGAATGTTAATTATCAATCTTTATATAAATTAAATTATGCTCTGTTAATGAAAAAAATTAAAAATGATTTGATTAAATGGAAAAATTTACTTATTCATTTAATGGGAAGGATAAATACAATTAAGATGAATATCTTTCCACGTATACAATATTTGTTTCAATCTATTCCGTATTTACTTGATAAAATCTTTTTTCGAGATTTAAATAAAATGGTTAGGGAGTTTATATGGAGGGATAAATTTTCGACAGTAGCTTTGAATAAATTAACTTCAAAATATGAGTTAGGGGGATTACGTTTACCACATTTTCAAAATTATTATGAAGCAGCCCAACTTAAATTTATTAGTTTATTGATGGATTTGGTACGGCCTCCTAGTTGGGCTAAAATTGAGATGGCAAATATTTCTGAATTTGAAATACATCAATTTTTGTTTAAGTGGAATATAAATTTGTTACAACAATATAATGTGCCTATTCTAAAACATTTAATGAAGTTATGGATAAATAAAAAGAAAATGATAGGTTCTAGGGGTAAATTATTGGCTTTGACTCCATTGTATAATAATTAACTTATTTCTTTTTCAATACATTATCAAAGTTTATTGCATTGGAGATTTAAAGGTGTGAAAAATTTGGGAAATCATTTTAAAGAGGGTAAGTTTTTATCTTTTAATCAGATGAGGGAAGATTTTGGTATTGATAAGAATTCTTTATTTCTTTATTATCAAATTCGATCTTTGGTAAAATGTATATTTGGTAGAGATATGATTTTACCTAAAATGACTAAATTTGAGACTTCTCATATGAAGGTACCAGAGAAGGGTTATATTTCATTTATGTATCAAATATTACAGGATGGTACGGGTAAAAAGGGTTGGGATAGATCTAAAATTAAATGGGAAGTGGATATTGGTTTTACTTTTTCTGAAGAGGATTGGTTAGATAGCTGTTATGATAGTATAACTAGATTGATAAATGCATGTTACGCAATGATTAATTACAATTTTTTACATCAATTATATTTGACACCTGAAAAATTAAAAAAATATGGTTTTAATGAATCAGATTTGTGTTTTAGATGTGATACGGTTGGAACTTTTTTTCATGCTGTTTGGTCATGTATACAATATTTTTGGAAGAAAATTCAATCTGTATAAGATTAAAATAGTTTTAGATCCAACAGTATTTTTATTGGGTAGTTTGCCACCTCTGAAAGGCTTGGGATTAGATAAGTTTCAGCTTGCTTTTGTATATTTAGCTTTATCCATAGCAAAAAAATGTATTGCTAGTACGTGGAAAGATACAAATATGATTGATATTAATAGATGGCATAATGAGATGAAATATTGTTTAATAATGGAAAAAAATACATATGTTTCACATAATAATTATTTTTTTTATTAATAAGTGGCTGTTATACTTGGAATATTTACATTTCAATTTGTATTTTAATATGTATATTTAACTTTTTTTTAATATTCTTTCTTTATTTTATGGCTCTTCTTAGGAGAGTTGGCTGAGGGGGGGATCTTTTCTTTTTCTTTTTTTTCTATATATATAAAAAAATTTCATGTTCATGTTTAATTGCTGTATATGTCATATATTATTTGTTTTTTGAATGAATAAATAAAGTTTTTTTTAAAAAAATGAATAACTACTTCTGTAGATGGATTTATATATTCAACAAATTGGGTTAAACTTCCCGTAAACTATATAACATAAAACAATTATAGTACAGAAACAGGCCGTCTCAGCCCCTCTAGTCCATACCGATTCAAGTGATCTCCTCTAGTCCCACTTACCTGCACCCTGCTCATAACCATCCTATCCCATCACATCCATACACCTATCCAAGTTTTTCTTAAATGACAAAATTGATCTTGCCGCAACCACCTCTTCTGGAAGGTCATTCCACTCACCCACCACTCTCTAAACTTTTTCCCCTAACCTTTAATTCATGACCCCTCATTCCAATCTCACCTACCCACAAAGGTAAGAACCTATTCACATCTACTCTATCAATCCTCCTCATAATTTTGAATACCTCTATCGAATCCCCCCTCAACTGTCTACTCTCCAATGAATAAAGACCCAGTCTAATCAATCTTTCTTTGAATTTTAGATACTGAAATCCAGGCAACATTTTAGTAAACCTCTGCACCTTCTTTACCTTATTGATATCCTTCCTATAATTTGGGGACCAGAAATGCACACAGTATTCCAAATTTGGCCTCACCAGCATCTTAAACAGTCTCAACATCACTTACCTATATTCTATGCTTTGATTTGACCAGCATATCAAAAGCCTTCTTTACCAGTCTCTCCTCTTGAGATTCCACTTTCAAAGAATGATGAAACTTTATTCCAAGATCTCTCTGTTCCTCTACATTCCTCAATGTCCTCCCCTTCTCTGCATATGTCCTGTTTTGATTATTCTTCCCAAAATGAAGCAATTCACACTTATCGGCATGAGAAGATAATGTGAAACACGAAAGTCTGCAGATGTTGCGAGTGTAGTCAAAACACAGATGCTGGAAGAACTCAGCTGGTCTCGCAGCATCCATAGGAGGATCAGATATATTATCAATGTTTCAGGCCTGAGCCCTTCCACGAGGTAAAAGCAAAAAGGCTGGGGTAAAAAGGGGAGGAATAAGAGGGGGTGGAGTACAGACCAAAAGACAAAAGGTGGTAATTGGATATGATATGAGGACAGGAGAGAGTAAAGTTGAGAATTGATTTTGGCTCTGTGAAAGGAGACAGAGCGAAAAGGGAAGAGAGAGAGAGAGAGAGAGAGAGGCCGATCTAGAGGAAAAGACAAGAGGTGGAAGGGGTTGGAAGTGTCTAACAGAAACCAGAGAAGTCAATTCTAATGCAATCTTGTTGAAGGGTGCCCAGATGAAATACGAGGAATGTAGCGCAATTAATGGCCACCCACAGACAAAGACATGCCTCAACATGCTGCTGGCTCGTCCAAGGCAGGAATGAGAGAGGAGACTAGGGCTCTCAGCCTTTATTAGGGGATCTTATGGGGAGGGGCCACAGGTACAGAAGGCAGGCCAGCCTGCCCAGTGAGGAGATGCCCACAGTAGTGTTCCACCACAAGGTGTAGTTCCTCTTTTTAGGGGGTGGTCTTAGTCTGGCAGTGCATGAGACAATGACAGGCATGTCAGCAACAGAATAGGGCTGTGAATTGAAATGGTTAGCCATGGAGATATCCATGCTTTTGTGGTGGACAGAGTGGAGCTGCTCAACAAAGCAATCTCCCAATCTGCTTCCAGTCTCCGATGTAGAGGAGACCACAATGGGAGCACCAAATGCAGTAATTGACCCCTGCAGGTTCACAAGTGAAATGCTGCTTCTCTTGAAGGTGTGGGCACAAGTGGAGTATCACCTGCAATCACTGGGGTAGGCGCAAAGGAGGTGAATGATGGGGAGGATGGAGTGGACAAGGGGTCATAAAGGGAGCTGTCCCTGTGGAAGGAGGAGAAGGCAGGTGAGGGGAGTGTGATGGTTGGATCACATAGTAGGTGGCGGAAATGGCAGAGGATGATATGTTGGATGTGGAGGCTGATGGGTGTTAGGTGAGATCCAGGATAATTCTGTTGTTGGGTGTGGGAGTGACAACATGCAGGTGAGTGTAGAGTTGATGGTGGTAGAGGGGAAGCCACTTTATTTGAAGAAGGAGAATATCTAATTATCTGGCATGGAAGGCCTCATCCTGGGAGCAGGTGCAACAGAACAGAGGAATTAAGAGAAAGGAATTGAATCCTCACAGGAGACAGTGTGTGAAGAGATGTAGTCAAGGTAGCTGTGGGAGATGATGAATTTGTAGAAGATGCCTGTCGAGTATGTATCTCCTGAGATGGAGATGGAGAGATAAAGAAAAGGGAGAGCATTGCTAAAGGTGGGCCAAGTGGGTTTGAGACCAGGGTGAAAGTTGGCAGGAAAATGGATAAAGTCAATGAGCTCATCATGGGTGCATGAGGCAGAACCAAAGTAGTCATCAGAAGAAGAGATGAGGGGCCTGGCCTTTGTGAGCTGGTAACATAGACTGCTCCACATAGCCGTCAAAAAGGCATCATCCAGACACCAAGTGGAAGACCAAAGGTAGCCATCATTCCTTGATCCCATAGTGCAGTGGCATACTTTACAATTTTGCAAATACTCTGAGGACACAAGTCTTTTGGTGGTGCATAGATTCTCCTATTTCATAGTTTTATAATGAAAGCAGTGAAACACTAAAGTCTTCAGACACTGTGATTGAAGTAATCCTTTGCTAATTCCTTGAGAAGGGGCTCAGGCCCGAATCATCAGTATATCATATATATTTACCTCCGATTGTCACTGCAAGACCAGCTGAGTTCCTCCAGCATACCTGTGTGTTTCTCGTAATGAAAGCAGCTATTTCAGTTGTTTCCCTGGTATTTCCATTAATCTTCCAGCAATATTTTTATAGGACAGTGGAAGAACATCCCTTAAAACTTTGGTTTTGTATGTCCTTAATTTCTCCCATATTAGTGGATTAACTTAGCATCTGCCCATAACTGCTTTAAATCAAATCGAGTTTTAAAAGTACCATATGCAAAAAAAAACAAGAATTATTGAGAAAGAAAAGGTTGTCAAAAATTCAAGTGTACCTTGATATTTACAAAAGAGTGGTCTTTGAAATTCATTGTGCTTACTTTCTTCTCAGCCACAATGTTAACTTCACTAGGGTAGACTATATGTTTTGAACTGGACACGAAACATGCTGATATGCAAAAAGACAATTGAAATGAAGCAAAGAAAGGACTTTAAAAAGCATCATTTGAAACTCACTGTCTAAGCAATAAAGCTGGCCAACAACATTAATGCAGTTTCGGACTGCTGCTCTTTAAATCATAATCAGTGGATTACAATATTGTAGCATTTGGCTTTAATTATTGTACCCTTAACTAAATGTTTGCCTGTTTGCAATATTTGTCAGAAACTTGTGCTACATGAAGCAATAGATACAAGACAATTTACTAGAACAAAACACTCAAAATCTGCCTGCCAAGTTTATGAAACCTGCAGCCGTAATTTCATGAAAGCTCAAAGAAAAATTGTCAGTAGATTTAATGCCATGGAAAAAAAGCAAAACCCATATCAAATACAAATGTTGGAACTCAGCCAATTTCCCAGACCTTGCTACTCAAATTTTCAACAAAAAAAAAACCATTTTTATGGCACGCCCAATGTCATGCAATACTCAGTTGTTTTGACCAACATTTGGTTTGTGGATTTGGGTCACTTTGGGAGCAAATTCCTGCACTGGGAGGTGACTAAAATTGTTTTCTTACTAAGCTGAATGCAAAAAGTTAAACTAATCTCTATGAATTTAGTTTATTGGACACAGGATAATATCCAGCAACCTACTGACAAGTTTTTTTTTCAATGTAACTCAAAGTTGAACGTGGGTAAATATGTCTTAATTTTCTTTCTATTTGAAAGAACTAAAAATCAATACCAGACATATTTGCTTAATTGTGAGTTGACTAACAAAACAACTTTATATCTGCATGTTAATGTACAATGCCATGAAGATTTGAGGCACAAAATTCCACCCCCACCCCCCTTCTCCTACACTGTTCCCAATTTAACCACAATACTGTAAAAAATGCTGAGCTAAATCCATGGCAGTGGCCAGCTTGTTTCAAGGATCCTGGAAGATGTGAAACTGCTTTCCCATTGACCTTCTAGTAGACCACAACCACCGCATGTTTTACAGTTCATTGGAACAGACATTCCCCAGTTACTAAGATCAGGCATGAACAGTGGAAGAAGAACAGCACTTCCCCTTTTATCTTTTTTTTTAATTGAATGAGTTGGTTGCATGCTTTCTAATCTACAGATCAAGGAAGAATTTACTTAACATGTTGTGCACCTCTGTATGTTTTAGAATTGAGGGATGAAGGGATGGCATCTGGAAACTTTTTGAGTAGTGTTTCTTATTGGTGTTGGCTCTGTGGTAAATAATTCTATGGAACATCAACAGCAATATTGTATTTATAAAGTGTCATTTACTTCGAAAAATGTCTCAAGGCATTTTATGGTTTTGGTACCAAGCCATATGTGAAACATTGCAGCAGATTACTAAGAGATTAGCCAAAGGAGTGGTTTTAAGAAACACCTTAAAAGAAGAGAGGCAGAGAGTGTGAGAATTGTAGGGAAGGAATTCTGTGCCCTGCAGCTGAAATCAGAGCCACCAAGAAAAAAAATACAGCTTCAAAATAGAGAAGCAGAAGGCCATTTGGCGTAGTAGTTAGCGCAACACCATTATAGTGCCAGCGATCAGGTCCGAGGTTCAAATCCTGTCCTGTCTGTAAGAAGCTGGTACTTCTCCCCATGTCTGTGTGGATTTTCCCCGAGGGGTCTGGTTTCCTCCCACCATTTGAAACCTACCAGGGGTTGTAGGTTAACTGGGTTTAATTGGGCGGCACAAACTCTTGGGCCAAAATGTCCCATATGTCTGTATTTTGTGCTGTATGTCTAATTTTGTTTTTAAATTAAAAGCACAGAATAAGGATTGAAGGGTTGTAGCACAAACAAACAATACACAATGGACAAGATGGCATTCAGCTTCAGCTCTTAGTCCTGATGTCAAATTGTAGAAAGCCGCCTTCTCCATCACTGAATCCAGCACTGAGCCAAGTGGTAGAGCACCACTGTACTGAGGAGAGGGCTGTTTGGCTGGTACAAGAGTGTGTCTTTCAAAATAGAAAGAGCTAGTTTCAACCCTCAAAGCCACCACATCAATCCTATTATTCTATCATTTTAACTGCAATCTTTTCTTTCTCACATGCCCATTAATTAGAAGTGATTTAGAGTGACCAATTAACCTATCAACCCACATGTGTTTGGGATATTGGAAACTCATGCAGTCACACGGAGAACATGCAAACTCTACATTGAAAACACTGGAGGTCAGGATTGAATCCAGGTTTCTGAATCTATGAAGAGGCATCTCTACCTTCTGCACCTCTGTGCTCTCGTTGTACTTTATTTTAAAGAAGAGAAATTTAAGCTGTTTTCATTAAAAGTTTATTTTAATAACTGTTAAAAATTGAAAAGTCAAGTTCAATAGATTTTACATCTCCATAACTGTCAGAGGCATTTAACTTTTCTTCTAAAAATTTTCGATGACAATCAAAGGCCATCAGGGTTTGTGGGGGGGTCGGACCTCAGGATACAACAACTAAAGCCTTGTCACCACTCTTGAGGTGACAAGGGGAGGAGAAATCTGGTAATAAAGAGACTCTAGAGTACAAGCATAGAGTCACACAGCACAAAATCAGACCCTTTGGCCCGATTCATCCAAGGTACCTACCTGAACAGAAGAGTAGAATAGGTCTCTGAAACATGGTCAGCCATTCAGTCGGATATGACTGATCCAATCGCCACATGCCCCCCTTACCTTCATTTGTTTGTAGCTTAAGTTCCTGTCCTCCATACATTCAGAACCTCTCCCTCCACAGCTGACTGGTGTCAAGGATTTCAGTGATTCATGGCCCCAGAGAGAAGAAATTATTTTCTAAATGGAAAAAACATTACTCTGAAATCAAACTCTCATTATAGCAGAAACACCATCTCTGCACTCACCCTGTCAATCTCCCTCAGATCTCAAGTTTCAATAATCTTGCCTCTCATTCTTCTATATGACTAAATGTCCAATCTGCTCCACCTTTCTTCATGCATCAACTTTATCCCAGATTCAATTTAATGAATTTCCTCTGCACTGCCTCCAATTTGAGCAGGTCACTCCCTAAATGGGGAGACCATTTGCAGTAGTCCAAATGCGATCCCATACACACAAAACCTTTATTTTTAAATTTGATCAGAATGGGAATTTATTGTCATAAACATGTAACGACATTTATTGTTTTGCAGCCACATCACAGTGCAAACATTTATTTAAACCACATTACAAAATAAATAAAAATAGTGCAAGAAAAAGACAGTGTAAGGCAGTGTCTGTGGTTCATTGCTCATTCAAAAATCTGGTGGCAGTGGGGAAGAAACTGTCCTTGTTCCACTGAGCACTCTCGATGGTAGCAGAGTGAAGAAGGCATTGCCTAGATGGTCGGGATCCTTGAGAATAGAGGCTGCTTTCTAAAGACACCACTTCTTGTAGATGACCTTAATGAAATGAAGGCTGGTGCCTGAGATGTCACAGACTGAGATAACAACCAGCTGGAGGTTTTTCTTATCCTGAGAGTTGGCGTCTCTATACCAGACTGTGGTGTAACCAGCCAGGATGCTCTTCGTGGTACACCTGTAGAAGTTTTCAGGGGTCTTTAGTGACTTACCGAATCTCTTCAAACTCCTCACCAAGTATAGCTGCAGGTGAGCCTTCTTCACGATTGCATAAATATGGTGGCTCCAGAACAGATCCTCAGAGGTGTTGACAGCCAAGAATTTGAAGCATGTGACTTTGTCCATTGCTGACCCCTCAATGAGGACTGATTTGCATTCTCCTGATTTCCTCCTGAAGTCCACAATCATCTCCTGGATTTTGCTATTGCTGAATGCAAGGTGGTTGTTGTGACACCACTCAAGTAGCTGATCTACCTTCCTCATTGCTGTCTGTGATTTTGCTGACAACTGTGGTGTCATGGGCAAATTTGTAGATAACATGTGAATTCTGCCTGGCCACACATTCATGGATGCAGAGTGAGTAGAGCAGTGGGCTAAGCACGAATCCTTGAGGTGTGCCTGTGTTGATGGTCAGTGAGGAAAAAGTGTTAGTTCCTATTTGTACTGACTGTGGTCTTCTGATGAGGAAGTCAAGGATTCAGTTTCAGAGGGGGATGCAGAGTGCCAGGGTTTGGAGCTTCTTGACCAGCATTGAGGGAATAATGATGCAGAAGGCTGAGCTGAGCAGTCAATGAAAAGGAGCCATTTTAGTGTAGGCTAACATTTGATTAGCAATCCTATTATTACTCTCTATACCTGCATGCTAACTCCTTCTGTTTTTCCACACACTAAAACCCTGCAGATCCCCTCACTCAACTCAGCCGGCCCTCTGTTACAGTTGGCGGAGAGCTAGTTCAGGCAGTGTGCTGGATCCAGGATGATCTGGCCCAGTGCTTTAAAGCTCAGGATCACTATATACTGCTTAGGTTTAATTTTTGGACAAATACATATGATTTGGCAACAACAATTTTGCTGCACATAATTACCATGAGAAATAAGCTTCATATTTCAGTGTCATGAATCCAGATTAATGTTATTCAAAGTACTATGTCATTAATGTTACAAGACATAATGTAAGCCCAGAAAAAAATCAAAACATGAGGTTTGTATATTTTTAAATGACTTCAAAGTACATTGAAAGTCATAATTTTGCCAATGTGCTTTATGCTCTGTAATTTAGTGCAGGATATTTCACTGTACTTTAATAAAGAGTTTTCCATAAAATTAATCAAATCCTTTATTAGAAAGCTATACCCTATCTGGAGAAATTTACAAAGGGATAAATAAATTGGGTTAAAAATGAACAAAAATATTTCATTTCTAATCACTCAGTGACATATATTTCCAATGTATGTAATGGTTAAATAGTCAGGAAATATCCTGTCTTCCAGTATAAATAGTGCCAAAGTTTTATTTTTCCCCTTAAAATGCTAGTTGGGCAGTTCAAATTACATCTTATAGAACTAGATTTGCTGGGAGCTTGGACAGACCAATGTTTAAAACTTGGCGTGGAAAAACTCAGTGAAAAAAATAAAATTACAAAAGAAAGTAGAAGTTGGGGAAGGCATAGTTTTGTGGTGCTCAGTATTTCCAACTGCCTGTTAGTTTTGTAAATTGAAGTTTATTCAAAAAGTTCATTATTTATTTTATTCTTGGGATTAGAGGCAAAACCACCCTTTATTGGCCTTTACTGTTACCAGTTCAGGCAGCAATTGAGAAACATCCACATTGCTATAGGCCTCGAGTCCCAGACATCAGATATTTATCCCTCAACTACAGCATTGGGCTTCAAGTGCCAGACCAGTTACAGACACCAGATATCCATCCCTGGATTAGAGGATTTGGCTGTGAGTACAGCATTGGGTCTCAAGTCCCAAACCAGTTACAACACCAGATATCCATCCCTGAAGTAGATCATGGGCTCGAGTCCCAGATACCCTCAACTACAGCATTGGACCTTGAGTCCCAGGCCAGTTACGTACACCAGATTTGCATCCCTGGAGTACAACTTGGACCTAGAGGCCCAGTCACCAGATACCTATCCCTGGAGTGCAGCAGAGATATGGAATCAAAAAGTTCTATAGTGCAGGAACAGGCCCTTGGCCCAAATTGTCTGTGCCAACCAAGCGGGACCCATTTGCTTGTGTTCAGTCCAGATCCCTCTCATCCTTTCCTGTCCACGTTTCTTTCTAAGTATATTTCAGACATCGTAATTGTACCCTCCTTTCGGACAGCTAATTTCATATACCCATATATGTGGAAAAAGTTGCCCCTTAGATTCTCACACCTGTGAAAAAAACCATGACTATTTTTCTTAACTATACCCTATTCACCTATACAAGTTCTCCCCTTAGCCTCCTGTGCTCCAGAGAGTAAAGTCCCAGCCTACCAAACTTCTCCTTATAATTCAAGCCCTTCAGTCTCAATAACCCTTTCCAACTGAGTGGCCTCTTTACCATAGTTTGGTATCCAGAACTGCACACAATACTCCAAGTGTGGCCTGACCAACATCTTGTACAATTGTAACATGATGTCCCTGCCCCCGTACTCAAAGACCTGACCAATAAAGCCAATCATCTTTTTCATCACCCTGTCTACCTGTGTGGCTATTTTCATGGATTTATGTACATGTCTCCCTATTTTACAACAATCTTGAGGGCCCTAACATTCACCATCTCAGACCTGGCGTGGATGACTTACCAAAGTGCAAACTTTCACACTTGTCCAACTAAATTACATCTGAAATGTTTCCATGGACAAGATCATGCCTACTGGACTCTGCTGACTGTTAACCACTCATCCACCCTCACCATGTCTGGGCACAATGGTCTAAACAAGGTGCCCAAGAGACAGTCTGTCAGATAAAGCAGCCTCTAACTAGTGAATGGACTTCAGGAGCCTTATACTATAATTATTTCCCCTCCTCCTAGCAGCTAATAGCTTACTACTTTCCAAATGGGACATTTAAAAATTGTTCAACTAGATTTAAATTAGAAAATACATAAAGGAAAGACAATCACTCAGTGTACATTTTTTTTTAAGATAATGTTGGAACCTCTAAATGAAAGAGACAACATTCTTCAGCCAATTCTCCCCAGTGTAAGCCTGAGTACACAGATGTGACACGTGCCTGACCACTCTAGCAGTCTCTGGACTCAATGGCAAATTGAGTAGTGGAGCGGGAGGTGAGACTACATCAGCTTCTGACCTGCAGCTCAGCTGCAACTTCCATGTTTGGTCGAGCAGTTGCCAAAGACCAAGTTGAGCTAAGCAGCAATTGGATGAGGGTTTGTAGTTCCCCATGGGAATGTCAACTTCATTTATGTGAATGTACAGCCTTGTGGCTGGGTTAGCTGATCATTTTCCAGCCAATTACTGTCAGACACCTTTCAAGGATTCTTCGAGGGCATAATGTTGAGTCTTGACAGGTTTCCCCATGTGAATTGTAATATCTATTGCAGTATCTTCAGAAGCTGTGAAAACAGTAACACAGCTATTTCTTACCCTCAAAATAATGCAAGATAAAGCTGATAACTGAATGTGAAAGGTTCAGCTGGTGAATATTTCAGAACATTTCAACACATTTCAACATGGAATGTCAGTGAACAGCAAGTCTGTCAGTGGGATGCAAGGATGGAGAATTAAGGAGAAAGAATTCAGTGAGAATTAGAGAGAGTGAATTCCAGTTTTAAAATGTTAATGATGCAGCACGGTAGATGGCCCTTCTAATGCATGAAACACATGCAGCCCAGTTACACCCAATTAATATACTATTCCCATGTGTTTCTGGCAGGCAGGAGGATTCTGGAGCACCTGGAGAAAAACCATGCATGTCAAGGAGACAACACACAAACTCCTTGCAGACAGTGCTGGATTCGAACCCACGTCGCTGATGCTGGCATTATTGCTATCTGCCCTAACCTGTGAAATCAATGTAAAAAATTAGACACAGAAAAGTTAAAAAAAAGTATAGAAAGAAGGAATACATGAAGAAAGGGGAAATAATGAGGCAGCAGACAAATAATAAGGATTTTCTTTGCTATTTGACATTTATAAATAAAATCTTAGGCTCCACGCATTAATTGTTCAGCTCCTCTGCAGAGGTGTTGGCTGGAAACCAATACAGATTACCACATTGTTAAGAATACTTAGACTATTCATTTGTGTATTTCACATTCTGAGGGAGATTAATGAACAATATTTGTTTTGCTTATTAATTCGTGGTTTGTGGACATTGCTGGCAGTTGGCAGCCTTTATTGTCCTATTCTTAATATTCCCTGAACTAATGAGGCAGTTAAGAGTCAACCAGCCAGCCGAGGCTGGGAAGGAGAGGAAAACTCCTTTCCTGCAAAATGGTGGTGTAACTGATTGTAATAATTTCCATTTATCCCCTGTACTCTGCCCTCAAGTTCACATGGGCTATTTCCAAAACCTTACCCTTTTCAGTCTCCCTCTCCAGAGACAAACCATTGATTAAAATTCACTACAAACCCATCAACTCTCACAACTACTGAAAGTAACCTCATCTCACCTTATCTCTTGCAAGGATGCCATCCCTTTAACTCAGTTTCTCTGTTGTGTCTGTTCTTGAGATGAGACTTTCTGCTCCAGGCTATCTGAAAATGTCCTTCTTCAGGAAACGTGGCTTCCCCTCCACTGTGGAGCCCTCACTCCCATCTCTTTTATTTTGTGCTCTTCTGCTCTTACCCAGCACATCCTAGGAAGAACAAAGGCAGAAATCCCTTGGTCTTTACCTTCACCCCTTCCTCCATCCACATCCACAACATCATTCTATAATTTTTCTGCCAGCTGCAACATGACCCTACCACCAGTCGCACTTTCCCCTCCCTATCACTTTCTACTTTCTGGAGGGACCACTCTCTCCATAGTTCCCTCATCCCTCTCCATCCATACCTCTCCATCCCTACTTTTCCTGTGATCATAATAGGTACTACACCTGTCCTTATGCATCCTCCTATCCAGACTCAACTACCCTTTCCGGATGAGGCAGAGATTCACCTGCATCTTCTTCTACCTTGTCTCTTCCATTCAGTGATCATCAACCTCACTTACTTTGATGCTAACTTTCACCTGACCTCAAATTCATTTGGTCCATCTCCAGCGACACTTCGCCCTTTCTTGACCTCTCTACCTCCATCTTGGGAGACAAACTTTCTAAAGACTTTTTTTTACTAACCCACAAACTCCCACAACTACCTCAACTACACTTATTCACACCCAGTCCCCTGCAAGGATTCTATTCCTTCCTCTCAATTTTTTCGTCTCCGTCATATCCATTCCCAAGATGAGGTCTTCCAGTCCAGAACATCCGAAATACCTTCTATAAACATGGATTCCCTTCCAACATCATCAACTCATCCCTTTATCTGCATCTCCTCCTTCTCCCACTCATCTGCCCTTGCCCTCTTTGCCCCCAGACACAATAAAAACAGGATTCCCATTGTCCTCACCTATCACCCCACCAGCCTCCGCATCCAACACATTATCCTCTGTAATTTATACCACCTCCAACATGATCCCACCTCCAGATGCATCTTCCCCTCTCCACCCCTCTCAGCCATCAAAAGGGACCGCTCTTTCTGTGACTCCCATGTCCACTCATCCCTTCCTATTAACTGCACCCCCTCCCCCTCCCCCCGGCACTTACTCATTCAACTGCAGGAAGTACCACACGTGCCCACTCATCCTCCCTCACCACCATTCAGAGCCCTAAACAGTCCTTCCAAGTGAAGCAACACTTCACATGTGTATCCACAGGAGTTATCTACTGCATGTGGTGCTCTCTACATCGGAGAGTCTGGATGCAGTCTGGGAGATCATTTCACTGAGCACTTTTACTTTGTCTGCATCAGTGACATACAGGGATCTCCCTGTAGCCAATCATTTCCATTTTGCGCCCCACTTCCATGCTAATATGTCTATCCTTGACCTCATGTACTGTCAAACCAAGACCACCTGCAATCTGAAAAGCAACACCTAATTATCCACCTCAGCACTCTCCAGCTGGATGATATTAACGTTGACTTCTCCAGTTTCTGCTAACCTACTCCCCATTGTTCCCCTTCTTCTGCTCTCTTCTCCATCCCTCTGATTTCTCTCCTCCAGGTCTCCACCCCTTCCCTCTCCATTCTCGGAGCCATTCCGCCCCCGCCTCCCTGTTTACTTGTGTGCTTCCAAATCTTTACCATCTATTACCTCCTACCTGTGAGATTGTGCTCCCCCACCCGCACCATTTTGTTTGGGCACTGTGATGTGGTGTGGTAGCAGCAAGCAGACACAAAACACAAAAGACTATACTATAGGCTTTACTCTGCTAAAAGTCTGTACACACCAGTTTCAGCTGTGGAAGCTCCCGAGGACTGGCTCAGGCTTATATTCGGGTCAGCTGATTGACAGCCGGCCAGGTGGAGTTAGCCCCTAGGTGGTCTTCCTGCAGGCACACATTGCCCCCTGCAGTAGGCTGGTGGCCATATCACCACAGGCACCTACCCATACTTTGTCCATACCTCGACGAAGGCCTCAAGCCCAAAACAATGATTATGTATCTTTATCTTTGCTACATAAAGTACATTGTTTGACCGGCTGAATTTCTCCAGCATTGTGATTTTACTTCAACTACAGTGTCTGCAGACTTTTGTTTTTTACTCCAAACTGGGCAACCACTTTGCTAACTAAACACCTATGCTTTATCCACAGTCATCATCTGGAGCTCTCAGTCACAAGTCATTTTATCTTTCTTGACACATTCTATAAGCTGCACCCCCTTTGCTGTCTGTTCATACCACCTCACAGCTTCTGTTAGTCTTTCCACCCTTCCTCCCCTGCTGCCTCCATCTGCCCATCATCTCTCCTCACCTGGATCCACCTTTCCCTTTCCAGCTCCTGCCTTATCCCACTACTACACATCTTTATATTGCTTTCTTCCGTTTGCACCCGACGTCCCGAAACATCGACTGTATCACTCCCTCTCTCGCTACAGATGCAAACTAGATATAATATATATATAAAATTCCCATATGTATTTATGGATTTCAATCCCTAATCTGCCCCAATTCAGTGTTTTCACACTTTCATTAATCAGATTAGCATTTTCTTTTCAACTCCAGGTGTATAAAGTAGCTGAATTTAAATTCACCAGTTGCAATGGTACGATTGAAACTCTGGTCTCTGGATCAGCGGTGTAGAACTTCTGCTAACCCAGTGATTTAACTTCATGCAGCCTTGCTGCGAACATGCAATTGCAGCAACTTAATAGACTGTGTTAACAGGTTAAGGATTAGAGGCCTTTTTCATAAAGCAAACAGCACAGTCGTGCAAGTTATCTTGTGAAAATCTGCATTTCATAGAAATATCGCTTTCTAACCACATAGATGACTAAGATGTATATTAATAGTGTCTTACATCATTCACACACTGTTGTACTATTTACCTACTACTTTGACTTGCTTAACATAAGCGTAACATGGTTATTTTCTCACATCACCTCTTAAAATGTCTCATAAATATCCACCTCCTGCTCCAATACAAATAGTAGTTTCCTCCAGTGATACCAAAGACCAGATCCCAAGCAACAACATTTGTTCAGTTTTGTTTTACTGTGGCTGGAACAGGCAGAAAGATTAAACAAGGCTGTGCACCCAATTTGTTCCACACTTTATTTTGCAGGAATAACTTGAGGCAAAGTTTAGGAGATTCAGTGCAAAAGGCTTGTAGGGATTTCATTTAGACTTTTCCCACTCAAGTCCCATACTGCAATTTGCAAGATTATAGCACCTCTGCCTCACAAGGTTAACCTCACCCATAAAAACTGAGTATGTCAGTGCTGGAGCAAGCAAGTCCTGCTTGGTTGTAATTTTGACTACGCTGCAAAATTGGACATTTTTCTGCTATTAGCATTTACAAGGTTCTGCATTAATTATGCCTCCATCATTTATGCACTCCATTCACCAGAATCCTAATGTTTTAAAGTGCCCAGAAACTGCTACTCACTAAGTTGGGAGGCTTGACAGGATTTTGTCAACATCCAGTGTCCAACATGATCACCAAGGTGTCTTTTACACATGGATGTGTTCCTAGTTTGTGATTGGCAACTAGGAAGTTACCCTTATGAATTCTGCTGGTAGTTTGGGGACCTAGTGTTAGAAAACATTTTAAGTCTACTTCTCCCATCAGAAGAACAGGTTGTCCAGATTCATAGAAAGAAACTGCATAGAAATTTGGCCCACTCATACTATCTCGACCATTAACCACCCTTTTACATTAATCCCATTTTTTATTCTCCCTGTATTCTCATCATTTTGGGACAAATTATTCTGATCAATTAACATACCAATCTACGTCTTTGGCATGAGGGGAGAAGCCAGAGTGACTGGAGGAAAAGTGGGTGGAACAAGGAGAGAATGAAGATTCCACCCAGACAGGACAGAACCTGGTCTTTTGATTTTGTGGAGTGGAGTTATTAGTTACAGCACTGTATCCCCTCTCTGGGAAAGCCTCAAAACGCATTTCCAGCCTTGATTTAGTTTGATGATTTTGTAAAGTTGCATTACACCCTAAGAAATGCTCTAGTTGGGTAGAATAGCAGAGGGATGCCACCAACTTCCACTGAAAACCTCATTTGTGTCATCAGGTCTGACACTTCTGGCATAACATTACAATTCTACACATTTTCAGAAACTAAATGTCTTTGGTATTCCTTATGGAGGCCCGGGAGCACAGATCCATTAGTCCAGTGATCTGGTAGAAGAAGGTGGGTAGGCAAGATTGTCACAGGAGGTTGGATGGTTGAAAAGTGCAGAGAAGAGAATATTGCAAGAGAACTGAGGTAGAGAAGTGTATTTTAAATACCTAAATGTTGGCGACCTGAATCTACAGGGGAGGATTTGGAATTGGGCACCAAATGGGTTGTTGGGGATTGATAATGATGGTGAAGATAGAGGGAGGGGGGATGTTGGGATCTGTTATTTCCCAAAATGATGGGGATGGGGACTGTTATTTAATCATAGGAGATGGATGGGTATCTAGTGAAGGAGGGAGATGAGGACTAATATCTATGCAGGATAGGGGAGGAAATAGAGGAAATGGAGAATGATTTCTATGGGAGCAAATAAGGACTGGTATCTGCAGAGGGCAATGGGGTTTAGTATCTACAGCGCCAGGGGATGGAGGAAATGAAGCCCATTATCTACAGATCAGAGAAATGAGAATCGTATCCACATTTGATGGCCTTTATGATAAGAAGTTTCCCACCCCACTGATGGAAACACAATAAAACAAGCATTCTGTAATTGAATACTTCAGCATGCATAATTTTTTATGTGAATTATATTATTACTAACTTATTTGGCATCCAACATGCCAATAAAAAAAAAACACATCTTCCAACCATTTTTGCAATTTCATTTTAGTGCATTGCTAGATTTGAAAAACATCAGAGAATTGTTTCAATGCCCATGAGTTTCTGGAAGCTGTTTGACTGCATTTTTACAAAATTGTTAGCATAACTGAGTGGTTACATGAAGCAGTAATAGCATTCTTTCTTAAAAGCCAATGGTATGTGGCACTTTAAGTAATTGTAGCACTTGCACCAATGATCGTTCCACCTTGGAATGTACTTTGTAAAGCAGGTCCAAAGTGTCAGAAGGTGAACAGGAGGACCCTGCTGCTTCATTATGTTCTCAAATGTTTTGTGATACCAACTAGTTATTTTCTCATTATTTATTTTGAAATTTCTAAATGTCCTAATCCTCTGACTTCAATAATATTGCTGGAATTATTCACTAAACTAAACTATGAAGCCAGTGAACCATGATATTGAAATTAAATTTCTTAAAACAAAATGCAATTCCATATCATCCCCTCAAAACTAATCAGCAAACTCCAAAACCTGGGCCTTAGTATCCCACAGCATAATTGGATTCTGGATTTCCTCACCTCTAGACCCTAATCAGTGTGGATTAGCAAGAATATTTCATCCACAATCTCCATCAGCACTGAGCACCACAGGGCTGCTAACTTCACCCTCTGCTCTACTCATTTTACACCTACAGCTCTATGGCTCAGTATAACAACATCATCTACAAATTTTCTGACAATACCACAGTAGTGGGCTCTATAAAAAGAGATGATGAGTCAGTATACAGGTGGGAGTTTAAAAATTTGGCTGAATGCCATGCTAGCAATAACCTTTTTCACGGGCATCTTGACCAAGGAATTGATGGGCAATTTACTTGTTAAGGGTTGAGTGCCGGGGATTGACAGCCTCAACCACTACTCACATCCCCAGCATCAGCTGATGCCGGTGTGCCGATTAACCCAGTGTGAAAAGGACAAGTTGTACCCAGGACAAAAATGTTGATGGTAGACTCTCCTATCCTCAGGGATGACTTATGCTCAATGTGAAAGCAAGTAGTGTCCCAGTTAAAAGTGGCCCATTGTGAACAGTAGAAATGGCTTGTTTAACCGGAACACTGAATGGCCAATTTACTGGATGCCAGTGTCAAAGAGGCTAACAACACCAAAACCAGAGGTGTATGGTCTAGTCATTATTGCAGGAATCAGAGTTGGAGAGGGTGAGTAAATTTAAATTCCTGTGAGTCACTATCTCAGAGGACCTTTCCTGGCCTAACATACTAATGTCATTGTGAAGAAGGCATGTCAACGCCCATACTTCCTCAGGAGTTTGTGGGGGTGTGGGGCGGGGGAAATCGATATGAAATTGGATACCTTGGAAACTTTTACAAATGTTTTGTGGGAATTCTGCTGACCAGCTGCATCATGGTCTGGAATGGAGGCACCAATATCTCTGACAAGAATGCTCTGCAAAATGAAGTGGACATGGCCCAGCACACCCTAGACAAAACTCTCCACCATTGAGAAAATTTACATGGAACACCATTGGAGAGCAGCAGCTATCATTAAAAATCCACATCACCCAGGAAATGCTCTGTCCTTACTGCTCCTATCAGGAAAGAGATATAGGTGCCATAAGACATGTACCATCAGGTTCAGGAACAGATGCTACCCCTTCAGCATCAGACTCCTCAACAGATATAGAGATTCAATTAAGGACTCTTACTTTACACATTATTTATTACTGATTTTTTTTGTACTTGAACAGTCTGTTTGCTTATATTTCTTTAAATATCTCTCTTGTATATGTATCTTTTGCTTGAGTGCAGTTTACACTACCAATATGTAGAAATTCTGCCTGGCCTACAGGAAATATAATCTCAGGGATGTATGTGATGTCATGTAAGTACACTGGCAATAAATTTTTTTTAACATATTGGAAACTTTTGTGCAATATACAAATGCTGGAGAAACTCAGCAGCAAACAATGGGTAACCAATGTTTTGGGCATGACCCCTTCATCATCCTTTGATGAAGGTCTCAGGCCAAAAATGTTGGTTACCCTTTGCTTCTGATCAATGCTGCAAGACCTGCTGAGTTTCTCCAGTATGTTTGTACATTTCTCTCGACCCCAGCATCTTCTGTCTTTCCTGTTTAACTCAGAACCTTTTGTTCCATATTTATTGTTGTCTCCCATTAGTTATTGTATTCATCCCATCAAAAGACTTCAAAAATGAAAAAACTTAGCATATCCCAATGTTCTTCATAGTAACACCAGATGAATGATTGCAATGATCAATTCCATTTGCAACTCTTCTGGAAATGCAACAGTCCAAGCCTACACAGAACAAGATGAAGGCAGCATTCAATTATGGCTGATTAGTAGCATATAACACTTGTGTTACATAAGCACTGGCCATCTACAATAAAAAAGAGCTTAATCTCCTACTCTTGACATTCAATATGGTTGGCATTGCTGCGCTTCCTAATACAAATTTCCCAGTGGTCACTAGATATAGAAACACTGTAGCTGCAAAAGTAGATTAGAAGCCTGGCATCCTGTCACAAAGAACTTACTCCTGACACTATGTGAATGGCACACATCTCGAGTATGTTAGGAAGTGTGCAGTAACTTAAAAACTCAAAACCATCAAGGACAAATCAGCCGATTTTTTTGATAACCAATGCAGAACTCAAAATATTCATTCCCTCTACAACATGCTTCCAATGGCTGCAGTGTATACCATTCACAGCATGCAGTGTTTTTACTTGCCAAGAATATGCCAAGTATTCTGCCACCAAAACAAGGGCAGAATGTACACAGTAATATACCCCCCTCCTAACAACTCCCTCCAATTCGCTCTCCAATCTGACTTAGAAATATATCACTGGTTTCTTCATCAACACTGGGTGCAAATCCTGGAATTCTTTCTCCAATAGCATCAGAACAGCAACTTCACTAGTAGGGGAGCAGTGGTTCATGAACTTCCATCATTATTGTAGGCAATAGTTGAAGGACAATAAACTGATGCCAGTGATGTCCAGGTCCCAAAATATGAATTGAATACATCTTGCTTGTCTCCCTCGGATTCACACACCATCTTGCTTGTCTCCCTCGGATTCAAACACCATCTTGCTTGTCTCCCTCGGATTCAAACACCATTTTGCTTGTCTCCCTCGGATTCACACACCATCTTGCTTGTCTCCCTCTGATTCACACACCATCTTGCTTGTCTCCCTCGGATTCACAAACCATCTTGCTTGTCTCCCTCGGATTTACACACCATCTTGCTTGTCTCCCTCAGATTCAAACACCATTTTGCTTGTCTCCCTCTGATTCACACACCATCTTGCTTGTCTCCCTTGGATTCACACACCATCTTGCTTGTCTCCCTTGGATTCACACACCAACTTGCTTGTCTCCCTCGGATTCACACACCATCTTGCTTGTCTCCCTCGGATTCACACACCATCTTGCTTGTCTCCCTCGGATTCACACACCATCTTCCTTATCTCCCTCGGATTCAAACACCATCTTGCTTGTCTCCCTCAGATTCACACACCATCTTGCTTGTCTCCCTCGGATTCAAACACCATCTTGCTTGTCTCCCTTGGATTCACACACCATCTTGCTTGTCTCCCTCTGATTCACACACCATCTTGCTTGTCTCCCTCGGATTCACACACCATCTTGCTTGTCTCCCTCGGATTCACACACCATCTTGCTTGTCTCCCTCGGATTCAAACACCATCTTGCTTGTCTCCCTCAGATTCACACACCATCTTGCTTGTCTCCCTCGGATTCACACACCATCTTGCTTGTCTCCCTCGGATTCACACACCATCTTACTTGTCTCCCTCTGATTCACACACCATCTTGCTTGTCTCCCTCGGATTCACACACCATCTTGCTGGTCTCCCTCGGATTCACACACCATCTTGCTTGTCTCCCTCGGATTCACACACCATCTTGCTTGTCTCCCTCGGATTCAAACACCATTTTGCTTGTCTCCCTCGGATTCACACACCATCTTGCTTGTCTCCCTTGGATTCAGACACCAACTTGCTTGTCTCCCTCTGATTCACACACCATCTTGCTTGTCTCCCTCTGATTCACACACCATCTTGCTTGTCTCCCTCGGATTCACACACCATCTTGCTTGTCTCCCTCGGATTCAGACACCTTCTTCCTTGTCTCCCCCTGGATTCAAACACCATTTTGTTTGTCTCCCTCGGATTCACACACCATCTTGCTTGTCTCTCTTCCCTGTGTCATCCCTGCAGTTGGCATGTCGTTTTAGCTATCGCAACATATATTTGGTGGTTGGATGCAACATGAATTTAAGAAACATTCTGTTGGAAATGTAGCCATTTCCTAATTTTCATTCATATGTTTTAAATTGCAGTGAAAATTAACCGCACTGCAGGGAAAAATATATAAAAGTTCTCCCCAATTTACGACCATAATTGGGACCAAAGGATCGGTCATATCTCGAAATGGATGTAAGTCAGAATTTTGTCTACGTACGTGGTGTCTTAAAGCAAACTTTTAATCACATTTTTTTTTTAATCATAGATTTAACAATAACAACTTAAAGCTTCCTGAATTTGTTGATCAACCTTGGAGTATGTTTCCACCTTCTGGTCCATGCGTACCTTGTTAGATGGCATCCCAGGGTCCTTAGGCTGCATGTGGCCATCTTGATTTATGTGCACATGCACGAGCCTGCACTTGGTATGTGCGCGGTGAGTTCATATATTGGAGTTTGGTTCAGAGAGTTAAGTGCCCTAACGATATTGAATTCGCACCCTTAACTCTCATGCATGTGCCAATCAAACTCCAATACATGAACCCACCATGCATGTGCCAGCTGAAGACTTGCGCATGCACACAGGAATCAAGATGGCCGTGCCCAGCCTACGAACCCTGGGACACCGACTAACAAGGTAAGAACACACATTTTCGCTCTTACATGCCCTGAAACCCCGTAATAGTGTGTCAAATACAACATAACCTGTGTATATCTTTCCTTTCATTTTTAAAAATGTTCGGTCATATGTGCAGATGGATGTAAGTTACATAGGTCACAAGTCAGGGTGTACCTGTAGAATATTTAGTATTTAACAGAATTATCAAAATTATCTGTAGAAATATGAGTATTTAGACTTTAAAACAAATTTGTCATATCCAATATGTGGCTTGCATACAGGTCAGTTGGTTTACAGCTGCTTCTGAGCTCAAAACAGGTGCTTGCATATCTGGTAATCAAGAACTACAAAAAAGATTAAAGGGTGCTTTTGTATTACAAGAAATTGCCACAGACTTGAAATTTTATTCTTTCCAGCAATAGTTTCCCAGGCTCTAGATTCCTTATCCTGCAGAGTTTTGACAGTTCATCAGTCTGGCTTTATGACTTTGACATCAAAACCCAAATGATCCCTGAAAAAGATATACATTATGAAGCTCTATGGTTTCAGAAATCATTATGTAGCCTGCTTACATTTTATAAGCGTAATAAACTTAAATTAGCATACAATCATTGTGCGGAATCATGATTATTATTTAAATGTGTAGTTAAATTTTCCATCTAGACATTGAGGTATTAAATGTTAGGCAGTTTAATTTAAGATGTATGTATTCTTGATACAATAACTTTATATGAAACGGATGAAGGTTAACAGCAAAACCCTTTGAAAATGGGGTTCTTGTTTGATGGAATAATGTTGATTAGTTCCTCAGAGGAGCATTGATAGTCATTGGAATCCTGGGGATGAATGTTTTGATTCCTGTATATTTTAAATCATGTAGAATTGATGAAGTAACTACTGAAGCAAAGGAAATGATTCAGACTAAGTGCTGAGTGCCACCTCTTATTTCACCATGAATTCAGCAGAATTTCTTCCCATGTGGATAGCATTTCCTTAGAATAACAGCTAGGGACATCATAAGATAATACAGTTCGAATGGACAAAATTGAGGAAATCTAAATCCCAAATGTAAGATGAATCGCTCTATAATAGCTGTTAAGTACTCATGCATAAATGTTCCGTTTTTACATGCTTAAGACACGTGAACATTTCTCTATTATACAACAGAAATTGTAGAGGGTCAAAATGACACAGATGTTCTGGTACTAAAATGCGTTGATGAAACAATAAGTGCAAGATAAGATCCTTGATTTTATGAATGACCTCCGTCCAGTCCAATTGCAGCAGAAACATTTTTGACTATTGCAGCTTGCAGAATTGTAATTATACAATATTAAAGCAGAGATATCAATTAACAAGTTTGTTAAAATTCAAAAAAACTTGGGCATTGGGTTTGAAATTGCATTAATACATTTTTTTTTTTAAAAAAAGCAGCACACAGGACACCCTGATGCACAAAATTGAGATCTCTAAATCAGAGAACAGCATGTTGAGCTTCCTTGTCAGATTCATTCAGTGTTCTCCACTGATATGTTACAAGCCCTGCAATTGCTTACGTCTAAAATAGCAGAAGTGTGCTTTGCAGATTGCCCTTAAAGGAAAAATTAACAATAAATGCAATGCTTTTCCAACTACTATAGTGTATTGCCATTGAATAAATGAATGCTGTACCAATGGGAGCAGGAAGGAAAAGTTTCCCCAAGGCATGAGAGAGACCTGTGCCCACAAAAGACAGGCTCTTTGGTGATGATGGAGATCATCTAGCTTTATGGCCAGATAAGTTGCTAGGGAGATTGCCAGGGAGTTCTTTATGAAGATGTAAGCAAAGTCTATGAATGACCACACTTTTGAAAGACCTGCAGTGCAGCTAAATACCCATGACTTCTCTTGATGCTCCTATGAGCTGAAGGAAGTGTAGAGGAATCCTCACCATTTGAATTTGATACTGCATTACTGAGCAGCAACCATAAAATATGGCATAGATTAACAGCAGCAACCTGGACTGATCCTGATACAAGGAATCCGAGACTGAATGTGACCCTTACAATGGAACAGTGTCAGGGTTAAAAGGGTAAATAAAATCTGATTACAATCAGAGTTAATAAGAGTCTGCAATTTTTCAGATTGAGTTTGAAAATGTCACCACAGATAACTAACTGTGTGTCCTGTCTTAACTTGCATGGGTTTCCCCGCCAGATAAAAGATGCAAGAGCAAATGAAAATCCTGCTACAAAATCAGAGGTCAAATTTCCCAATGGAAACTACAACATGTGTGCAAAATTCCTCAATTCCAGACTAAACCAATTTTCAATTTTGCAGTACTTTGGTTTTGAAGTTGTTTGAATGAATTTCAATGCCACTAACTTTGTTTACCTCACCTATCTGCTGTCTGACCTGCCGACTACTTCCAGTGATTTCTACTTTTAGCATTTTCAGCATCTGCAGCAGTTTATTTTTCTAACAAGTGGATACATTTGCTGCCTGATGACCATACAAAGGGAGATCCAAATTCATCCCCATAATCTAATGATTGACATTTTTACTTTTAGCTTCTGTTAACACTATTTCATTCTTAGAATTGGCACGTTTCAGTCACACAGCTGCATTAACAGATTTCAAATTTTTGGAAAAATGATGGACATTTAACATGACTCAAACAGAGGAAATTATGGTCCCTGGTTACTTTGGTTTATTTTTCTGTCACACAATAAAATCTGTTTTCTACAAGCACTCCTCCAAGCTTCTGCTAATTCTTTGTTTATACTTCCAATTTAACACTGTTTATTTCAGTAGTTGGGTCAGAAGCCCACACGTAACACATGAGTAATGACAATTATGGGAAAATTAAAAGCAAAAACAGATTTTGTATGCTGTAAAACACATATCCATAGTGCTATCCTTCAGAAAGTTATGGAGCAGAAGAAAATTCTAGAGTATGATTAAATACTGCAGACACTCCAGATTTCAGTAATTGGGAGGTTCCATTCATCCTCTCCTTATCTTTAGTTCAAGTTGTCGATATTGAGCCAGCAATGACAAAGTAATTGCAGAATTCTTCCAGTTCAGAGTAGGCTATCATTTGGATGAAAGCTCAGAGGTGACAGTCTCCTGTTGGTCCTTTAGCTCTCATCTTTCACTGTGTGTTGGAGGTCAGATGCTGCAAAAGGAACATTGATGAGTTGCTACTGTATATTGTGTAGATGGTACACAGCGTAGGTACAGATCCAACTCCTTCTGCAATTTTACAAACAATTGCTTGTGCCACAAGAGCTGTGGGCGCAGTCAAAGTCCACGGAAAGTTAGTGGACAGCCCCATTCATGACATCACGATAACAGAATATGGTTTATAAAGATTGGAGCACCGGTGACTTGGTTTCAATTCTGAGCTTGGGTGACATCTATGTGAACTTTATATATTTTATTTGTGACAACGTAGGGTTCCTCCAGGTGTTCCAGTTCCTCCCATACCTAAAAGATGCTTGGCCATTATGAGTTGTTCCTAGTGTGTACATATGCAGTAGGATCCGGGTGTAGTTCTGGGTCATGTTCCCCTGACTTCCTCTTGGTCCACAATCATCTCCTTGCTCTTGTTGACGTTGAGCCCAAGGTTGTTGTCATTACACCGTTCAACAAGCTGATCTATCTCCCTCCTCTACGCTTCTTCATCGCCTTTTATGATTCTACCGACAACTGTGGGATTATCAGCAAACTTGTAGATAGCTTTGGAATTGTAGCTGGCCACACAGATTTGAGTATGTAATTAGTAGAGCACACATCCTGTGCTGATAATCAGTGAGGAGGAAACTTTGTTTCCAATTCGTACTGACTGTGGTTTTCCAATGACATAGTCAAGGATCCAGTTGCAGAATTTGTAGTTTCTTAACCAACAATAAGGGAATAATGGTATTGAAGGGGGAGCTATGGTCGATGAAGAGCAGCCATATGTATGAATTGCTGTTTTCGAGGTAATCCAGAGCTAAGTGAAGAGCCAGTCATGTTGCATCTGCTGAGGAACGATTGTGACGAAACGTGAATTACAGCGAGTCCAGATCTTTACTTTGATGCATGTTAATTCTGGTCATGACCAGGCTCTCAAAGCATTTCATTACAGAAGAGGTTAGTGCTACTGGGCGGTAATCCTAAATAAACTCACTTCAGGCAGACTCCCTGCACCACATTTTTCACTGAAGCAATCTATTTAAATTAGGAAGACTGACCTCTCTCAGTAAGATGATACATCCTCTGAACAGTTGGTACTGGATTTCCCAGTTCTTGGTTTGGCACAATTTTCAGTTCAGTCGTATTTACAGTACAAGACCTCATGCACTTGGATATGCAGGATTAAAAAATAGACAAGCAATCAAATTAAAAGTAGAAATACTTGCCTTCCTTGAACTCTAACCTATTTAGTAGTTACATGAAAGGTATCTAGGAGGGCAACAATAAGAGACCTTAATGATTACAACCATGTGGCACTGACCTCTACCATTATGAAATGCTTTGAGCGTCTGCAGTGTCCCAGAAACACTGAACCCATTTCAATTCACCTACAGAAGAAACCGTTCTACAGATGATTCTATAGCCTTACCCCTTCCCTCTGTCCTGACCCACTTGGAGAACGACGCCTCATATGCCAGGTTGCTGTTCATTAACTTCAGCTTGGCATTTAATACAATCATAGCCCAGAGGCTGGTAGAGAATCTGTCCTCATTGGGACTCAACACCCTCACTGTTACTGGATTCTGGACTTCTTAATGGAAAGACTACAGCCTGTCCTGTTCAGTAGCAGAACATTGAGCATTGTCACGCTAAGCACTTATGCACCTCAGGGTTGTGGGCTCAGTCCCCTCCTGTTCACTCTACTGACCCATGACTGCCAGATCCAGCTCCAATAGTTTCATCCTGTTTGCAGAGGACATAACAATCGTTGGCCTCTTCAGCATCAATGATGAGTCACACTACAGGGAAGAGATAGAAAATCTTGTGATATGGGCAATCGAGTTCAACAGTTGAAGACAAAGGGATTGAAAAAGGAGAGAATAAGGAGATAGTAGTTGACTGGTCAATTGACTTCAACCATTGAAGATAAAGGGGGGAGCAGTCATCATGGGAGTGGGCTGAGTCAAAATGGTAAGGCTTCGGCTCAACAGGCTTCGGCAAGAACAGGTAGGAGGCGAGGAATGGTCAGAATTGAAGTCAGAAAGAACCACCCTATTCAAGGGAAAAAGAAGGTTCAGCAGGTAGCCACAGGTAATGGCAGGTTCTTTAGATTTCATATATTTTGTTCATGTAGTCATAGACAGTGGTAAAGGCAGCCAAGTCACGAGAATGCTCTGCTTGTACAATAAGGGTCACCAGCAAAGCCAGCAGTATCCCTGATGACTTCATCGGCAAGAAATGCATCCAGCTGCATCTCCTGACAAGCTGAGTTAAGGAACTGGAGCTGGAGCTGGATGAACTCTTAATCATTCGGGAGGCAGAGGGGTGATAGACAGGAGTTACAGGGACACTATCAGAGCTAGGAGGCAGGAGGAGGGTTGATGGGTGACAGTCAGGAGAGGGAAAAGAAACAGACAGGAGGTGCTGGGTATGACTATGGCCGTCCCCTCAATAAAAAGTATACTATAACCATTTTGGATACTGTTGGGATGTACATCCTATGAAGGACAAGCCACAGAGATCAAGACTGGCATGGAGTCTGGTCCTGTGATTAAGAAGGGAAGGGAGAAGAGGTGAGCTATATGATAAGGGATTCCATAGTTAGGTGGGCAGATGAGATCGAGTATCCTGGATGGTATGTGGCCTCCCAGGCGCCAGGGTCCGAGATATCTCAGATTGAATTCATGGCATTCTCAAGAGGGAGGATGAACAGCCAGATGCTGAGGTCCATGTAGGGACCAATGATGTGGGTAGGAACAGTGAGGAGGTCCTGCAAGGAGATTTTAGGGGATTAGGCACTAGGTTGAAGGTCAGGACCTCCAGGGTAGTGATCTCAGGATTGCTGCCTGTGCCACGTGCTAGGAGGATAATGCAGCTCAACATGAGGCTAAAGACATGGTGTGGGAGGGAGGGCTTGAGGCTTCTGGATCATTGGACTCTCTTCCAGGGAAGGTGGGACCTGTTCTGATGGGATGGTTTGCATCTGAACTGGAAGGGAACTAATATCCTTTGGGAAGATTTGCTAGTGCTGTTCCGGTGGGTTTAAACTAAATTTGCTGGGGGAGGGGAACCAGAGTGCCAGAGCAGTTAGAGAAGTGGAGGAGGGAAAAGATGACATTAAAATTGCCTGCACCGTTAGAAATCAACGGGTTGGACGTGGTGGAAATGTTCTCAGGTGCATCTACTTCAATGCAAAAAAGTATTGTAGGAAAGACAATTGATCTTTGAGCATGGATTAGATATGGAATTATGACATTGTGGCCATTAGTGAAACTTCGTTGCAGGAGTGGAAGGACTGGCAGCTCAATGTTCCAGGCTTCTGTTGCTTTAGATGTGATAGAACAAGGGTGATGAAAGGGGTAGGTGTGGGCCTTGGGTTGAGATTCTAAATGCGAGAAAGGTCAATTTTGAGGAAATGAGAAAGGATCTAGGATGCATGGATTAGAATAAATTGTTTTCAGGGAAGGATGTGCAAGGTAAGTGGAGGATGCTCAAAGGTGAAATTTTGAGAGAACAGAGTTTGTATGTACCTGTCAGGATGAAAGGCAATGTTAGAAGGCATAGGGATCCTTAATTTTTGAGGGATATTGAGGATCTAGTGAGGAAGAAGGGAGAGGTGTATAACAGGTATAGGCAACATGGAGCAAATTAGATATTGATGAGTATAAAAAAAATTCAAAAAAACCTCAAAATAGAAATGAGGTCATGAAATTGCTTTGGCAGACAATGAGAAGAAAAAGCCTAAGGGTTTCTACAGGCATATTAGAAAGATAGTAAGGAACAAAATTAGTTCCCTAGAAGATCAGAGTGGTCGGCTTTGTATGGAGCCAAAAGAGATGGGGCGATCTTAAATTATTTTTTTCTTAAATATTCACTCAGGAAAAGGGCACAGAGTCATGGGAAGTAAGGAAAACTTGCAGTGAGGTCATGGAAACTATATAGATTAAAGAGGAGGAAGTGCTTGCTGTCTTAAAACAAATAGCAATGGATAAATCCCCAGAGCCTGACAAGGTATTCCCTTTGAACTTTAGGGAGGCTAGTGTAGAAATTTCAGGAGCTCTGGCAGAAATATTTAAAATGTCCTTAGCCACAGGTGTGATGTCAGAGGATTGGAGGGTAGCTCATGTTGTTCTGTTGTTTAAAAAATGCTCTAAAAGTAACCCTGGAAATTATAGGCCGGTGAGCCTGACATCAGTTGTAGGTAACTTATTGGAAGTTGTTCTAAGGGAATGGATATACAATTATTTGTGTAGGCATGGACTGATTAGGGGTAGTCAACATTGCTTGGTGTGTGGTAGGTCATGCTTAACCGATCTTATAGAGTTTTTCAAGGAGGTTACCAGGAAAGCCGATGAAGGAAAGGCTGTGGATGTTGTCTATATGCACTTTAGTAAGGCCTTTGACAAAGTCCCATATGGGAGATTAGTCAAGAAGGTTCAGATGCTAGGTACTCATGGTAAAATAGTGAACTGGATTCAATAATGGCTGGATGGAAGAAGCCAGAGAGTGGAGGATGGAAGCATGTACAAGTGATGTGCCTCAGGGATCAATGCTGGGACCATTGTTGTTTGTCATCTATATCAATGATCTGAATGATAATATGATAATTTTTTTCAAAGCTTGCAGAAGGATGTAGACCAGCTGCAAAAATGTGCTGAAATATGGCAGATGGAATTTAATACAGACAAATGTGAGGAAGGACATACACATTAAATGGTAGGGCACTGGGGAGTGCGGTAGAACAGAGGAATCTGGGAATACAGAGACAAGTGGAATCACAGGCGAATAGGGTTGTAAAGAGAACTTTTATACGATTTGAAGAAAAATGAGAGTCTATGGTTCAATGGTTCTTTGATATTAAGATTGGAGATGTCGTGGACAGCAAAATGGTTTTTTTTTGTTTTTTTTTTAATTTTTTATTTTTCACACCATAAATCACAATAGTCATGATATACACTTTTTCTTTTTCACACATTTACAGTGACTTTTTCTCCCCCCCCTCCCTCCTCCCAAGCCACCCCCCCCCCCCTCATCCATTTTAGGTATACAATCTAGGTTGCATTAATTCAGTCAGACAATGTTGTCATTCAACAAAGATACACCAGAAATTCTACAGAGTCCATTCTTTTCTTTCCTTCTCCTTCCATCAACTTAGGTAATGTTTGTCCCCGGTAGGTTTTCAAGGCTTACAGAGGGATTTTGTACAACTGGACAAATGGGCTGAAAAATGGCAGATGGAATTTAATGCAAGCAAGTGTGAGGTGTTGCATTTTGGGAGGACAAACCAAGAAAGGACACACATGGTAAATGGTAGGGCACTGAGGAGTATGGTAGAACAGAGGGATCTTGGAATAAAGATACATAATTCCTTGAAAGTGGCCTCACAGGTGGATCAGGTTGTAAAGAGAGCTTTTGGCATATTGGCCTTCATAAATCAAAGTATTGAGTACAGGAGTTGTGACATAATATTAAAGTTGTATAAGACATTGATGAGGTCAAATTTGGAGTATTGTTTGCAGTTTTGGTCACCTAACTGCAGGAAACATGTCAATAAGATAGAAAGAGTGCAAAGAAAATTTACTAGGATGTTTCCTGGATTTCAGGAACTGAGTTTCATAGAAAGGTTAAACAGGTTAAGACTTTACTCCCTAGAGCATAGTGGAATGAGGGGAGATTTGATAGAGGTATTTAAAATTATGAAGTGGCTAGACAAAGTAAATTTAGATATGCTTTTTCCACTGAGATATAAACCAGAGGACATGGTGAGATATAAACTAAAGAACATGGGTTAAGAGTGAAATGGGAAAAGTGTAGGGAGAATATGAGGGGTAACTTATTCACATAGAGAGTGGTGCGTGTGTGGAATGAGCTTCTAGCTGAAGTGGTGAATGCAGGCACATTTTTAATATATAAGAGGAATTTGGACAGGTACCTGGATTGGAGAGGTATGGAGCACTATGGACTGGGTGCAGGTCAATGGGACTAGGCAAAAAAAAATGGTTCATCATGTCTAGAAGGGCTGAAGAAGTCATTTCTCTGCAGCAAATGAATTTCCTGAGAAGACTGAAGCAGGCAAGGCTACCAGCCACCATTAAGTCAACCTTCTACAGGAAATCTATCAAGAGTGCCTTGGCCGGCTACACTCCAATGTGGTTCAGTTGCTGCAAAGAAATAGATTGGAGGTCAATCCACAAGACCAAAAGAGTAGCAGAGAGTATCACTCAAGTCTCCCTTCCCCCATCAACATGATCTACTTTTGTCTGAAGAGGGCATGCAAGGTCATTGAAGAGCCCTTCCTCCCCATACACAGCATCTTTCATCTACTCCCATCAGTAAAGAGATACAGGAGCATCAGAGCCAGCAACACCAGGCTAAGGAACAACTCTTGCCAGGGCCAATGCGAATGGTGAACCTTAAAATAAACTGCTCACACTAATCATTCAAGACTCTCATTCTTATGAAACAATATTTATGTATTTATTTGAATAGAATCTGAACACCTGTCCTGCATGTGTATTCTTTGCCTGTGTGTGTGTGCTATGTCTGATTGTGTGTCTGCATCTTTTGCACCGAGGACCAGAGAACACAGTTTAGTGGAGTTGTACTTCTGCAATCGGATGACACTTGACTTTATAGCTACAAAATTTCACTGTACTGTCTTGACATAACTTGTTCAAATGGACTGAGGGCAAAGTGGGTGAATTAACTGTGAAGAACTCTCTTGCCAGGCAATATTTGGGCAGTGGATTAGTGGGAGGTGCCAAACAGTTATCACACTGAGCCCACATGTTCAACTCCATTTAAATAGTGTAGCCAAGCTTTATTCTGAGCTGGACCTTTAGAAAGGTAGCTTGAGCTGGGATAAGGATGCAGAGGGAGAAGAGGGAGAAGGAAATCATGTGCAAACAGCCTGCAAATATGTGAGAAGATTTGACTTTATAAAATTGGGTGGCTGTATATGGAAATGTTGGCAGCTTTACAAAATTTTTCAGTGTCCACATCAGTCTTTGTAAAACTGCTTAGAAGTAACAAAATAGGCTAACGAGATATAATTGTTGACACAATATATGCTCAGGCAAGAATTAGCCTGAATATTGGAGCAACTCAATTGTTGAATACATTGGTTACTGTCTGGCAATGATCATGAAGTGATGTTACAAGGATGTATTCCAGAGCATCTTTTCCAGTTGTTATTTGAGATATCTCAAGGATTTCAATGGAGACCTGAGACATCTCTTGTAGTGACTATTTTCCTTTATAATCACTTGCAGTAATTAGAAGGTTGTTGTCTATGACTCGTTCAAACAAATCCAAACTAAAGTTGAGTTGCGTTTACATGGTTTATTAAACATTATATCAGATACTACATTATGACAAGCTGTTAAAACTTTGTTAGATAGTACTATGATTAAATGATCAATTAAAGCTGTTAGAAATAAATTAATTATTTTCATTTCATAGAACAAAGAAAACCAAACTGAATGCTTATCTTAAACACACAGAGAAAACTAGTAATAACCTTGAAGAAAGATCTTACCAGGAGACAGCATAAAGTATGTCAACATCTATTGGCTTCTTGCAGAATTTGCTTGCAACTTCCTTTCTATCCCTTACACCTTTAATGACATCTGCTTAAGCCACTCAATTGTTTGTCCATTTGCAGATCCATTCAAAAATTGCACCTGGCAGGGTCTCAGACAGATGTTGGTATTCTGTCAATCTTTAACTGGCAATTTCCCATTTCTTAGGAAAAAGGTAGGTGCCATTCTGCTGAGATCAGAATTAAGTTTAGATCATTACTTTCAGTTCTGCCCACTCATAATTTTGTACAGGAAAGTTTATTTTTCCTGCTTCATCATCTCTCATTTGCCAATTAAGTGAAAATTGACTGACAAAATAGATATACAAAAAAAAAAGAAATGTGCAGAACTTCCAGGACTTGTTGCTACTTGTGTAGCAGGAGTAGAAAACTTCACCAGCACACATGCCAAGATCAAGAGCACATGGATTTTCAGCATCCATAATTGAAAATCTACGGATAATTTTCACTTCAAATCATCTAGAGGTGTTAACCTCAGCAGTATATTTAATAAATGTACTTTTTACATGCTTTCATTAATAAAATTATTCAATATCCAGTCTTGATGAAGTAATATAGACCATTCTTTTTCTCCCACTGATACTGCTCAACTTGCTGAGTACCTCCAGCAGAGTGTTTTTTTTCACTCAATATACTTTCATGCCCCGATATGATGGAATCATCCTTCAAGGAAACAAAGAACTGCATTTGCAGTTGTTCCAAAGGAGACTAGAACTTCAGGCTCCACCATCACCAATTTTGACAAGAGCATGTCGAGGAAGAAGAAATAGAGCAACATGAGGAATGTAATGACTCTCCTGACAGTCACCACTGAGCTCAATCCAGAGGCTACAAAGGGAAAAGGAAATGTCCCAGAAGTCAGTCTGAGCTAAAAACAAGAGGGAGCTTCCAAAATCCAGAGGTGCCCAATGAAGTGAGAGGCAGTATGGGATATATCCTTGCATGTAGACCATAGAAACTGGATCAAGCATGTTCATTCTCCTTCAGCTCGGAAGAAATCCATTATCTTAAATATCTATTTACTACAGAATGAATGAAGGGAAGTTAAATTGAATTTTAATATTAGTTATTATTTAGTAGTATAATTTGAACGCAGCATCAGCTTTAAAATCAACTTTGGTCCTTTGTGATTCTGCAAACTAGCTCAACTACTTACTGCCAAAAATCTTGCTTGAAAAGTTAAGGCTGTAGGGAATCTATTGTGTCCTCATAGTAATATGATCAAGTTGGCCACCCTGAAGTATAAAGTTTTGTTTAAACATTTCATAGAAACATAAACAGTAGCACTGTTTAATTGAAACACAAATATGTCACCGATACATCACCATAAGATTCCTTAATACTCTTTTGCCAACAAGAAGTTTATATGAGCAAAGCAGAATGATTTCTTGTTTGTTAAATGAAGTGGAAATAGCAAGAATCTCAATGTAAATTTCAGACATTTTCATTGTACCAGTTCATTTCCACATAAGAAACCTTTCAGAATAAATAGCTTGCAATAAATTAAACTTGGATGCATTTTCAGAAGTGAGGTGTGAGTGACTGCTCAGCATCAAGATGGTATTTGACCTAGTATGGAATCAAGGAACTTGGGTGAAATTCAATGGACATCAAAGGGAAAACACTGCAATGCTTATTCATACCAAATATACAGCAAAACATCAGTGGTTGTTAAAATTCAATCATTCCAGCCAAAGAAAATCACTGCAGGTTTGTCAATGTCATGTCCTCATCCAAATATTATAGGCTAATTGCTAATTGCTTAATGATGTTTCATTTAGAAACCCAAAGTAAATGAAGATATCCACACCTGAATGCACAACATTCAGGTTTGGGCTGATAAGTGGCAATAAATCCATGGAACATTACAGCACCCCAACCACTCTGTGTTCCCCCTCATATTCCCCCTAAACTTTTCCCATTTCACTCTTAACCCATGTCCTCTGGTTAATATCTCAATGAGTGGGAAAAAAACCTATCTACATTTATCTTGTCTATCCCCTTTTATCATACCTCTATTAAATACCTCCATTAAATCTCCCTTTATTCTTCTATGCTCCAGTGAATACAGTCTTGTTTAACCTTTCCCTGTAACTCAGTTCCTGAAGTTCAGGAAACATCCTAGTAAATCTTCTCTGCACTTTTTCTTTTAAAATATTTTTATTGAGTTTAACATATAAACTTACATACAAAATTTTAAGAAAAATGCATAGCAAGTCATTTCATATAGATACAAGTACACAAAAAAGGAATGGAACTGCATTAAACAGTTCCTTAATCCACATGTGAAACAAGTTATGAATTAATCCATGATAACCTTGTTAAACCCATATTTCCCAAATTAATCGAAATAAAAAATTGATGAAAAGAAAAAGAAGAAAGACAAACAAAAAAAAACCCTAAAAACTAAATCTAATCTACCCTCTCCCTCTAATCAAGGTAACCTTGTAAAGGATAAGTGAACTTATGGAAAGTGACCTCCAGATGTCAGACAGAGAATCTCCAGAACATTCAAAATTCTTAATTCTTCCAGCCATAATAATATTATAAGAATGGGCCCCACATCTTTAAAAATTGTAACTTTATTTCTTCAATATTGTATCTAATTTTTGCAAAACTTAAATAGGACATTATGTTACCCCTGTGTATGGGTAGGTGAAGAATCCTCTTTCCATTTCAATAAAATTGCTCATCTGGCTATCAGCATAGTAAACGCTAAAACTTTCTCCTGAGATGCAAACAGAAGTATATTTGGTTCACATGAAAAACCAAACAGAGCAATTAACAGACATGGTTCAATTTTAATCTTAAAAATTATTCATAAAGTTTAGAAAATGTCTTCAAAATCTCTCTAAATTTGGGCACTCCCAAAACATATGGATCAATAAAGCTCCAAAAAATTTACACTTCTCACATAATAACTAGATAATTTAAATTTGGACATATGAGTTCTATGTACCACCATAAATTTTAATAAGCAAGGGCTTGCACAAAATGAAGAATCATTAATCAAGCTGAGAGTAGAGTACCGATCTTCATCTAAAATCTAAAAGGAATGGAGGATTATCACTTCCAGATTTTAGATTTTATTATTGGGTGATTAATATATGTAAGTTACTTTTATTATTACATTTGGATAAGTCTGTGAATCACCCCTCTTGGGTAGAAATGGAACTGAAGTTTTCCAAAAAATCTTCTATGTTGGCAATTTTAGGATTTTTTTTTTTACCAATTTCCTTTTCTAAATTGACACATAATCCATTAATGAGAAATAGGTTGAGAATATGGGCTCAATTTAGAAAATTCTTTGGGTTTAATAGTTTTTCTCTGGCTAGTCCCATTATAGATAATCATCTTTTTCAGCCATCTCTACTGGAAGTAGGTTTCAAGGAATGGTATAGATTATGTATCCAAAGTTCTAACAATATTTTTTATTCAAGATAATTTTGCCTCTTTTGAACAATTATCAGCCAAATTTAATCTTTCTAACTGACATTTTAAAAATTATTTACAAGTTAGATATTTTGTTCAGTCCAAGCTTTCTGGTTTTACTCGAATCTCTTGATTCATTTTTAAACAATTTTTTTTTCATGGTGGATTAATATGTATTTATAATGGTTTATTGGATTTAAGATCAGCCTCAATTTCTGGTATTAAGAATGATTGGGAACAAGATTTGAACATAACATTTTCAGATGAAAATTAGCTCTCTTTCCATCTTATTGATATCTTTCCTGTAGATAGGTAACAAAAACTGCATATAATACGTCAAATTTGGACTTACCAATGTCTTATACAACTTTAACATTACATCACAACTCCTGTACTCAATACTTTGATTTATGAAGGCCAATATGACAAAAGCTCTCTTTACAACCCTATCCACCTATGATGCCACTTTCAGGAAATTATGTATTTGTATTCCCACATCCATCTGTTCTACCACACTCCTCAATGCCCTACATACTGTGTATGTCCTTTCTTGGTTTGTCCTTCCAAAGTGCAACACCTCACATTTGTCTGCTTTAAATTCCATCAGCCATTTTCAGCCATTTTTCCAGCTGGATCAGGGATCCCTCCCTCACACCCTGCAAGCTTTGAAAACCATCTTTGCTTCCCCTAAGACCTCTAATCTTAGTATCATCTGCAAACTTGCTGAACTAATTTACTACATTATCATCGAGATCATTCAAATAGATGACAACCAACAATGGTCCCTGAAGCTCAGCACTAGTCACAGGCCTTCAGTCTGAGAAGCAATCATCCACCACTACTCTCTGGCTTCTCCCATCCAGCCATTGTCAAATCCAGTTCACTAATTCACCATGAATACCTAGCGTCTGAACCTTCTTGACTAACCTTCCATGCGGGACATGTCAAAGGCCTAACTAAAGTCAATGTAGACAACAATAAGAATGTAATAGGAGCAGGAGTAGTTTATTCAGCCCATCGACCTTGCTCTGCCATTCAATGAAATTATGGATGATCTGATGAAAGGTTCATCTCCACCGACCTGCCTTTTCCCCATATCCATCAATGCCCTTACTATGTAAAATTCTATCCAACCTTATATTTTCTGAGGTAAATACTGCTTCAATGGGCAGTGAATTCCAAAGATTTACCACCCTCTGGGAAAAGTAGATCCTCCTCATTGCCGTCCTAAATTTACTACCCTGAATCTTGAGGCTGTGTCCCCTAGTTCTTGGCTCCCCCACCAACAGAGACAACTTTCCTACCTCTATCTTGTCTATGCCTTTCATAATTTTATACATTTCTATAAAATCCTCTCTCTAAATTCCAATGAGTACAATCCCAGATGACTCAATCTATCCTCACAGACTAACTCCCTCACCTCTGGAAATAACTTGGTCAACCTTCTCTGCACCACCTCTAAAGCTTGTATATCCTTCTTCAAGTAAAGATACCAGAATTGTATGCAGTACACCAGATGTAGCCTCACTAGTACCCTGTACTGTTGCAGCATTACCTCCCTGCTCCTAAATTAAATCTCTCTAGCAATGAAGACCAACTCAATGTCTCCTCATAGGCTAACCCCCTCATCTCTGCAATAAACCTGGTGAACTTCCTCTGCATTGCTTACAAAGTCAGAATATCCTTCCTCAAGAAAGAAGACTCCAGATGCAGCCTCATCAGTACCATGTACAGTTAAAGCAAAACATCCATACTCCTAAATTTAATCCATCTAGCAATGGAGGCCAACATCCCATTTGCCTTTTTGATAGCCTGCTGCACCTGCAAACTGACCTCTTGTGATTCATGCCCCAACTCTCCAAAATCCTTCTCCACAGCAGCATGCTGCAATCGCTTGCCATTTAAATAATAATCTGATCTTCCATTTTTTTTCTTACAAAGTGGATAACCTCATATTTACCAACATTGTTCTCCATCTCCCAGACCCTTGCCTTCTCACTTAACCTATCTATATCTCTCTACAGACACTCCATATCCTCTGCACAATTTGCTTTTCCACTCAATTTTGTGTCATCAGCAAAGTTAGATAGGTTACGCTCTGTCTCCTCTTCCAGATCATTCATGTAAATCATGAAAAGTTGCGACCCCTGTGGTATACCGCTCACCACAGATTACCTACCTGAAAAACACCCCTGTATCCCAACTTTCTGCTTTCTGTTGGTTAATCAATCCTCTAGACATGCAAATCCAAGTAAACAACATCTATCTACTCCCCCCTTTTAACCAGGCTAATTATATCCTCAAAGAGCACAAGTAAGTTTGCCAAACAGGACCTGCCTTTGCTGCATCTTCCTGATGGATCCATTTCACTCCACATGCCTCACTAATTCTTCTTTAATGATAACTTCAAGCATTTTCCAAACTACAAACGTTAAACTAACTGACCTATAGTTCCCTGCATTTTACAAACCACATTTTTTGAATAGTGGCGTGAGATTCACCATCATCCAAACTACTGGGACATGTCCAGATTCCAGAGAATTTTGTTAAATTATCACCAAAGCTTCAACTATAACTTTTGCCATTTTTTTTTCAGCACCCTGCGATGCTGGTCAATCTTTAGACCCTCCAGTTTGCTCAGTAGCACCTCTTTAGTGATGGCAGTCATGAGTGTGCATTGGGGAAGCACACATCCTTGAGGTGCATCTGTGTTCATAGTCAATGAGGAGGAGATGTTGTTTCCAATTCATACTGACTGTGGTCTTCCAACGAGGAAGTCAAGGATCCAGTTGCAGAAAGGGTGCAGAGGCCCACGGTTTGGAGCTTGTTGACCAGCACTGAGGGAATAATGTTGTTGAAAGTTGAGCTGTAGTTGATGAAGATCAGCGATATGTATGAGTTGCTGTTTTCGAGGTAATCCAGAGCTGAGTGGAGAGCCACTGATATTGCATCTGCTGTGAAGTGATTGCAAAAATAGGTGAATTGCAGTCAATCCAGTCCTTTGCTTAGGTTTACTTCTGGATATGACTAACTCAAAGCATTTCATTACAGTAGATGTTAGTTTGACTAGTCATTGAGGCAGCTCTTCTTGGGCACTGGGATGAATGATTTTATTTTAAAGTAGGTGGGAACCACTGACTGAAGCTATGAGAAATTGAAAATGTCCGTTAACACTCCAGCTAGTTGGTTGGCACAGGTTTTCAGTTCCCTGCCAGTTATGCCATCAGAGACTGATGCCTTGTGAAGATTCACACTCTTGAATAATGTTCTGATGTCATCCTCTGAGACAGTTATCACAGGGTCCTCAGCCTTTGCAGGCATTTTCATAGCACTGATGTATTCTTCTTCTCAAAGCCAGCATAGAAGCTGTTCAGCTCATCTGGTAATTAATCGTCACAACCACTTTTTGGTGTTCTCTCTCACTTCGTAGGCTGTATTGACTTGTACTCCTTGCCATAGCTGACATGTTTCTAGCTTCCTGCAGAATTGCCACTTTGTTGCAGAGATAGCCTTCTTGTAGAGATCTGGATCCCTGGTCTTAAACACCCTCGATCTCACTCTCGGCAGGTTGAAATTCCTCTGATTCATCCAAGGCTTCTGGTTGGGGAACACCCTGTACGTACTCATGGGCACACTCCCATCCATGCAGGACTTAATGAAGTCGATGACACATATTGCATATTCATTCAAGTTCTTGAATTTAGTCCTGCAGATGCTCCTCTGCTTCCCTCGACCATACTTTTGCCATCTTCTCTACTGGTGCTGTTGCCCTCACTCTGCCTTGTTTAAGTATAATACTTTGGTTTTAAACTGGACTATTGTACACTCCATTCGTATAAGAAACTCAATCATAGTGTGATTACTCTTACTAAGAGGATCCCTAATGACAAGATTGTTAATTTTACCTGTGTCTCACTGCCTGGACCAGATCCAAGATAGCATGAACCCTAATAAGTTTAGTCACTTGTTGTTCAGGAAAGCTATCATGGATGCATTCACAGAAGTCCTCCTCAAGTTTGCCTTGACCAACCTGAATCACCCAGGCTACGTGCATGTTAAAATCCCCCACAATAACTGCTGTTCCATCCATACATGCCCCTGATTTTCTTGGTTTATCGCCTGTGCCACTGTAATTTGTTATTATTGGATGGCCTATAAACAATTCCCACCAGTGATTTTTTTTCCTTTTATTATTCCTAATCTCTCCTCACATGAATTCAACATTTTGCTCCTTAGATCTTACATCATCTCTCATTATTGCCCTAATCTAATCCTTAACTAAGAGTACTTACCTTCTGTCCTTCCATTTTACCTGACATCTTTGGACACTTAATTCCCAATCCTCTCCAGCTTGCAACCACATTTCTGTAATGGCTACTAAATCCTACCCTTTTATACTGATTTGTACCACAAGTTCACTCACCTTGTTTCAATACCATGGGCATTGAGATAAAGTGCCCTTACACTTATTCTGCTTTAAAATTGGTAATGTTTCCCTCATTACACTTACTTTTCTCTTTTTTAACTTTTGCCTTTACTTTATCCATACTCTTCTCTTTTACTTTATCCATCCCTCTCCAATCTGTTTGCCAGGTAATGATCATCTTGAATGATCACTTCCCATTGACGTTAAAAGACATACCAGATTCGTATATGCAGTAATTGTCTTTTCTTTGGCTTGGCTTCGCGGACGAAGATTTATGGAGGGGGTAAAAAGTCCACGTCAGCTGCAGGCTCGTTTGTGGCTGACCAGTCCGATGCGGGACAGGCAGACACGATTGCAGCGGTTGCAAGGGAAAATTGGTTGGTTGGGGTTGGGTGTTGGGTTTTTCCTCCTTTGCCTTTTGTCAGTGAGGTGGGCTCTGCGGTCTTCTTCAAAGGAGGCTGCTGCCCGCCAAACTGTGAGGCGCCAAGATGCACGGTTTGAGGCGTTATCAGCCCACTGGTGGTGGTCAATGTGGCAGGCACCAAGAGATTTCTTTAGGCAGTCCTTGTACCTTTTCTTTGGTGCACCTCTGTCACGGTGGCCAGTGGAGAGCTCGCCATATAATACGATCTTGGGAAGGCGATGGTCCTCCATTCTGGAGACGTGACCCATCCAGCGCAGCTGGATCTTCAGCAGCGTGGACTCGATGCTGTCGACCTCTGCCATCTCGAGTACCTCGACGTTAGGGGTGTGAGCGCTCCAATGGATGTTGAGGATGGAGCGGAGACAACGCTGGTGGAAGCGTTCTAGGAGCCGTAGGTGGTGCCGGTAGAGGACCCATGATTCGGAGCCGAACAGGAGTGTGGGTATGACAACGGCTCTGTATACGCTTATCTTTGTGAGGTTTTTCAGTTGGTTGTTTTTCCAGACTCTTTTGTGTAGTCTTCCAAAGGCGCTATTTGCCTTGGCGAGTCTGTTGTCTATCTCATTGTCGATCCTTGCATCTGATGAAATGGTGCAGCCGAGATAGGTAAACTGGTTGACCGTTTTGAGTTTTGTGTGCCCGATGGAGATGTGGGGGGGCTGGTAGTCATGGTGGGGAGCTGGCTGATGGAGGACCTCAGTTTTCTTCAGGCTGACTTCCAGGCCAAACATTTTGGCAGTTTCCGCAAAGCAGGACGTCAAGCGCTGAAGAGCTGGCTCTGAATGGGCAACTAAGAACAGATCAAAGGCTGTGACAGAAGACATCCCAAAATCTTTTCACCTTGTTTGAATGAATACAAAGTCAGCAATACTAAAGAAACTCACCATTATCTAAGACAAAACAGCTTGCTAGTTTGGTACTTCATCTACTGCATTAAACATTCATTCCTTCTTCACTTGCTGCAAAGTGGTTTCTGTGTGTGTCACTTCAATGACTCACCTAGACTACACTGGCAGGGCTTCACAAACCCACAATTTCTCCCATCAAGAGGGGAAAAGGACAACAGGTGCACCACCACCTACAGTTTTCTCTCCAAGTTACACACAATCCTGATTTGGTGTTTCTTTTATCACTGTTTGGATTAAATGCAGAAACTCCCTATCTAGGAACAATGTACAAGAGCACTCACCAAAAGGATTGTAGTGGTACAGGAATGTACAGGTAGCTCATCACCAGCTTCTCAAGAAGAATTAGAAATGGCAAGAAGTGTTTTTGTTGCCAATCAAAACCACATCCCCAAATTAAAAATGTTTTAAAAATCTTGGAAATAACATGGCCAAACAAATAATAATCGAAAGAATTTAGAACTGAAATGAGTCTCTGGTATTTAGTATCATACCATTTTTTTAATAGAATTGACCAAAGTTCTGCAAAAATGCTAGCATTTTTAAGGACACTGATTCCCACATAAATGCAGAGATCATTGCAAACATAAAGAATATTTACAATTAACTTATTTATTTAAAATCCTTTCAATTATTTTGAATTTTTAAAAATTTATTAAAACACAAATCTTAACAGTATGATTACATATAATCATATATTTTATTTTTCTTTGGCTTGGCTTCGCGGACGAAAATTTATGGAGGGGGTAAAAGTCCACGTCAGCTCCAGGCTCGTTTGTGGCTGACAAGTCCGATGCGGGACAGGCAGACACGGTTGCAGCGGCTGCAGGGGAAAATTGGTTGGTTGGGGATGGGTGTTGGGTTTTACCTCCTTTGCCTTTTGTCAGTGAGGTGGGCTCTGCGGTCTTCTTCAAAGGAGGTTGCTGCCCGCCAAACTGTGAGGCGCCAAGATGCACGGTTTGAGGCGATATCAGCCCACTGGCGGTGGTCAATGTGGCTCTGATAGATGTTTTCGATGTAAAAAAAAATGGGAACAACAATTCATGCAATCTGGACATGTGAGAGAGTAGAAAAATTTTGGGATGATCTCAATCAGATATTAAATAAAATAACAGAAAACAATATACCAAAGAATCCAGAGATCTTTCTCCTAAGTAACATAAAAAACAAAGAATTTGGAATTGATTTGGAGGATGCACAAAAAAGATTTGTTAAGATAGCCCGAGCCGTAGCAAAAAAATGTATTATGTCAACCTGGAAATTGGAAGATAATTTGAAAATACAACAATGGTATATAGAAATGAATAAATGTATTCCATTAGAAAAAATAACATATAGTTTAAGAAATAATATTGAAATATTCGAACAAGTATGGGAACCTTACATTAAATACAATAGCGAAAACCTACTGGGGACAAACATTACCTAAGTTGATGGAAGGAGAAGGAAAGAAAAGAATGGACTCTGTAGAATTACTGGTGTATTTTTGTTGAATGACAACATTGTCTGACTGAATTAATGCAACCTAGATTGTATACCTAAAATGGATGAGAGGGTGGGGGGTGGGGGGTGGCTTGGGAGGAGGGAGGGGGGGGGGAGAAAAAGTCACTGTAAATGTGTGAAAAAGAAAAAGTGTATATCATGGCTATTGTGATTTATGGTGTGAAAAATAAAAAAAAAATAAAATGTGGCAGAAACCAAGAGATTTCTTTAGGCAGTCCTTGTACCTTTTCTTTGGTGCACCTCTGTCACGGTGGCCAGTGGAGAGCTCGCCATATAACACGATCTTGGGAAGGCGATGGTCCTCCATTCTGGAGACGTGACCCATCCAGCGCAGCTGGATCTTCAGCAGCGTGGACTCGATGCTGTCGACCTCTGCCATCTCGAGTACTTCGACGTTAGGGATGAAAGCGCTCCAATGGATGTGGAGGACGGGGTGGAGACAACGCTGGTGGAAGCGTTCTAGGAGCCGTAGGTGATGCCGGTAGAGGACCCATGATTCGGAGCCGAACAGGAGTGTGGGTATGACAACGGCTCTGTATACGCTTATCTTTGTGAGGTTTTTCAGTTGGTTGTTTTTCCAGACTCTTTTGTGTAATCTTCCAAAGGCGCTATTTGCCTTGGCGAGTCTGTTGTCTATCTCGTTGTCAATCCTTGCATCTGATGAAATGGTGCAGCCGAGATAGGTAAACTGGTTGACCGTTTTGAGTTTTGTGTGCCCGAAGGAGATGTGGGGGGGTTGGTAGTCATGGTGGGGAGCTGGCTGATGGAGGACCTCAGTTTTCTTCAGGCTGACTTCCAGGCCAAACATTTTGGCAGTTTCCACAAAACAGGACGTCAAACGCTGAAGAGCTGGCTCTGAATGGGCAACTAAAGCGGCATCATCTGCAAAGAGTAGTTCACGGACAAGTTTCTCTTGTGTCTTGGTGTGAGCTTGCAGGCGCCTCAGATTGAAGAGACTGCCATCCGTGCGGTACCGGATGTAAACAGCGTCTTCATTGTTGGGGTCTTTCATGGCTTGGTTCAGCATCATGCTGAAGAAGATTGAAAAGAGGGTTGGTGCGAGAACACAGCCTTGCTCCACGCCATTGTTAATGGAGAAGGGTTCAGAGAGCTCATTGCTGTATCTGACCCGACCTTGTTGGTTTTCGTGCAGTTGGATAATCATGTTGAGGAACTTTGGGGGACATCCGATGCGCTCTAGTATTTGCCAAAGCCCTTTCCTGCTCACGGTGTCGAAGGCTTTGGTGAGGTCAACAAAGGTGATGTAGAGTCTTTTGTTTTGTTCTCTGCACTTTTCTTGGAGCTGTCTGAGGGCAAAGACCATGTCAGTAGTTCCTCTGTTTGCGCGAAAGCCGCACTGTGATTCTGGGAGAATATTCTCGGCGACACTAGGTATTATTCTATTTAGTAGAATCCTAGCGAAGATTTTGCCTGCAATGGAGAGCAACGTGATTCCCCTGTAGTTTGAGCAGTCTGATTTCTCGCCTTTGTTTTTGTACAGGGTGATGATGGTGGCATCACGAAGATCCTGAGGCAGTTTTCCTTGGTCCCAACAAAGCTTGAAAAACTCATGCACTTTGGCATGCAGAGTTTTGCCGCCAGCCTTCCAGACCTCTGGGGGGATTCCATCCATACCTGCTGCTTTGCCACTTTTCAGTTGTTCGATTGCCTTATATGTCTCATCCAGGGTGAGGACCTCATCCAGCTCTAGCCTTAGGGGCTGTTGAGGGAGCTGGAGCAGGGCGGAATCTTGGACTGAGCGGTTGGCACTGAAAAGAGATTGGAAGTGTTCTGACCATCGGTTGAGGATGGAGATCTTGTCGCTGAGGAGGACTTTGCCGTCTGAGCTGCGCAGCGGGCTTTGGACTTGGGGTGAGTGGCCGTACACAGCCTTTAGAGCCTCGTAGAAACCCCTGAAGTCGCCAATGTCCGCGCTGAGCTGGGTTCGTTTGGCGAGGCTAGTCCACCACTCATTTTGGATCTCCCGGAGTTTGCCCTGGCCTCGGTCGAGTGAGGCAGGCGGAGGCCCCGGTCTGGGCAGGGAGTGGGAGGCGGCGGCCCCAGTCCGGGCACAGGGAGAGCAGCAGCGGCCCCGGCCCCGGTCCGGGCGAAGGGTAGGCGGCAGCGGCCCCGATCCGGGCAGGAGCAAGGGGGAGATGGCGGCCCCGGCCTCGGTCGAGTGAGGCAGGCGGAGGCCCCGATCCGGGCAGAGAGTGGGAGGCGGCGGCCCCAGTCCAGGCACAGGGTGAGCTGCGGCGGCCTCGGCCCCGGTCCGGGCATAATCATATATAATCATATAACAATTACAGCACAGAAACAGGATTACGTTTAATAAAATACAATTAACAGAATAAAAGTTAAAATAAACAGAAATTGGTGACTAGACTGTAGAGAACATCTCTGATGTCCTTACTAAACTCGTTTTTATTATATGCAAATTTTTGAGGACAGTGAATACTTCAAATTGTAAACCATCAAAGAGCTGTGGAGACTAAATCATTGAATATGTTTCAGGCTGCAATGGGCAGATTTTGATTTTCTCTGGAACATACGAAAATAGGAACATGGAAATTGGAGTAGGACAAGATCATTCAGCTTGTTGAACCTGTGCCACCATTTAACAAGGTCATGGCTGATCTGGTCAGGAACCATTAGACCATAAGACATTGGAGCAAAGTAGGTCATTGAGTCTGCCCTGCCATTCATTCATGAGCTGATCCATTTTCCAACTCAGCCCCACTGCTTAGCCTTCTCCCCATAAACTTTGACACCCAGGCTAATCAAGAATATGTCAATCTCTGCCTTACATACACCCAATGACTTAACCTCCACAACCGCCTGTGGTAACAAATTCCACAAATTCACAACTGTTTGGATAAATAAATTCCTTTGTTCTAAGGAGACACCCTTCAATCCTTAAGTTGTCCTAGACCATATAGATACCATTCACATACCACCTTAAGTATTCCCGATGTCATAGGTGCTCTGTGATGAGTAAGGGATTACTTAAAGTGGTATGTGGGTGGAGAGAAAAAGTTTGAAATCCATTGTTTTAATCGTACCTAATTGACTCGTTATGTGCACAGTTTCATAACTCCAAAGGAAATGGGTCAATGACAATTTTTCTCAAGCAATTGGGTCTAGAGCAGTGGTTCTCAACCATTTTTTCCCACTCACATACCACCTGAGGTAATGTCTTACTCATCACAGGGCACCTATGGCATTGGGATTACTTCAGGTGGCATTTGAGTGGAAAGAAAAAGTTTGAAAACCACTGTCCTAGACTCTCCCACCACGGGAAACAACGTTAATACATTTAATCTGGCCATGCCTTTCAACAGTCAAAATATTTCACTGATGTCCCCCCTCATTCTCCTAAATTTCAATGAGTACAGTCCAAGAGCTGTCAAACATTCCTCATGATAACCCTTTCATTCTTGGAATCATCCTTTTGAACCTCCTCAAACCCTAACCCTCTCTAATGTCAGCACATCTTTTCTTAAGTGAGGAGCCCAAAAATGTTTACAATACTCCAAGTGAGGTCTCACCAGTGCCTTATAAAGCCTCAACATCACATCTCTGCTCTTAAAATGAATGCCAGCATTACATTTTCTATCTTCACCACCTTCAGGCTATCCTGCATAAGAACTCCCAAATCCACTTGCACCTAGAAATTTTCAATATTCTCCCCTTTTAGAAAATATTCTGCCCATTAATTTATTCTACCAAAGTGCATAAACATATGCTTTCATACATTGTATTTAATGTGCCAATTCTCTGCCCATTCTCCTAATCTGCAGCCTCCCACTTCTTCAACACTACCTGCTCCTCCACCTACCTTCATATCATCTGGCCAAAAAGTCATTCGTTCCATCATCTAAATCATTGATATACAACATAAAAAGAAGTGGCCCAAATCCAGCCCCTGTAGAACACCACTAGCAACTGGCAACCAACCAGAATATTATTCCTCTATTCTGACTCTCTACCTCCTGCTAATAAGCTAATGCTCTACCCATGCTAGTACTATATATTATCATATAATCATTGAAGTTTTTGTACCACTTTTTTGGGCCAAAAAAGTTGGGGGAGTCAACTTTTAAATTGGTCAAACTTTTGACCTCGATAAGTACCTGCGTCATTCATGGCATTGGGACCTCGGTGGCAACTCCATGGTCAGGATGTTAGGAGCTTGGATGGGCAGGCATCCAGAGTGTCAGGAGTTCAGATGGGCGAGCGAACGGGATGAAGATCTGTAGTTGGGAGCTCAGATGGGCAGGCAGCTGGGGTGAGGATCCATGATCAGGAACTGAGGTTGGTGGGCAGACTGGGTGAGGATCTGTGTTTGGGAGCTTGGATGGGCAGATTGCTGAGGTGAGGATCAATGGTTGGGAGCTTGTATGGGTGAGACACTAGGACAAGGCTCCCCAATGGGTGCGTTGAGAAGTCTGGTGGGCGGGTGGCTGGGACATTGGGAGCTCTAGTGGGCAAGTGTCTGCTGTCAAGGCATCAGGAACTCCAGTGGTGGCTAGTCGGGGCCAAAAATAGGGGAGTTGACTTTTACACAGGTCACACAGAAATACCTGATTTGGGAGCCGAAAAAGGTGGGGGTGGGGAGTGGACCATTGCATGGTATTGATGATTATACAAGTATATACGGTATGTCTCCTGCTATAACCTGGACTCTTATCTTGTTAAGTAGCCTCATATGTGGTACTTTGTTAAATGCCTTCTGAAAATCAAAATACAAAATATCATTGCATCCACTTTATCCTGCCTGCTTGTCACTTTGTCAAAGAATTCCAATCGGACTCAGCTCAACCTACTTGCCTTTCCCCCATTATACATAATTTTCCAATTTTGCAAAATCTATCTAACTGCATCTAAAACATATTCAGTGAGAGAGCCTCTACTGCTTGCCTGAGCAGAGAATTCCACATATTCACCACTCTCTGGGAAAAGCAGTTCCTCCTTATCTCCAAACTAAACCTGCTCCCTGAATCTTGAGGCTATGTCCCCATGCTCTAGTCTCACCTACAAGTGGAAACAACTTTCCAGCCTCTATCAAATGCATCCCTTTCATTGTTTTGTGTTTCTATAAGATCCCCTCTTATTCTTCTGAATTCCAGCGAGTATAGTCCCAGGTGAGTCAATCTCTCCTCGCAAGCTAACTCCCTCATTTCTGAAATCAACCTGGTGAACTTCCTCTGCACCACCTCCAAAATCAATATATCTTTCCTCAGGGATGACAGGGATAATGGGGTCAGGCAGGAAAGTGAAACTGAGATCAAATTATTCATGATGTTATTGAATGTGAATTAGGCTAGAGGTGCCATGAGGCCTAATCCTGCTCCTATTTCTTATTTTCTTACATTCATAATTATTCCAACATTTTTAAAATGAGAGTTCACCTTTAATAACAAATTACTTTCCTTACTATCTGTTATATTCAACAACCGATTGAAGGGGTGTTTATTCAATGCATTTATTTAGATATTTATTTGCAGATACAGCAAAATTGAAAAAGAAATTATTTTGATGATCTCTTCTATAATAGACTTACATCTGTGGTCGTTGGAAAATGGAAGTGTTTCACTGAAAGTCTTTGGATCTGCACTCTACCTCATTTTGTTTGACCTGAGGGGCCACATAACCTAGTCGAGCTCCTATTTCTTATTTCTTATGACAGTTAAACTGGAGCATTGTAGGTTCCAGTCACAGTTATACTAAAATACAAAAAGGCAAACACACTGAAGTCTCCACGGATTCTGTATCAACAAAACCTCCTGCCTTTGGCAGGCCGTACTATCAGTTTTATTAATCACACAGACATTTATCACAAAGGAAATAGTAAAGATGTTTATGGAGCTCCTAAAAGAATGATGTTATGCTTTAGATGTTACTTATTCTCTTCAGCAGAAGAGAAATTACAGCTGGCACTGAGTGAATTCATTGTTGAACCCAGCCCAAAAAATAGGTTTATTTAAAAATTAGCCTGAGCCTGTGCTGACTCAATTGGTTATGTTTTTCACCTGATTAATTCTGGAAGGTGCATGCACTGAGGACATTTTACACTGTTAGAAATGCTTAAATTGAGATCACTTCTGCTTTCTTCTGTAGCCATAGATAATCTCAATGACTGCTGCAAAGATGCATTCATTATACTTACATAAGGGAAACACCACAAATGTCACACTTGATAGTCTACTAACTTTCCCAAAATCATGAATTATATAAAACAATGGAAGATTTTTTGGGAAAGGTTAACTGCTTTTCTCCAATGGATGTGACTTAACCTGATGAATATCTCCAATGTTCTCAGTCTCGCGACGATTTCATTGTCAACTGTGCAAATGAATAGAGAGTTGCAAAAGACTGCAATTGCTGGAATCTGAAGTGAAAAAAATAACTGAGTTCAGCCAGCAGCTGTGAAATGGGCAGTCAATGTTTTGGATCAAGTCCCTTCATCCGGATAAAGAGTAGGGGGGAGACAGCCAATTTAAACAGGTAAGGGAGGACAAAAACTGGCAAACGATCAGTGGATCCAGGTGAAGAGTTATAATTGGCAAATAAACATAAGTATAGAAATGATGATTATTGATTTCAGCAGAAGGGGTAAAGTCCTGTCCATATTAATGGTGCTGAAGTGTAAAGTGCAGAAAGCTTCAGGGTTAAAATTTACACATACAGCACTGATACAGGCCAATTCAGTCCTACAAATCCATGCCGCCCAATTTACACCCCATTAACCTATACCCCGAAGAAGGTTTTGAAGGTTCTTAGGAACAACATCTCCAATGCCCTGATCTCAGACAAATGTGTTAGCATATGATTCGGTACCACTAACACCAAAAAAACTGGAGTTACTAGACGACAGGCTTTTGTTACCGTAAGACTGGACATATGCTCTTGTAACTGGCCCGAGTCCAGGATTTATACTGAGAGAGGGACTCGGGTGTAATTGCCTTTATTGGGGAAATCCAGGGGGAGGAGTTACCAGCCGTTCACAGAGGTACAGTACCAATGACATAACAACATCACTGTGGTATCTCCACAGCATGATGGTCAAGAAAGCACAATCATTCCCCTTCTTCCTTAAAAGGCTAAACATGCCTCCATCCCCATTCCTCAAAAGCTTCTACAAGCACACCATCAAAAGCATACTTGCTGGATGCATCACAATGTGATATGGGTGGTGCTCTGCTCAGAATTGGAAGAGCCCACAAGAAAGTAGTGAATGCAGCTTAGAACATAATGCAAACTTCTGTCCACTCCATAAACTCTGTCTAGATCTCCCTTTGTCTATGAAAGGCAGCCAACATACTGAAGAATCAATGACACCCTGGCTACAATCTCTTATCCCTCCTATGCAGGAGAAGACTCAAGAGTGTGAAAGTGTGCACCAAAAAGCTTGTAGATCTTTTATTCCTCGCAGCCATCAGACTCCTGAATGAACCTCACATCAATGCTACTGTGCTGCCCTTGCTTGGTACGAATATATCTTTCATTTTATTGTAACTCTATTCTCTGTAAATTGTACTCTTTACATAGCTGAATGAGCATAAGAGATAATTTGCTAGATTGTTCACAGAAGAACCCTTCTCACTATAATGTGATAAAAGAAATTATGGTGATGCTGGAGCTGCTGGTAATGGCAGCTCTGCCACTGCTGTGGACCTGGGAGAGCAGGGAGAAGAGACACAGCATCGCTCCACCAGAGTTCTGCTGCCCAGACCTGATGCGGGTAGCTCCATACAGGCTCTAAGCGGAGTGTTAAAGGAGCTGATGGTATTTCATCTCAGTCTTACCAACACAGAGGTGTGCGCCCAAGATGGCAGCGCTGCACTGCACATCATACCACACAAGGGTTTGCAGACTCTGCAGGCACAGAGCACCAGAAACGGAGGACACCCAACACCCTCCCCTCCCCCCCACCCCACTGTTGAGAAGAAGAAACGTGGGGGATGACCCAATAGGGAAGGGGACTATGTCAGCCAACCAGCGAGAGGTTCAGCAGCTGAAGGACCCACACAGGCTGAGGACCGTTGTCAACTTACAGACAAAGGACTCACACAGGCTGTGGGCTGCTGGCGACTTTTGGTCCAAGGACCCACACTGCCTGCAGGCTGCTGGAGACTGGCTCATGGCAACCAGGTATATGAGTGGGTGCTGAGAGCAAGAAGGCATTACGATGGGCCTCAGGAGCTAAAGGCTTCCTAATCATATTGTAGGTTTAGATCTGGAGTTCAGGCTGTCAATGGTTTGAATAGGAGTCCGTGCGGCTGCAGGAGTGCTGTAGAGAAATCCACAGACACTGTCTCTGAAGGGACTCTCTTTTGCTTCTCTTTCTTTTATTGTTAGTGGCGCCGGGCAATGCTCATAGCGATTCCTTGTTTGCCTTACAGCAGACAAAAGTTGAAGTATATCATGTATACAGTATTACATTTTTATATATTATTACAGGACAATAAAAGGAACCTTAAACCTTGAAATGAATTTTAAAATCGGATTGTTTTTGCAATGAATATATATCTTACTCTGTCATCACTAATATTTGCATTCCTATGTTAGAAGGTAAACCCAAGTGGCATTTCGTGTTTTACTTTTCAACTTGTGATATATCAGTTTCACATTACATGGTAACGTGCAGCAGGGTTATCACAAAGAGAAATGGTGACAACTGAAATCTCTGAAAGTCCTCAACCACTTTTACACTTCTGGAAGTAATTTTGCAGTGTATTCTTTTTGTAATATTGGAAATGGTGTGCTTCAGAAGAAAATAATTCATCAATTATTCCAAAGATGATGATCTCGAATAACAGAAAACAATAGGCTAAAAAATAACAAAAGTCTGCTGAATATCTCACTGGCAGTCAGATTTAATTTTTCTTCTGATGTTTAATTTGGAGCAGAATAAAAGGGACAATTTTTGTTTTGTAGTATACATTATACAATGCAACTACGATTATACAAAATGGTCGGGTCCAGACCTATTTCGGTTAACTGGTCAATTTAAAAAAAAAACAGCCCAGAAGCAACAGCAAATCACTTGTATCAATCTTTAAACAACAACACATGAGAAGAGAAGGCTTTCTAAGCATTAAAATAATGTTTAATTCTCACCAAAAAAAATGCTGACCACCTCCGATCCCCGATGCGTCCCCAATGCCACCACTGATCACCAAGACCTCTCAACACTGTCGCCGATCTCTGGCACATCCCCAGCACTGCCACCAATCCCCGGGGAAGTTTTCTGGACTCCTGTCACCCTATGGGCTCATTTCAACAGGGGGTGTTCCAGTTTCACGTCCTGGTTCTCGATGTTGGAGCCTGACACAGACCCAGTCTTCGCCTGTGTACACTCCCCCTCCCAACCACTGCCAACAATCACCGACACCTCCTCACCAAGGTCCCACTCCTGCCCAGGAGCCCGTAGTCCCACTCCTGCCTGGGAGCCCACTCTCCTTGATGACGCCGGGGTAAGGGATTCTTTCGACCGTTTGCGGCTGGGAGTCAGTGGCACGCAGTTTGAGAGAGAGAGCTGGAGAGAAAATTCAATTGGGGTAGGAAAAGAAGAAATGGAAAGAGAGAGGGGAGGGAATTATCTGGAACGAGGCTAATCGTCATTCTAATTTCATGTCAGGTAAATTTATCTGATTGTTTAGGATATCCTCATTAATCTGAAATTTTTCAGAGGGAAACAGACATAACTTCTGGGTCCAAATAAATTTCAGATAAATGAGGATTTCAAATAATCCAATTTCGGATAATTGGAGTTGTATAATCTATACATTTTTTTCTGTCAGCACATGAGTGTATTGTTCAAATGATTTTTATTTTGTAACTGTAATGCTTTTAGCAAGGACAGATTAGATAGCATGAGACTTCAGAGACAAAAAAATATTGTAAGTTTGGCAACATCACCCAGAGTTTAGTTATCTAAGGATAGCAGCCCTGTTTTTGTATCATTTTGTGGTTTTACAGTTCACACACATTTTACAGCTAATCCCTCTGGGGACTCCCTGCTTCCTCAACACTGCCTCCCCTCCACCTATCTTTGTATCATTCATAAACATGACCACCAACCTATTAATTCCATCATCTAAATTATTTACATACGGTTTGAAAGGTAGCGGACCCAACATCGGCCGCTGCAGAACACCACTAATCACCAGCAGACAGCCAGAAAAGATTCCCTTTATTCCCACTCTTATCCTTCTCCCAACTAGCCAATTTTCCATCCATGCTAGTTCCTTTCCCATAACACCATTGCTTCCTATCTGGTTTAGCAGCTTCTGAAAATCAAAATGAACAACTTCTACTGACTCTCCTTTGTTTGTCCTGTTTGTTACTTCTCAAAGAATTTGTCAGGCAAGATCTCTCCTGAAGGAAACTTTGGCCTATTTTATCATTTGCTTTCAAGTACCCCGAAATTTCATCCTTAATAATGAAGTCAGGTTGGCTGATCTATAATTTCCTCTCTTTAGCCCCTCTCCCTTCTTAAAAAGCGGAGTGACATTTGCAGTTAGTCTTCTGGAACCATTCCTGTCTCAACAATTCTTGAAAAATCACAACTAATGGGTACACAATCATTTTAGCAACCTCTTTCAGGAACATGGGGTGTTGTCCATCTGCTCCAAGAGACTTAGCTACCTTTAGCTTCCCAAACACTTTCTCCTTAGTAATAATGACTATACTCATCTCTGCTTCTGACACTTGAATTTCTGATATGTCTTTAACAGTGAAGATTGACACAAAATACCTCTTCAGATCCAGAATTGTCATTTCCCTCATGGGCTCAGCCACAAGCTGCTCCAGAAAGCCATCCCATGGACATTTCAAAAATCCTTCTCTTGGAACCCATCACCAGGCTGATTTACCCTGTTAACCTGAAGACCCATATTAATGTCTCCCTTGTCCACCATAACATTTCATTTTTACATCCTTCAAACTTCCAACTCCTATTATAATTTGTACCCCACATCAAACAACACTATTTACAAATTCACTGACGATACCACAGTAGAGGGATGCATAAAAATGGGTGATGAGTCAGCATGCAGGAGGGAGACTGAAAACTTGGCTCAACTTCATATTCAATGTCACCATAACCAAGGAACAGATTGTTAACTTCAGGAAAGAAAAACCAGAGGGTTTCGAGATCATGGTTGGGGGGGGGGGGGGGGGTGGGGGGAGGGGGTGGTCAGAGGAGGAGAGGGTGAGAAAATGTAAGTTCCTGGGAGGCACTGTCTCAGAGGATCTTTCTTGGACCCATCACCCTAATGGCATCATGAAGAGTGCATGGCAGCGTCTCTACAGGAGTTTATGGAGGTTTGGTTTGACTTCAGAAATTCTGCATAAATGTCTACATTTTTGTGGTAGAAAATATACTTACATTATGGTCTGGTACGAGGACACCAATATACCTGAGCAGAAAGCCCTTTAAAAGATAGTGGACACAGCCTAGGACATCACAGGCCAAACCCTCGCCACAGGGAGCACTGCCGTCGGAGAGCAGTAGCAATCATCAAGGATCCACCCCACCCAGCACATGTTCTGTTCTTGCTGCTACCATCAGGAAAGAGGAGTAAGTGCCACAAGACTCACACCACCAGGTTCAGAAACAGCTGCTACCTCTCCACCATCAGACTCCTCAACAACAAACTCAATCAGGGATTCATTAAAGAACTCTTACTTTTGCACTTTATTGATATTTTTTCTCTCCGTATTGCACAGTTTGTTTACATTTCTTCATTTGTTTACATTGTTTACATTTGTAGTCATGTTCTTGTGTACAGATTTTTGCACTACCAATAAGTGGTAATTTTGCCTCATCCACAGGGAAAAGAGTCTCAGAGTTGTATGTGATGTCATGTCTAACTCTAACAATAAATCTGAACTTTGAACATCATGGCTGCTGTTTGGAGGCCTGTCTGTCTCCTTACCCCTGCAGTTCCTCAACTTGACCAACAAAGTTGCAGGGTTGGCATAGCAGTCAGCGCAACGCCTTTACAGCACTAGTGATTGGGACCAGCAAATCCACAGTGTCTATAAGGAGTTTGTATATTCTCCCTGTATCTGCATGGGTTTTCTCTAGGGGCTCCGGTTTCCTCCTACCGTTCAAAAAGTACTGGGAGTGTTGGTTAATGGGGTGTAAATTAGATGGCACATCCTTGTGGGCCAAAATACCTTTTAACCATGCTGTATATCTAAATTTTAAATTTAAAGCAGTGGTTCTAAACCTTTTTCTTTCCACTCACATACCACTTTAAGTATTCCCTATGCCATCAGTGTTCTGTGATGAGTAAGGGATTGCTTAAGCTGATATGTGGGTGGAAAGAAAAGAAAAAGTTAAAACCATTGTTTTAATCATACCTAATTGACTCGTTATGTGCACGGTTTCAAAACTCCAAAGGAAATGGGCCAATGACAATTTTTCTCAAGCAAAATATTTCAGTATCAATTAGGTTGAGAGCAGTGATTCTCAACCTTCCCTTCCCCCTCACATACCACTTGAAGTAATCCCTTACAGTAATCACAGAGCACCTATGGTACAGAGATTACTTCAGGTGGTATGTGAGTGGAAAGAAAAAGGTTGAGAACCACTGATTTAAAGGATTCTACATCCTCTGATCCTATGTCCCTTCTTCCCAAGGATTTGATTTAATTTTTTACCAACAGTCATCTTGATCCCTCTGCCCAATTGCCTGTTTCAACAATGTTTATTAAGAAAAGACAGAAGTATTCAAAGCTAATTCAAAATGGCTATAAAGCTCCCAGCTCTCCAAGTGGTTACGTGAATGGTCTTTTTTCAGGGCCAGAGATATTTTTGATAGTAATGGGTTTTTTTCCCTGTCATTTTGATGAAACGATTTGGATGAAAATCTCATACCATTGTTAATTGTTATTTCTTCTAGATTAGCAAAACTGCATAGAAGTAAGAGGGCAATAGATTAGTCACAGTAACACTTCCTGTCAGGAAGCAGCTACTATAAATGTTATCTTAGCCTGTGGTTTGGGAGATAAGACAAAAGCCTTAGAATAGGCGAGAAAAAAGAATATTTATCATCTGCATCAACCTCCTTTGGGTTTCAATTTATGATTTGCAAGAAAGAAGAAAATGTATTCAGACTCTTTTAAGAGTACAGCTGAAGTGCTCCGATGATTAAGTCCACTCAGTCATTTTTAAAGGACAAAAGTAAACAAAATATGAAAGGAAATGACTGATGAGAAAAAAAAACGAAATAATTTGTTGCTATGTTGTACTGCAATATTCTTCGAGTTTTGAGATAAAAATTAGCATTCTCAACAGAAGGAATATTGAAATGTTAAATATGCTTGCAGATCAAAATTCTTTAAGGATGTAAGAACATAAAAAATAGGAGCTGGAGCAGGCCATCCGACACATCGAGCCTGCTCCGCCATTCAATGAGATCTCGGCTGATATGAAGTTAGACTCATATTCACCAACCTGCCTTTTCCCCATACCCCTTAATTCCCCTACTATGTAAAAATCCATCCAACCTTGTCTTAAATATAGCTACTGAGGTAGCCTCAACTGCTTCAATTGGGAGAAAATTCCATAGATTCACCATGCTCTGGGAAAAGTAATTCCCCTTCATCGTCTCTGTTCTAAATGTACTACCATAGAATTATAGAACATTACAGCACAGAAACAGTCCCCTTCAGCGCTTCTCGTCCATACTGAACCATTTTTTTTCCCTAGTCCCACTGACCTTCACCCAGTCCATAGCCCTCCATACCTCACCCATTTGTACCTGTCCAAATTCCTCTTAAAAGTTAAAATTAAACCTAATTCACCACTTCAGTTGAAAGCTTGTTCCATGCCCCCCAACACTCTGAGAGAAAAGTTCCCTCTCATGTTCCCCCTAAACTTTTCTCCTTTCACTCTTAGCCCATGAAGTTTGCATCTCACCTATCCTCATTGGAAAAAGCCTACCTATATTTACTCTGTCCCCCTCATAGTTTTAAATACCACTATCAAATCTCTCATTCTTCCATTCTCTAGATTATAGAGTCCTAAACTTGTTTAACGTTTGCCTGTAAGTCCAGGTAACATCCTAGTAAATCTTCTCTGCACTCTTTCAATCTTATTGATATCTTTTTGTGGTTCGGTGACCAAAACTGCACAAAATACTCCAAATTTGGCCCCACCAATGTTTTATACAATTTTACCATAACATCCCAACTCCTGTACTCAATATTTTGATTTATGAAGGCTAAAGTTTGAAAAAGGACTCTACAATTCTATCCACCTGTGATGCCACTTTCAGGGAATTATGTATCTGTATTCTCAGATTCCTCTGTTCTACTGCACTCCTCAGGGCCCTACCATTTACCGTATATGTCCTTTCTTGAATTGTTCTTGCAAAGTGCAACACCTCACACTTGTTTGCATTAAATTCCATCTGCCATTTTTCAGCCCATTTGTCTAGTTGGTCCAGATCCCTCTGCAAGCTTTGAAAACCTTCTTCATTGTCCACAACACCTCCAATATTAAAGTCATCTGCAAACTTGCTGATCCAACTTACTACATTATCGTGAAGATCATTACTGATGACAAACAACAATGGTCCCAACACTACTCCCTGAGACACACCACTAGTCACAGGCCTTCAGACTGAGAAGCAATCATCCACCATTACTCTTTGGCTTCTCCCGTCCAACGATTGTTGAATCCAGTTCACTACTTCACCACGAATACCTAGTATCTGAAGCTTCCTAACTAACCTCCTATGTAAGACCCTGTCAAAGGCTTTACTAAAGTTCATGTAGACAGCATTTAAATCCTTTCCTTCATCAACTTTCCTAGTAACCTCCTTGAAAAAAAATTGGTTAAACATGACCTACCACGAACAAAGCCATGTTAACTATCCCTAACCAGTTTCTGGCTATGTATAATTGTATAACTGATCTCTTAGAACAACTTCCATTTATTTACCTACTGCTGTCTTCAGACTCACTGGCTTTTCATTTCCAGAGTTACCTTTGGAGCCTTTTTTAAACAACGGAACAATGTGAATTACCCTCCCAGTCCTCTGGCACCACACCTGTGGCTAAAGACATTTTGAATATTTTTGCCAGGGCCCCTGAAATTTCCACACTAGTCTCCCTCTGTGAATATATTGTCAGCCCCTGGGGATTTATTCAGCCTTATTTGCTTTAATGCAGTCAGCCGACCACTCTGATCTTTAAGGGACCAATTTTATCCTTTATTATCCTTTTGCTCTTAATATACCTGTGGAAACCCTTTGCAGTTTCCTTCACATTGTCTGCAAAAGCAACCTCATGTCTTCTTTTAACCTTCCTGATTTTTTCTTGAGTTTTTTTCTTGCATTTTTCATATTCATCAAGTACCTCATTTGCTCCATGTTGCTTATACCTGTTATACACCTCTCTCTTCTTCTCCACCAGATCCCTAATATCTCTCAAAAACCAAAGTTCCCTATGCCTTTTAACTTTGTCTTTAATCCTGACAGGATCATACAAACTCTGTTCTCTCAAAATTTCACCTTTGAACGTCCTCCACTTGTCTTGCACATCCTTGCCTGAAAACAACTCATCCCAATTTACACATTCTAGATCTTTTCTCATTTTCTCAAAATTGGCTTTTCTCCAATTTAGAATCTCAACCCGAAGCCCAGACCTATCCTTCTCCATAATTAACTTGAAACTAATGGCATTATGAGCAATGCACCCAAAATTTTCCCTTGCACATATTTCTGTCACCTGACCTATCTTGTTCCCTAATAGGAGATCAAGTATGGCATTCCCTCTAGTTGGTACCTTTATATATTGATTTAAAAAACATTCCTGGACACATTTGACAAACTCCAAGCCATTCAGCCCTTTTTACAGAATGGGAGTCCCAGTCAATATGTGGAAAATTAAAATCTCCTACTATCACTACCTTATATTTCCTACAAATGCCTGCTTTTTCTATATAGATTTTCTCCTCCAATTTTTGTTGACTATTGGGTGGTCTATAATACAACCCTATGAGTGTGGTCATACCTTTCCCATTCCTCAGCTCCACCCATATAAATTCAGCAGATGAACACTCTGGTCTGTCCTGCCTGACCATGGCTGTGATATTTTCCCTGATGAGCAATGCCATTCCTCCTCATGCCTAAAGTAGCAGAAGCCTGGAACATCGAGCAGCTAGTCCTGTCCCTCCTGTAACCAAGTTTCACTAAAGGCCACAATGTCATAATTTCACCTGCCAATCCATGTTCTAAGGCCATCTGCCTTTTTTACAATAGTCCTTGCATTGAAATAGATACGCCTGAGAACTTTCCACCACATACAACCTGTTGATTTCTAACGGTGCATGCAATTTTCACATCATCTTTTCTCTCCTCCACTCCTCTATCTGCTCTGCACTCTGGTTCCTATCTCTCTACAAATCTAGTTTAAACCCACTGGAGCAGCACTAGCAAACCTTCCCACAAGGATATTAGTCCCCCTCCAATCAGATGCAAACTGTCCCATTGGAACAGGTCCCACCTTCCCAGGAAAAGAGCCCAATAATCCAGAAACCTGAAGCCCTCCCTCCTATACCATGTCTTTAGCCACATATTAAGCTGCATAATTTTCCTTTTTCTATCCTCACCAACCCATGGCAAGGATAGCAATCCTGAGATTACAACCCTAGCACCTGAACTCTTCTTACAGGATCTCCTCACTCTTCCTACCCGTGTCATTGGTCCCTACATGGACCATGACATCTGGCTGCTCACCCTCCCTCCTGAGAATGCTGTGCACTTGATCTGAGATATCTCAGACCCTGGCACCAGGGAGGCAACATACCATCCGTGAAATTTGATCTCTTCCACGGAACTTCTTATCTGTCCCCCTAACTATGGAATCCCCTATCACTGAAGCTCGCCTCTTCTCATCCCTTCCCTTCTTAGCTACAGGACCAGATTCCATGCCACCGTGGTTTGTCCCTGGTAGGTTGTCCCCTCATAACAATATTCAAAATGGTGTACGTATTATTGAGGGGGATGGCCACAGGGGTGCCCTGCACTGCCTCCCTGTTCTATTTCCCTCTCCTGACTGTCACCCATCTACCCTCCTCCTGCCTTCTAGGTGTGACAGTGACCATTTCACTTCTGTCTATCATCGCCTCTACCTTCAGCTCTAATTCCTTAACTTGGTTTATCAGGAGCTGCAGCTGGATACACTTCTTGCAGTTGAAGTTGTCAGAGATATTGTCAGGTTCCCTGACGACCTACATTCTGCAAGAGGAGCATACCCCTGCCTTGGCTGCCATTCTCACTGTTTATGACCAGACAACAACAAAAAAATCTAAAACCTGTCCTTATCTGTTCTTACCTGCTGAATCACTTTTGTTCCTCGAATAGAGTGACCCTTACTTCAACTCCTGCACCACCACCTCAGCCCCTATTCGAGCCAAAACCTTTCCACTCTAACTCAGCCCATTCCCTCAGTGACTGCTCTGCTACCAAGTCCCTCACTTTTATCAGGTTGTTTGGGTCAACTGACCTTGATTGCCCTTCCACCGTTGAACTCGATTGCCCAACCAACTGCTCCTCTGTCTTCAACTGATGAACTCAGTTGCTCAATCAGCTGGTATCTGCTGAGTCTCTCCTTTTTCAAGCCTATTGTCTTGAACTTGACTCGATTGCCCAATCTTGAGGCTGTCGCATTCGAGTATTTACCTTGGTCAGGAGCAGTGCCAGGTTTATTAAGCGTCAGATTATGGGTGATAAATCTCAGATGCAAGAGGAGGAGAGTGAGAGTGTCAGGATCACCTGTGTGCCAGTGAGCCAATGAGAAGGTCAGTGGAGTTTAGCTGGGTGGTGTTTGGAGAGTTGAAGAATGCAATATTGTTTCTAGTGAATAATAAAAAGAAAGTCGACTTCATGGGGTGCTGAAAGAGGCGAGTGAGTATATTCTTTATTTGTTTGTAAATTGTGGTAAATCATTGTTGTTTTAAGGCTATGTCCCCTAGTTCTAATTCCACCCTCCTCCCACCAATGGAAACAATTTACCACCCTGATCTTATCTATGCCTTTTATAAATTTCTAAAGATCCCCTCTCATTCTAATAAATTCCAGCAAGTACAGTCCCAAATGACTCAGTTTCTCCTTATAGGCTAATGCACCCCCATCTCTGGAATCAACCTGATGAATCTCCTCCTTTTGAATGCATTTGAGCTAGGCCAATTTTTGCTGTGATATTGTGCAACATAACCCATGCTGACCTCTTCTGAGTGAAACTAGACTGGAGGTTCACCTTCCACAACCATCTGAAAAAGTTAACAGCCGAGACCAAAGTCAAAGATCATGTGGAAACTGGGATTCAACAGTTGAGAGCACCAACATTGGGTTCGTGAACAGAAATCTTGTATCTGTGCTTCATAATGCTTGGGGTGGCACGGTTAGCACGGTGCTGTTACAGTGCCAGTGACTTGGGTTCGAATCCCGCCCCATCTGTAAGGAGTTTATACACTCTCCCCATGTATGCATGGGTTTCCTCCGGGTGCTCTGGTTTCCTCCCACCACTCAAAGCATACTGGGAGCTGTCGGCTAATTGGGTTTATTGGGCTCCATGGACTCATGGGCCTAAATATAAAATAAAAATAAAATACAACAGCGTGTTGCACTTTGGACCAGACCTCAAGAAAACAAACTCAACTCATGGACAACTAAACCCTCAAGTCAGCATCGACTGCTTATTTCCCATTCACCACAAAGCATCACTCTCTCAGAAAGTCCAGTGAAATTAAGAAAACATATGTTTCCTCACCATACTACAAAAAATATCTCCCTGAGCATTGCTAACAGTTCAAATGCTTCCGAATCCATGCATTTAACAATTACCAGCATCCTAACATTAACCAACAGGGAGGGAGAGGACAATGAGGATCCCCAAGTTTCCAACAGGATTGAGATCAGTTGGGAAGATGGGCTAAGAAGTGGCAAATGCAATTTAAATCTGAAAAATGTGAGGCACTGGACTTTGAGAAGTCAAACCATGCTTGGACTTAGAACATAAATGACGGGACTCTGGAGAATATTATAGAACAAAGAGACTTAGGAGCATAGTTCCATGAAAATGGTGACTTAGGTAGACAGGGTGATGAAGAAGGCGCATAACCCGCTCACCTTCATTGGATGGGGTATTGAATACAAACATTGGGATCTCGTGATACAGCTGTGCAAGGCATTGGTGAGACCATCCTTGTGTTCAGTTCTGTTTACCCAGCTATTGGAATGGTATTAATGAGTTGGAAAGGGAGTAGAAGAGATTCATCAAGATGTTGCCAGGAATGGAGGCCTTCAGTTTTCAGAAGAGATTGGATAGGCCTGGGTCTTTATTTTCTAGAGCATAGGAGGCTGAGGGGTGGCCTGAGAGGTTTATAAAATCATGAGAGATATGGATAAAATGAATGCCCACAGTCTCCTTGCCAGGGTAGGGGACAGAGTTTTCCCCAAAACAGCACATAGTAGCTTCCAGTAATACGGTTGGTGCTCCAGGCTCATGGATAATGTGAGTTCCCTCCCATCAATCTGTGTGTGCGGACCCATGAACTGTGCTGGTTGAGTAGAGCCTTGGAAACGACAGCTGAATCCATTTACTGCATGCTTGAAAGAGAAAGGCAGAACTAACACTGTACCCCTTTCACTCAGTAATTAATATATGTATGCCTTGCTGCCAGCCAGTGCTCAATCTCAACAATTTTCCTCATGACCTATATACATTCTCCAGATGTTCGTTCAACAGTCTTCCCTCTTCTCTCTTTGGCTTGACTTCGCGGATGAAGATTTATGGAGGGGGTAAATGTCCACGTCAGCTGCAGGCTCGTTGGTGGCTGACAAGTCCGATGCGGGACAGGCAGACACGGTTACAGCGGTTGCAGGGGAAAATTGGTGGGTTGGGGTTGGGTGTTGGGTTTTTCCTCCTTTGCCTTTTGTCAGTGAGGTGGGCTCTGCGGTCTTCTTCAAAGGAGGTCCTCTTCTCTATCACTCTGCTAATGACATTACTGTCCTCATATCATCATCTCAAGTAACAGAACCAGTACCAGAATATGTCATGACTGTGCCATAAAATCCATTGTTTTGCGGCAGCGTTACAGTGCCAATATTGCCATTTTTTAAAAAATTAATAAATTAATGCAAGAATAAGAGAAAGTAAGGTAGTGCCCATGGTTCATTGTCCATTCATAAAATGATGGCAGTGGGGTGTTCAGGTTCCTGTGCCTCCTTCCCGATAGTAGTAGTGCGAAGATGGCATGGCCTAGGTGGTGAGGGTTCTTGAGGATAGGAGGCTGCTTTCTTAAGACACCACCACTCGACGGAGTGAAGACTGATGCCTGTGACGGTGCTGGATGAATTCGCAACTCTCGGTAGTTTTTTTCCTGTCTTGTGCCTTGGCATCTCTAAATCAGAGAGTGATGCAAACAGTCAGAATGCTCTCAATTTTTCAAGTCTTTGGTGACATACCAAATTTCCACAAATTCCTCACAAAGTACAGCCGCTTGCAAGCCTTCTTCATGATTGTATCGACATAGAGGCCCCAGGTCAGAGCTTCAGAGAAGTGGGCACCCAGGAACTTAAAGTTCTTAACCCTTTCCACTGCTGAGGACTGATTTGTGTTATCTTGATTCCCCTCTCCTGAAGTCCATAATCAGCTTCTTTGTTTCGCTGATGCTGAGTGCAAGGTTGTTGTATGACACCACTCAACCAGCTGACCTATCTCCCTCCTGCATGCTTCCTCATTGCTGTCTGTGATTTTGCCAATGACCGTGTCATCAGCAAATTTGTGGATGGTATTTGAATTCTAAGTAGCCACATAGTCATGGGTGTAAGCAAGTAGAACAGTGGGCTAAGCATGCATCCTTGAAGTGTGCCCCTTTGGTGATGTCTGATTGTAGTCTTCCGATTTGGAAGTCCCTTTGATGATGTCTGATTGTAGTCTTCCGATTTGGAAGTCAAGGATCCAGTTGTAGAAGGGGATGCGGTGCTTGTTGACCTGCACTGAGGATATATTGGCGTTGAAAGTTGAGATGTAGTTGATGAAGAGAAGCCTGATGTATGTGCTGGTGTTGCCCAGGTGATCCAAAATTGAGTGGAGAGCCAGTGATATTGTATCTGCTGAGGATCAATTATAATGGTAGACCAATAGCAGTGTGTCCAGATCTTTTCTTAGGTACGAATTCATTCTGGCCATGACCAACCTCTCAAAGCATTTTATCACAGTAGATGTGAGTACAATTTGCCAATAGTCATAGAGGCAGCTCCTCTTGGGCACCGGGAGGACTGATACCCCTTTGAAGCAGGTGGGAACCTCCGAAAGTAGCAATGAAAGATTGAAAATATCCGTGAATACTTCGGCTTGTTGGTTAGCACAGATTTTCAGAACCCTACTAGGTACGCCATCAAGGCCTGATGCCTTGCAAGGATTCACTCCCTTGAAGTTGTTCGGACGTTAGCCTCTGAGACAGATATAACAAGGTCATCAGCTTCAAAAGGGATCCCAAAGGTACTGGTGAGTACTCAGTCTCAAAATGAGTATAAAAGGTGTTCAGCTCATCGGTCAGTGAAGCATCACAGCCATTTATGGTGTTCAGCCTTGCCTTGTAGGATGTAATCCCTGCCATAGCTGGGGAGTAACTAACTGTTTCTAGCTTCTCTCAGAGTTACCTCTGCTGCTGAGATATGGATGCCTTAAACACCATTGATCTCACCCTTAGCAGGTTGCAAATCTTTTGATTCATCCACGGTATTCCAGATATGTATGCGCTGCAGCTGATAAGCACTTTTGCCTATGAATGGATCTTACTGTACATAGGATAACAATCACCTAAAACAGTCACCAGAAGCTCATATCCGAGGAACATCCTCATTGTATCTTAGTGGACCCAACACACTAATATTCATGAGGAAAGCACGCCAGCACTTCTACTTTCTCAGGAGTTTGCAGAGGTTTGGTATTTCCGCAGATCTGGGTAGAAAGTGTGCTGACCGGCTGCATCATGGACACCAGTATCCTGCAAAAGGGAGTGGACACAGCCTAGGACGTCACAAGCAAAATCCTCCACACAGTTGAGAATATCTACAGGGAATGTTGCCATCGGAGAGCAGCAGCAGTCATCAAGGATCCACACCACCCAGCGCATGTTCTGTTCTCCCTGCTTCCATCAGGAGAGATGTACAGGTGCCACAAGACTCGCACCGTCAGCTTTAAGAAGACCTACTATCCCTCCACCATCAGACTCCTCAACAATGAACTCAATCAGGGACTCATTTAAAGACTCTTAATTTTGCACTTAGTTTTTTTTCACCTCTCCGTATTTCACAATCAGTTGTTTGCATTTCTCGATTTGATTATATGTGTGCATTGAGTACAGTTTTTTTTGCACTAACAATAATGGTAATTCTGCATTGCCAGCAACAAAAAAAAAATTCAAGGGTTGTATGTGATGTCATGTATGCACTCTGACAATAAATCTGAAATCTGAATAAATCTGAAATCTGAAAATCCAGACAGCTACCAGATACTTCGGAAAAATCAATTCAGATTACTTTCTGTTCAAATGCTGGAAGTGAGAAAAGTTTACATTCTGTGTCAAGCAAAGAGCCAAGTCTTAATTTCAGAGAATGTTCAAACATTAGGATTCTTGCAATGATGAAATGAGAGTTTATTTTTGTACATACAAGTACAATGTACAGATGAATCAAATGTTTTACTTCCTCCAGCCACACATGCGTAAGGTATACCAACTACAAAGTATAAATTAAATTAGCCCAACATAGCAAGACTGAAAAAGAGATAATAAATATGAAAGGATAGATAAATAAATATTCACAGTTGCAATTAGAGCAAGAAAAAGTTCTTGGTGGTCCCCAAGTAGTTAGGATTAGGGTAGTATGGGGAGGTTCAAGAGCCTGAAAGTTGTCAGGAAAAAATGTTGGGAGTTCAGGCTTTTGTGTGTTCTGCCTGAAGGTAAGAGTGTGACCAGGATGATGGGGATCCTGTACAATGTTGGCTACCTTTCTGAGGCAGCATCTTTCATAGAGGTCTTCAATGGAAGGGAGGTTATAACCAGTGATAGACTTGGCTGAATTTGCTACTTCCTCTAGCCTTCTGCATTCCTGGACAAGTTTCCAAACCTGACAGTGATGCAATCAACACTTTCCACAATACACCATAAGAAGCTCACCAGAGTATTTGACGACATGCTAAATCACCTCAGATGTCTTCATAGTTTCCTCTGTACACTGACTTCAGCAGAGGCCTTCTGATATGTGGACTCCCCAGAATTTCCTTGGCGACTCTAACACGTGAACTTCCCAGGATGAGGTAGCAATGGATAGATTCATTTTTTAAATCTCTCCATTGTGCTCTCGTCAATGAAGACAAGTTCCTCGGCCTTCCCTTTTAAAGTGATCTAGCAGAGAGTGGGACACCTGTGTGATGACATCCACTGCCGACCTGTTGTGGTGGTGCACAAATTGAAGTGGGTCCAGGTCTTTCCTGATTCATGAGTTCATTTTCTCCATAGCAAATCCCTCAAAGCACTTCATCATGGTAGATGTAGATGCCATCAGCCAATAGCATTTCAGGCAGGTCACATTGATCCTCATGGTCACTGGAATGATGGATGTCCTTTCGAAGCAAGTGAGGTCCTCAGACCATAGTAGTGAGAGGTTGAAGATATCTGCAAAAACTCCAGTCAATTGGTCCATGCAGGTTTTAAGTACACAGCCAGCTACCCTGTCTGGACTCAACGCATTCCAAGGATTCCATATAACCATATAACCATATAACCACTTACAGCACAGAACAGGCCAGTTCAGCCCTACTAGTCCATGCCGTAGCAAATCCCCACCCTCCTAGTCCCACTGACCAGCACCCGGTCCATACCCCTCTAGTCCCCTCCTATCCATGTAACGATCCAGTCTTTCCTTAAACTCCTGAAGATTCTTTTCATGTCAGCCTCAGAAACTGTGAGCACAGAGTCACCAGGGGGTGAGGGGACTCATGAGTGTGCATAATTTGTTTTCCCTTTCAAAGTGAACATAGAAGGCATCCCAGTCCAACGGGTAGCCATAGGTACCCGCATGGGCCCCAGCTATGCCTGTCTTTATGTTGGCCACGTGGAGCAATCCACATCTACACAGGCAAGTGACCTCAACTCGCCCTCCACTACATCGGCTTCAACTTTGATGCTGCCTCATGCACCCATGATGTGCTCATCGACTTTATCTACTTTACTGCTGACTTCCACCGAGATCTCAAATTCACTTGATCCATCTCTAGTAACATTCTCCCTTTTCTCGATCTCTTTGTCTCCATCTTGGGAGATAAACTCTAGACAGACATCTTCTACAAACCCACCAACTCCCACAGCTACTTCGACTACATCTCTTCACACCCTGTCCCCTGTAAGGATTTCATCCCTTTCTCTCAATTTCTCTGTCTCCATCACACCTGCTCTCAGGATAAGGTCTTCCATGCCAGATCATTAGAGATGTCTCCTTCTTCAAATAATGTGGCTTCCCTTCTTTTACCATTAACTCAGCCCTCAACCAAATATCTTCCACTACCCTCACATCTGCCCTGGCCCCCCTCCACTTCCTTCTAACAAGGACAGGATTCCCCTTGTCCTCACCTACCACCTCACCAGCCTCTGCATACAACATAGCCTCCCCCACCATTTCTGCCACCTTCTACTACAACATATTCCCCTCTCTTCCCCTCGCCACCTTCCACAGGGTCTATTCTCTCCATGACTCCCTCATCCATTTACGCTCACTCCCACTCTATCACCACCATTCAGAGTCCCAAATAACACTTCACACGAATCTGCAGGGCCCATCTACTGCATCCAGTGTCCCGTTGAGTTCTTCTCTACATTGGACAGGCTGAACACAGACTGGGAGATCACTTCATTTAGTACCTTAGCTCTGTCTGCTTCAATAGTGTGGAATTCCCAGTGGCCACCCATTTCAATTCTGTGCCTCATTCCCTTCCTGCCATGTCTGTCCATAGTCTCATGCAGTGTCAGATTGACACCACGCTGCAACATCCCATCTTCCATCTGGGCGCCCTTCAACCAGATGGCATTAACATTGACTTCTTCAGTATCTGTTAAATTCCCTGCACCTCCCACCCCCACCCCCACCATCATCCTCCTCCTGTCTCCTTTCCTCTAGCTGTTTCCCCTCTCACTTCCCTTTTCCCTCTGTCTCCTTGCACAGTCAAAATCAATTCTTACCTTTCCTTTTATCATATCTAATTAACACCTTTTGTCTGTTGGTCTATAGAGTCTATACTGCTCCACCTCTCTTTCTTACCCTTTCTTTCCCCAGCCTATAATTCTGCCTGAGTTTTTTCATTCATAACTTGAGGAATTGCTCATGCCTGAAATGACAATGCAAGACCAGCTCAATTCCTACAGCTTTTCTGCATTTTCACTACAATCACAGCATCTGCAGACTTTTGTGTTTCACTTCATGGAAGGCATTAAGCCTCATCAGAAAAGATGCGTCACAGTTAATGATGCCTCCTTAGTTTGCCTTATAGGATTTGATAGCGTGCAAGCAGGTTTTGCTCTGTGAGCTGGGCAAGGAACAGAAGCTTATCTCTGCATTTTGCTGCTCTAATTCCCAAGCAGCCCCCTCCATGTTTGCCCCCTTTCCATTGGTGACTTTATATTGGCTTTGGAGCTGGCAATTTGAAGCAGACCTCTACCGCATTCACCCACCCTCTGCCCACATGTTCCAGGCTTGGAGTTTAAATCTACCGCATATGTTGGTGAAGTTATTGGCAGTGATATCACACTTTCACAGCAAAAACCATTATCAGTTAAAATAATTTTGGATTTTGGAACAACACAGGTTGAGGCACAGCTCACTTGCAGATGGATGTCATCGTTTTGTGGCTCTTTCCCCCTGTCCTCACTCCTATTATAATCAATCTCATGAACTGTATATAAAAAAACACAGCTGGCATAAGGAGGAAATATGCTTGAAACCACAGGCTCCGGCTAGTCGCATTGCACATGCAGCTCCCATTTAACACACTAAGTTCTAATCAGATGTCACATAACAAGCCAGACTAACAATCTCCAGCCTGAGTGCATCGCTCTTGGACAATTAATTTAAAACCATTTTCATTCATTGTTTCTCTCACTACTCTTAAGTTTAATTTCTATGACTACAGTAATGTCAGGAACACTGAACAGACCAACAAATATGGACATAATAGTTCCTAACCCAGCACCTTAATTCAAAGGATCATTCTCAAAGTTTTACAAGTGTGCAAAATACTCCAGTTTCATTTATCTTTCAGCACCATTTCAGAAAGCCAAATATCTTTCTGATTCCAATGCGTATGAACTGAGGAACGATTACCTTGCAGCTCTCAAATCCACACACTAGTAGATACTGCAGAATGTCAACTAATTTGCATATATATTATGAGCCTTTCTCATGATATTTTCATTGATGGGAGGCATTATCACAGGCAATCTTCCACTCCAGAATGACTGCTCTAATATCGCTAATTATAGCTCTCCAAGAAAGAGAAAAGCAGAACTGCAATGAGACCAAAGGAATTGTATGTTTTACCCATTGAACTGTTTTTTTATGAAAAGGCTGTGTTGAATGTGAACCCAACAGGATCATTACGTGCTCAATCTCAATAATCCTTGAAAGTCAGAATGGGTGTAGCATAGTTGAAACTTTGACACTGACACAAATAAGGCCTGACTAACACTGGAAAATTCTAACCTTGAACATGATGAAAACTGTTATCATATTCCTTTAGGAGGCATTGCTAATTGGTTCCCCAGTTCCTGACATTATCTTGATTGAATGGCTCACATGACATTTCTGTAACAACATTTAAACGCTTATTCTATTAACCTAATCTTGACAGCAAGATTTTCTGAAACTATTGTTTGTTTAAGAGTATCTACTGATTAATGGCTGTGTGCCAAGTAAACTTTGAACTCTCACCTGGGAAGGTTAATTGCTAAAAGGAAGGAGAGTTGCTCAGAGTTACTGAGAGCATGCACACACCCCCAAGCCATATCTATTATAGTTTGCTTCTTTTTGCAAGTATCAATTTAGATTTCTTTTTAACTTTGACATTTTGTGCATGAAAAACTTCACTGGCTAATGTTATTCATGCTTCATAATATTAATGTAATATATGAAATCCATCTATTTTAGCATTGCCTTAGCTATTATATTGTTTGTTTTTAAAAAATTGACAAGAACATATTTCCATGGATGACATTAAGGAAAAAATTATATTCAGCCTTTAGGCCTGGATTTTTCTGGTCCCTCACTAATGACTCAAACACCATATTGGCCTCAATTGGCTTGCATCCTTGGTTTGATTGGTGAGGCACGTGGTAAGTCCAAACAAACCCTGGTCTGAGAATGCTAATTAAGTCTTTGGCATAGAGCAAGCCACTTTGTGGTTTTGCCATCTATCAATGCAGACAAAGATTCTAGAACACCTTGCAAACTCCGTAATACATAGAAGAATTAAAAAACTATTAAAATTGAATAAACAAATGAATTATTATTATCTTTGTAAAATTAAATAATATAATTTAAAATATTTTTTCAAGAATTGAAAATTTATTGTGTGTACAAATAATGAAAAAACTGTAGGGTATATTATTCTTCCCTTCATTGCATCTATAAAATCTCCATTGAAGTGAGTGGCCTCACTGATCAGTTGAATCTGTTCCTTCTGCAAATGCCAGCAAATTTGTGCTCGCCCCGCTGGACCTGGATGGATTCCATGCAGTGACCAGTGACAGAGGATATTAACAGATGGAGTCTGTCAGGAAGTTCAGAATTTACACAGATGGAATGGTGGCAGTCTCCAGACGAAGTTCAGATTTATTGTCAGAGTATATACATAAAATCACATACAACCCTGAGATTCTCTTTCCTGCAGTAGAGGCAAAATTGCCACCCATTGGTAGTGCAAAAAACTGTACTCAAAAAGATATGTCTGGATACATCCAGACATGTACCCCAGTAATGGGTCCTTTCAACCCATGAGCCCATGCCATCCAATTACACCCAATTGAAGGGTGGGAGGAAACCGGAGCATCCAAAAGAAACCCACACAATCAGATGGAGAATGTACAAACTCCTTACAGGCAGTGCCGGATTTGAAAACTGGTCACTACACTAACCATGCTGCCCCATCTACATGTACATGTAGGCAAATAAAGAAATGTAAATAAATTGACAGCAATACAGAGAGAAAAAAAATCAATAAAGTGGAAAAGTAAGAGTCCTTAAATGAATCTCTGATGCAGGGGTAGCAGCTGTTCCTGAATTTTGTGGTACGATTCTTGTGGTGATTGTACGATTCTCCTGAGAGTAATAGTGAGAACAGATCGTGTGCTGGGTGATGTGGAACCCTGATGATTGCTGCTGCTCTCTGATGGCAGCAAGTCTTTTACATTTCCAAGTAAAAATACTCAACTAATATAATAACGAAAGTTTTCTAATGATCAAAGTTAAACAGAGAAAAGCAATAGCAGATTGGATTTACTGAGAATTAAACATTATTATCTGGAATAAGCAGCAATGAGCAGGCCATTTAATTCCAATGAATTGATATTAATCTTAATTCTCTCTTTTGGCCCTTCCTCACCTGATCTCATGGGATAATCTTCAATTACTTTTCAGCTTTGCTTTAGATATATCATTACTATTCAGCTCACCCACCACTCACCTGGGCAGCAACCTCCTCCATTTTCATCACATACATGATGTGGTAGTTACTTCTGAATTACCTGTTCAATTTCAAAAGCAAATTAAAAATTACAGATGCCGAAAATCTGAGATAAAACGGAACATGCTGCATACACTATTGGTCAGCCAATATCTGAGAGAAACTGAACTCACATCACAAGTCACTTGATATCTTTCTTTTCAGCTCTAGCTTTGCTCTTTCAAACTCCTCTCTGTTCCATCTAACCTCTACTAATTTTCACAATCTTGATGAAGATACCGCTCAAGAGATCCAGGCTTTTATTCCTCACCCAATAGGAATGAATTTATAGATTTGGCATCGGCCATCAATTTATTTTCTCTGTACACATATGTTGACTGGAACTGTACTCAAAGCATGGGCTTACCAATATAAATCTGATACAGTTCCCCAACTTTTCAATTATATCCTCAAGAAATGTACACATGCTTGTTTGGCTTTTATTCCTACTTTTAGTGTTTTATGCGATTGCACCCTAAAGCCCTTTTCTCACCGAGTAAACAGAGAAAATGCAAGGTAGATAGCCCCTTCTGAGAATGAAACAGAATCAACAGATAAGGACAATGACCTTAATTATCTTAACATTTAAGCCAACCTTATTGTATATTCCTGGTACTATTTCATCTCATTATTTTTCTTGCCAAATATTAAACCCTCTACTTTTTAATGTTGATATTAAATGCTTAATCTTGCAAGGATTCTTGTGATTAAATTATAAATTGTTCTTCTGATTTAAAATCAGCAGAAAATGTTCCAGGACAAAACAAATGATTTAAGAGGTGTTTTCATAGGAACATTTTAGAGGTGGAAAGCTGAATGTTTTGGTATGATTTGAGGTTCGATTGACAGAGCAATGTTTTATTTGGAGTTGTCAGCTGTATAGAAATGCAGAGACAAGTGATCTGCAGAGCCATGAACAGAATAGTGAGAAATGTGAATTCAATACACCCGAGGGAAAAATAATTAAAGCGATTGATTACAGGCATAATGTGGTAGTTTAAAAAATTTTCTGATTGCAGATTTATTGTCAGAATGCATACATGACATCACATACAACCCAGACATACCTTTTTCCTGCGGGTGTGGCAGAATTACCACTGATTGGTAATGCAAAAAATAAACTATACACAGTGTAAACATGTAAACAAACAAAGAACTGTAAACAGATAATGAATGTAAACAAACTGACTGTGCAATATAGAGAGAACAAAATAAAATTGATAAAGTGCACAAATAAGAATCCTTAAATGACTCTCTGATTGAGTTTGCATTGAGGAGTCTAATGGTAGAGGGGTATCAGCTGTTCATGAACCTGGTGGTGCAAGTCTTGTGTCACCTATACCTCTTTACTGATGGCAGCAGTGAGAACAGAGCATATGCTGGGTGGTGTGGGTCTTTGATGATTGTTGCTGCTTTCTGACTGCAGCTTTCCCTGTAGATAAACTCAATAGTGGGGAGAGTTGGCATGGCCATTCAAAGGACTTAGGCAGACATGTTTTGATCGAACTCTCCATTTCAAAAAAAATAGTTAAAATATTAAAATTAAGAATTTTTCAATAAAAAATGACAAAAAGTATTAAGAAACCAAGGCAGCCGAGAACAAAAAATGAAGAAGTTTCTCTCAGCCAGGAACATTGAGTGAAAGCCCAAAAGGGCAAGAGTAGCTTCAGGACTGGTGGACCCCGGCAGAGGTGGGGAGTCGGGACAAGAACTAAATATTATCCTACAGAAAATTGAAAACTTGAGCAATTTGCTGGTGTCAAAAATGTAATGAGGACATGACTGAAAGGATGACTGAAATTAAAGAAATCGTTGAAGACTTAACTGAAAGAATGACCCAAGCAGAAGTAGACTTGGTAAAAACACAAGATAAGCTAAAACCTTTGGAGAAAGATGCGAAGCAATTGGAATTTGAGAGACTAGGCCTGTTTGACAAGATCGATCACATGGAGAATTTTAGCAGACAAAATAATGACCAAATTATTGGACTAAAAGAAGGAATCAAGGGAAGTGATCTGGTGAACTTATTCAAAACATGGATCCCACAAGTGCTGGGAGAAGACAAATTCAGAGAAAAACTGAATTGTGATCAGTGACCACAATTAGTTTAAGTTACCAGGAATGCGAGACAATTCTTAGAGCAGCATATGAATACTCTAAGCAAAATAATGATCCACCCAAGATTGACCATGAAAAGTTCTATTTTTTCAAAATTTTAGACCTACTTTGATTAAGCAAAGGAAGGAGTTTGATGATGTAAAAAGACAACTGCGTTCCAAAAACTTGAAATATTCAATGATATACCCCACAACTCTGAGGGTCAAAGTAGCAGAAGGTAATCAACTATTTTTCAAGACTAAGAACAAGGTGGAAGAATTCCTGTGAGGTTTATGAAAAGGTTATGGTTGTGAAAGAGAAAGTATGTGAAGAATGTTTACAATGGGACTAAGTAAAATTTGCATTTTTTTAAAAAAACAATATTGTATTTATTGTTGAAAAGTAAATTTTATTGAAATGTTCACAGAAAGTTCAGAAAATAGATGAAACTTGGGAAAAGTAGTAGCAAGGTGGAGACTCCATTTTAAGGTGGAAAATAGCACCCGGAGAAGAGTATCTATAAAAGATGGTACTAAAGGGAAGGGTTCTTCTTCCTCAGAAGATTCTGCGGGCTTTTTTTCACTGGCATTTGGAGTTTCCTGTTTATGTCACTGTCAGGGCAGAGACATTGTATGTATTTTTAAAGGGGAAAGATCGGTGTATTCACTAAACAATTGAAAAGGTGTTTTTATTGTTAAACAATATTTGTTTCAAAATCAATATGGATAGAATGCTAAAATGTATTAGTCTTAATATTAATGGGACAAATGGGTCAATATAAAGGAAGAAGATCTTGGCACACCTACAAAAAAATTAAAGGCTGATAGTCTTTCTACAAGAAACACGTTACGAAATCGGAATATGGTAAATTAAAAAGAGTGAGCAAGTAATATCAACTTAATTTAGCTCAAAAGCAAGAGGAGTAACATTTCTAATTAATGAAAATATACCAATAATAACAGAAGGGACACTGACTGACCAAGCTGGATGATTTGTAATGACATATTGTAAAATGTATACAGGTTCATGGATGTTTATGAACATCTATGCAACAAATTATGATGATGTAGCCTTTATGAAATATATCTTTTTAAAATCAGCAGAGGGAAAACAATATATACTGGTCGAGATCCAGTACTGAATAAATCAGCCAGAACAGTGACAAGAACAAAAGCTGCAATAATGACATTATCATTTATGAAGGATTTAAATTTGATTGATATATGGAGGCAGCTTAACCCCAAAGAAAGAGACTATTTGTTCTACTCAAGGGTGCATGATTCACATACAAGGATTGATTTGTTTTTAATGTCTGCCCAGTTAAAAAGTAGAGTGGTAAAAATGGAATATTTGGTGAGACTTCTATCAGATCATTCACCATTAACTTTAACTGTTGCAATATTGGAAAAACAAGAGAGTGTATATAGATGTGTCTCAATTCCACATGTTAAAAAGGAAGGAGATTTGTGACTTTATTAAGAGACAGAGAGAACTATTTTGTGAAAATTGCCTTCTGTTTGCTGATAACAACTTTTTAATATGGAATCCGCTTAAAGCTTATCTAAGAGAAAAATGTATTTCTTACACAAAAAATCTTAAGAGAGAATATGCTACAGAACCAGATGGTCTAGAGAAAGATGTAACAAAATTGGAAAAAGAATATCAGAGAACAGGGTAACAAAATATAAACTGTTAGAGAATTTAAAAATTGAAATGTAACACATAGCAAACATATAGAATGAAAAAAAGATTAAAAACCAAACAAAAATATTATGAATTAGGAGAATGGGTGCCTAAAATTTTCTCTTGGCAGGTAAAGGCAGAGGAGTCATTTAAAATGATGAATGCAATAAAAACAGATGCCAATATTATAACATACAATCAAAAAGAAATAAATAATATTTTAGACAATATTATTTGTAAGGTACAAGGACTGCCTAAAGAAAGCTCTTGGTGCCTGCCACATTGACCACTGCCAGTGGGCTGATATCACCGTGCATCTTGGCGCCTCACAGTTCGGCGGGCAGCAACCTCCTTTGAAGAAGACCGCAGAGCCCACCTCACTGTCAAAAGACAAAGGAGGAAAAACCCAACACCGAACCCCAACCAATCAATTTTCCCTTGCAACCGCTGCAACCGTGTCTGCCTGTCCCGCATCGGACTTGTCAGCCACAAACGAGCCTGCAGATGACATGGACTTTACCCCTCCATAAATCTTCGTCCGCGAAGCCAAGCCAAAGAAGAAGAGATTTGTAACTATATAAACCAGAATTATTAGGAGATAAAAATGAGATGGACAATTTTTTAGCATATGTTGAACTTTCAACATTAGAATGTAATGAACACGATGATTTAGGTGCCTCTTTCACAAGAGAAGAAATCGAGAAAGCCTTGGATACTTCACAAGCTAACAAATTTCTGGGGGAGGATGGGTTTCCTCCCAAGTTCTACAGACAATTTAAAGATTTATTGATACCTCTTATGATGGATTTACTGGACCAGACGGTAGTGACCCAGACCCTCCTGGAATCTTTCTCAACTGATATAATTACAGTGCTATCGAAGAAAGGTAGAGACCCATTAAAAAAATCATCATATAGACCTATATCACTCCTCAATGCTGATTATAAAAGCCTTAGCTAATAGACTTGGACAATATCTACTAAAATTAATACATACAAATCAGGTGTGATTTATCAAAGGAAGACATTCCTCAAATAGTCTAAGTAGACTATTTTATATAATATATGGAAAAATCAAAGTTGAATCCAAGCATAAGCATCTCTTTAGATGCGGAAAAACATTTGCTCGATTAGAATGGACTTTCTTAATTAAAGCATTAAAAAAAATTGGTATAGGCAGAAAATTTATAAACTGGATAAGAACTCTTTACCATGAACCACAAGCCAAAATTATTACCAACAATCAGATGTCAGCAGTTTTTCCTTTGAGTAGGTCAAGTAGACAAGAGTCCTCTGTCTCCGGCACTTTTAATCCTAGCTATTGAACCACTGGTGAGATTAAAAGGAGAGATCCGAACATTAAGGGCTTCAAGTTTGACAGAAAGAACCTAAAATTAGTTTATTTGCTTATGATGTGCTGTTATATACGTCTGATATGGCTGAATCCTTCAAAAAATTACAAACAACATTAGAAAAATATGGAAGAATACCAGGTTATAAAATAAATATGGACAAGAATGAGATAATGCCATTGAATCTTTTGATTATGAAAGATATCAAAAAGGTAGTAGATTTAAATAGAAGATAGATGGAATCAAATATTTTGGAATAATAACAGATAACAACTTACAGAATTTATATAAATTTAATTACACTTCTTTTTTAGAAAAAAATTGAGAAAGATTTACAAAGATGGAAAGACCTGCTGATTAATTTAGTGGGAAGAAGGTGATGCCAAGATTATAGTATCTTTTTCAATCATTATCTATTTCACTACCTAAAAAAATATTTAACTTATTGAATAATTACACAAGGCAGTTCCCATGGAATGACAAAGTGCTGAGAATTTCATTGGAAAAGATAAACTGGGAGGACTTAGACTTCCAGTCTTTAAGAAACACGATTTATCAGCATCAGCAAAATTTTTATCATTCTTTTTTGAAGAACACAGCACTCCTTCTTGGACCTGAACAGGATTGAATTCAATAGAAGAAAAAACAGTGAAGGATTTTATTTATAATTAGAATGTTAATTTAATAACAAAGCAGACAGATAACCTTATATTCTTTCTTTGGCTTGGCTTCGCGGACGAAGATTAATGGAGGGGGTAAATGTCCACGTCAGCTGCAGGCTCGTCTGTGGCTGACAAGTCCGATGCGGGACAGGCAGACACGGTTGCAGCGGTTGCAGGGGAAAATTGGTTGGTTGGGGTTGGGTGTTGGGTTTTAAGATATATTGGTGATTGTTACATGGAATAATCTCTTATGTCTTTTGAACAATTAAGAAATAAATATGGAGTAGCTAATGGGACTTTCTTTTGTTTTCTCCAGCTAAGAACATTCCTAAGAGAAAGATGGGGGCCAAGTTTTTCCCCACCTGAAATTAGTGAAATAGAATGAACAATTTGGCTGGGGAATACACCTAAATTTAAAGCGAAGATGTATTATGCCCTTCAGAGTGAAAGTGTTAAACCAAGTTTACAAAGATCAAAAGAGAGTTGGGAGTTGGATCTAGGTGTTGCAATAATGGAAAGATGTTGGTCTAACTGGTGTTTGGATAGCATGGCATCAATTATAAATGCAAGTTACAGATTAGTGCAATAGAATTTTTACACCATTTATAATCTCACACCACAGAAGTTGCATAAATCAAAATTTGAAATATTGGTATGCGTTTTAGGTGTGGGATAGAAATATAAATGTACTTCATGTGTGAAAGTGAGACCATTCTGGCAGGGTATTACTGAAATATTAACAAAGATAACAGGGGTCGCCTTCACGGTCAACCCGGAGCTTTAGTTTTTGGGCAACCTTATTAAAATAAGTAATAAACTAACTAAATTCCAAATTTAATTTGTTAAAATAGCTTTAGCAGTGGCTAGCTAAGAAATGTATTGTGATTACTTGGAAATCTGACTCCCCGCTACATATAGCACGATGGAGTGCTAAAATGAATAGTTATATACCATGGAAAATAATTACATATAACTTAAAGAAAAAATATGTCATCTATTAAGATAAGGCAGCCATATTTGGATTATATAGGGCCTCAATTGTAATCATAAATGCAGAAATAAAAAGAGTAATAATAAATGCTGCTAAAGTATAAATGCAAGTGACTTCCCCATATAGAATCTTTGATGATCAACGAAAATGTGAGCCCAGATGGTATGTGGATTTATATTGTGATAGGGAGGGGGTGGGGGAGGAGTTGTTTTATTTTGTTTGGTCTTTGTCAAGAAAAAGATTTATATATATATATATATATATATACCTCCAATCCCTCAGTGATCATTGGATTGTATACCTCTGGCTTTCCTTTTCTTAAGTCAAGAATCAGCTCCTTAGTTTTGGTGATATTGAGTGCAAAGTTGTTGTTGGTACACCATTCAGCCAAGTTTTCAATCTCCATCCTGTATCCCGACTCATCCCCATCCTTTAAACAACCCACTACCATGGTATCAGTGTCAAATTTGTAGATGGTGCTATTGTCATACTGAGCTACACAGACGTAGGTGTAAAGTGAGTAGACCAGAGGGCTCTGGTAGACCTGTGGTGCTCTGGTATTGATGGAGATTGTGGAGGAGTTCTTTACCAATTTTCACTGATTTATGGAATAATGATCACAATGTGGTCCCGTTATAATCCAATCATTGGGGTCTATAAAATGTCATTATGGAAAAACCTGGTTTGCGCTAAATCAGGGTTCACAAAATCAGTTTTCAAACTGACCCATTGTTGACCTATTTGATCCGTTTTTGCATGTTTATTTTCTGGCAGTAAATTACCTTTGAACTAAAGAATTCTGCAAATATATCTTTGTTGTTACAATAGAAATTAAAACAAATTAATTTTAATAAAACTTTTTAATAAACAAAATGATGAAGCAAAACATTTAAGAATATTAGAAATCATCATTTACAGTTTATTTCTTTAAAAACTGATCAAGTGTTTCTTGCTTGAACATAGCTGGCAGCGGCACTGGCAGCTGAGCAAATTTCTCCTGACAGTAACATTTGAGAAATCCCATGACGGCATTTAAACTGGTGTAGCCATCTATTGCTAGCTTTGAACAGTGAGGTTTCTCCGTTGATCTACTTGTCAAACTTCTTGGCTTAAGCTTTGAGAATAGGACCAGAAAATGGAAGGCCTTCTGAGCAAGCTTGAATGATCCACTCGTACAGGAAGTCATTTAGCTGTCTTCAGGCATTTGGCTTTTCGTCCTGCTTCTTCTTCAACCTTGCAAAGTGATGCAACTTAACTTTTCTTCTTGAGATTTCCAGCCACGAATTGTTGATTCCTGTATCCCGAGGTCTCCTGCAACTTGAGTTTGACTTTTAGTCTTGATTGGGACCAGTGCATGAAGCTTATCTTTCACAGAAAAAATATTTTATTTTTCTTGCAGTTTGTTGTTCCATTTTGATCTAATTCACCAAAAAAAACTTTTCAGTTCCAGAAAAAGCAAAAAAAGATCCAATGACTCATCATATTATATCCAAAATAAGATCCAATGACTCATCATGTTTTATCCAAATTTGCATTAAATTAGGGTTTCACTGTAATTTCATACAGACATAGAAATAATTTTTGTTCATTCTAAAACCAAGGTCTTACAGTACATCTAACCAAAGTGTACTACAAAAATATAAGGCAAGATCTGGCTAGGGTAGATTGGGAAATGGGTGAAAGATATGGCAGTAGACAAGTCATTGCTAATGTTTAAAGAAGTGGCACATAATTTACAACATTTACACACCCCTTTAAAACTCAAAAACACAAGAAATTGATGCAAACATGACATAAGTTCAGTTAAAATAGTATTTGATAAACAGCTTGTAACTGGGGGAAACACATGCATGGATAAGGGCTACATGTTGAAAAAAGTTGGAACACATAGAGAGGAGGTGGGCATTATTACTGAAATGTAAACAGGCAATTCCTTTTGATGAAGAAGACTGGATGACGGAAAGGACACTATCACAAACCACCCACTTGCTACACAGGCCAAGTTTCCCTGAGTGATCACTCCTAACCTGGATTTGAACTGGTATCTTTTTGAGTTTATTTTTATACGTGCTCTTCCCAGACTCTTTTCCACCAATCTACAGAACACTCAACTTCTACATCTGGCCCCCATCCTTGCTGACAGAGTAAAGATCCTCTCTTCTCAGGTGCTATACTTAAATTCTTCATTTAAAAAAACGGCGGCACTTATTTAGGTGCAGTAATGGCAGAGCTGCCGCTGGTGCGGGCTCAGGAGAGTGGGAAGTGGAGACAGAGTGTTGCTCTGCAGGATCCTACTGCCCGGTCCTAAAGTTAATGGCTCCATACAGCTTTAAAGAGCCTGTTAAAAGAACCAACTGTGTTATTTTTGAAATCCTGCAACCACAGATGTCTGTGCCCAAAATAGCGGTGCTTATGGTGGGCAGCATACCACAAGGGGTTGCAGCCTCTGGGGGACCAGTGGACCAGCACAGAGCACCAGAAATGAGAAGGAGAAGACTGAGAGATGACCATACTGGACGGTAACCACAGGAGCACATCAGCAAAGGGCTCAGCAGCTGAAAGATCCACACAGGCTGCGGGGAGTTGGTGACTTGCTGTCAAAGGACTCAGACAGGCTAAGGGCTGTTGGTGACTTGCTGTCAAAGGACTCAGACAGGCTAAGGGTTGCTGGTGACTTGCTATTGAAGGACTCAGACAGGCTAAGGACTGCTGGTGGCTTGCTGTCAGACTAAGACAGGCTAAGGGCTGCTGGTGACTTCCTTTCGAAGGAACCATGCAGTACGTAGGTTATTAGAGACTGCCTCATTGGAACAAGGTATCAGAACCGGGATTCAAGAGAGTGCTGAGGGCAAGAATGTATTGCCAAAGGGCCTTAGGCACTGAAGGCTTCCTGATTGTATCAGAGGTTTGAATCTTGAGCTCGGGCTGCCAATGTTTTGATCAGGAGTCTTTGAGGCTGGAGTCATGCTGGAGAATGAATCCCTGGTCTCTCTTTTTATTCTCTTTCTCTTATTGACAGGGGCACTGGGCAATGCTCATGGCAATTCTTCGTTTGCTTTATGGAAGACAAAAGTTTAAATATATCATGTATATTTTTTAATGTAAAATTACATGACAAGAAAAGTAACCTTGAATCGCCTACCACAAAAAAGACATACATCCGGCATGTCTGTACTGCTATCAACCCTGGAAAATGTGACCACTTTCTGTCTTGGAAGTCACCTCTCTTCCAATGTTGACCTTCATGATGAGATCCAACATAGTTTTAATGTGCTGGGCAGCTTTTGAGTTTCTCTGAATAAGGGTCTTTCATGATCATGACATTCAAACAGACATCAAAATGTTAGTTAACAAAGCAGTGGTGATCCCAACGCTTCTATATACATCAAAAACCTGGACAACATACCGACGCCATTTGAAGGCACTTGAAAAGTTCCATCAATGCTGTCTTCAAAACATCTTAAATATCAGCTGGAAGATAGAAGAAGAACTAACATCAGCATGCTAAATCAAGCAAAAACAACAAACATTGAATCCTACATCATTAAGAACCAACCAAGATGGTGCAGTCATGTTGTTTGGATGGAAGACGAACATCTGCCAAAACAAATCTTCTACTCCTACCTTAAAGAAGGCGAACATAAAAAAGGTGATTCAAAGCCATCTTCAAATCCATCGTAAATAAATGTAACATCAACATCAATAATTGGGAAACCAATGCCAAGTACAGGGAACTCTGGCAAAACATCATCTGAGAAGGAACAGAAACAGATGTGCAGAACTAAATGAAAAGAGAAGTAAATGGAAAGAAAGGCAGCAACAACCAAAGCCTGATCTGCCATCTGGAACAGCCTGTCCAGAATGTGGAATATCTTTCAAAGCCAAGAATGAACTTATAAGCCACTTGAGAGCTCAAAAATAGATCAGCAGAATGAAGTACATCATCCTCAACCTCGAGGGATAGCCTTGATGACGACAACTGCCATCAACTACTCGCTTCTCTCTTCAAAGATCAAGAATGTGGTCCTCAACTTTTTCTTTCCACTCACATACCACTTTAAGTCTCCCCTATGCCATAGGTGCTCTGTAATTAGTAAGGGATTGCTTAAGGTGGGATGTGGGTGGAAAGAAAAAGTTTGAAAACCACTGTTTTAATCGTACCTGATTGACTCATTATGTGCAAGGTTTCACAACTCCAAAGGAAATGGGCTGTAGAGCTCGTCGAATCATGCAAAGATCATGCAAAGACTTGTTGATCCAAACCAAGGCTTTTATTAGCAAACGACAGGAGCTCTTCACAGGTGGCCGACCAGTCCGGAATGATCCGACCTGGCTAGGGACACAACCCTTTAAGGCCCAGACAATAGGCGTGACTTAGCTCTCAGCCAATCGCTGTAAGCACAATCTAGATACAGTAACCATTTACACTATGTACATGGGTGATAGATCTGTACTATCACATGGGCCAATGACAATTTTTTCTCAAGCAAAATATTGGGTCTAGAGCAGTGATTCTCAACCTTCCCTCCTCACTCACATACCATTTTAAGCAATTCCTTACTAATCAGAGAGCACCGATGGCATAGGGATTACTTAAAGTGGTATGTGAGTGGAAAGAAAACGATTGAGAATCACTGATCTAGAATTTGCCACCAGCTTACAAATCTCTGTCCTTCTTACTTACATTCCCCATTTTCACCTTCACTCCTTACCACCCTACCACCACACCCCACCCACACCAAACATGATAGTAAAATGTGGCCTTGGATCATGTTCATGGGCCTAAAATCCAGTAAGCTAAACAATGAGACCAACCAGCTGGGCATTGGTGGATATTGCTTGAAATTTAATTATTCTGAGATCTGTTTTCTGCTGAAATTAAATAGAGAACCTCCCTTTGAATATGACTATAAATCTTCCCTAATTCTGAGGGAACATGGAATTTTTTTTTTCGTAAATCTGTGCCAGAGGGAAATGAGTTTATCTGCATCGAAGTACTCTTATGTTTTCGATGCCAACAAAATGATGCTTAGTGTGTCCCATTCCCAGTAATGATGCAACAGTCATTTGTCATTTGAAATTGTTGGAACAAATCTTTATTCTACCCTAATAACTGATCATGCAAACATACTGTAATTTAGTTTTCTGATCCATTCACTGTGATCTTGGAGAATTGCTTTCAGTTCTAGTCACTTATTACAGGAAGGATGGAAATGCTTTAGAGAGGATGCAGAGGAGATTTATTGGGATGTTGCCTGGATTGGAGAACAAGCAACATGAAGCAAGGTTGGCAGAGCTAAGGTTTTGTTCTTTGGAGTGATGAAGATGAGAGAGGGCTTGAGAGGTATATAAGATTATGAGGGGCTTAGATAGGGTGGACTGTCAACATCTTTTTCGTGGGACAATAGCAAATACCAGAGGACATCAGCTTAAGATGAGTGGAGGAATGTTTAGGGGAGATGTCAGAATTAATTTTTTTAATCAGGGAGTGCTGAATGTCTGGAATGCAGTGCTGGGGGTTGTGGTGGATGCTGGTACAATAGAGACATTCAAAAGACTCTTGGATAAGAACATGGATATAAGAAAAAATAGACAGTTATGAGGGAAAAATCAGATTGTTGTGAATAGGTTTACATCATTCGGCACGTCGTGGGCCGAAGGGCCTGGACTGTGCTATTACGTTCTATATTCAATCTTATTTTCTAATAAGCTGAACTCATTTCCAAACATGTTTTTAAATTAATTTTAAAAAACTGAAAATGCAAGATGCATTTGGAAGGATACAGATAATTTGTAGATTTCATGAGGGAGATTTTTAAAATCAGTCATTCAAAATACAAAGCAGTTTGTATAAAAGATACAGGGCATAAGTTTTAATTCACATACAACACTACATCTGGCTTTTGTAATTTTTAAAAAATTTAGACATGCAGCATAATTACAGGCCCTTCAGGCTCATGACCCGTGACCTCCAAATGCACTAATTAACCAAATCAATCCCTGTGCATTTCTAAAGGATGGGAGAAAACTGGAGCACCCAGAGGAAGCCCACGCAGGCATGGGGAGAACAGACAAGATGGTGCCAGATTCAAAGCCAGGTCGCTAGCACTTTAATAGCATTGCGCTAACCGTTATGTTAACCATGGCACTCTGAAATTTGGAAAATATTATCCCTTAAAAATAGAGTGAAAATTATCTCTTCTGAGCAAGTATATAAATGGAGCTTACATGTGGCTGTGTTTTCCCTCAGTCTTGAATGGGGCTGAAGAACAATGAGTGGCTAATTCATTCCAAGGGAATTGTCTCATTGGTTGGCCAAATTGGACAATAAACCCACACAAATTTTGTCTTCACCATTCTCATTAGTTTTGACATTCTTCATCACCCCAAGTGACAAATGGTCAGCAACAATTTACCTTATTGATGTCAGGTTTATTTGTCTTCCTCTTCAAAGATTAAAATGGGGAATTGCTCAGTAAATCTCAATTTCAGATTACTCCTTATTTAGAGACAGTGGTAGGCATGCTCTACAATGAAAATGATTCTACAAACATTAAATACCTCTGTAATGTTTATTGGTTCAAGCCAAAGACTGTGAGATAGACAATGACACATTATTTTTCTTTGGCTTGGCTTCGCGGACAAAGATTTATGGAGGGGTAATGTCCACGTCAACTGCAGGCTCACGGGACAGGCAGACACGGTTGCAGTGGTTGCAGGGGAAATTGGTTGGTTGGGGTTGGGTGTTGGGTTTTTCCTCCTTTGTCTTTTGACAGTGAGGTGGGCTTATACATTATAGTAGTAAAGTTATAGCCATTGTTCTTCTTGGAGAGCCAATTGCCAAGTAATGAGTCAACATCATAAGTCTGTTATTAATATATGTAAAATAAAATCTCAAAAAAAATTAAAATAATTCAGGACAGGCACACTCTTAGCTCCTATTACTTAGAACCAGGCACCCATTCCAAGAAATTAGTAGGCTGTGTACTGTTTATATTTTTCACAAGAAAGCTTTAAGTCAATGAAAAGCAGCAGGGATGAGTCTGTTTCACGTCAACAAAACATCACATTTAGAGCACAATGAATGATCACAATTTATTTACAGATGGCATAGATTTTGTAAGTAAAAGTTTAATTCTGGAAGAGTTCCATATAATTATTTCCCCCTTTATTACTTAGGGAGTAGTAGTTCCTGTGATGTTCCTACAAGCTTGTTAGTTTCTCAATCAGGATGCGCATGTTATAAACTTCATTCAAACTGATATTAACCCCATTAGTTCGCCCCAGTCTTGCCAGCAAACAGTACAGTGCATGATATTCTTCTTTCTTTTAAAATTGAGTTTTCTTACAAGGATCATCTGAAATTGAATCACAACAATGGGAGGATGTTTTTGGCCATTACAGCATTGTAAAAAACATTGCTGAATGTTTGTTTATCCAATAAATTGTATTGTGTTAATGAATTGATATACACCACTGGTTTATTTAAAAATTTTAAAATATTTCAAATAGTCTACAAAACCTCAGAGCTAATTATCTGTAAATGAAAGTAATATCATGTCAATAAAATCTGTAATTTAATTTATTTTTAAAATTTAGATATACGGCACAGTATCAGACCCTTCTTGCCCACAAGCTTGTGCCACCAAAATACCCCCAATTAACAAACAATCCCCACATGTTTTGAAGGGTGGGAGGAAACCAGAGCACCTGGAGGAAACCCACGGGGTCATGCAGAGAACTTTGTTTGGACAATAATTTTGAAAATTCTGAAACAATCTATTATAGAACATTGAACATTACAGAACAGACCAGTCCCTTCAGCACTTGATATGCTGACCTATATTTTCCTACCAATGAAATAAATACTAAACCCTTCCTACCTCATAACCCTCTTCTCCTTTGTAAAATGTATTCAAAACATTTTTGAAAACTCCACGGAAGTGAAACAAAATTCTGCTCAGTGGTGCCAGCTGTTATTTTTACTTTTTATTTCATGGAACAAACAATAATTGTCATGGCATCTTTAATCCAGTAAAATATCCCAAATAACTCAGACTTAAGGCAGGAAGGGAAACTCACAGAAAATATTCCATTAATGAAGGCATTAGCAGTGAAGACTTGGAACCTTGTGTTACAGTTGTATGGGATGTTTGTGAGAGTGACCTGGAAATACTTTGTGCAGTTCTTATCACCATATGATAGGAAAGATGCGATTAAGCTAGAGGTGGCGTGGAAATTATTGAAAATCTTAGCAAAATAATGCCCTGACCAGTCTTTAGAGATGTCATGTATGGAAGCAATGTAAATGTACCTTTAAGAATAGCGTGTACCAAAATGTTCTATCTTTGCAGCCAACAACACTGAAAGCCTATCGGCACTAAACAGTCCTAACTCTTTACTCATTTCACTTTCTATGCATACTCTACAATCAGAAATCTCACTGCTATCCATCTAATTAACACAATCTTCTCTATTCATATTTCTGCATTTATTTGCAGACTATGTTTAATGTGAAAATCCACAAACCAACTCACTGGATGACAACTAACTCTATCCCTTCTTTTCTTGAAAAGAAATCCAGATTGCTTGTCAAAAAAATGTGAGGACAGAGGAGGTGGAGCACTGATGCAGAAATTCTCCCTGTTCCATTAAATGTACCAGGAACAACGTGTTAGGACTGGATTGTATCCACGGTATGGTGAATAGCTGTTATGATGGGTGCATCCTGCAGAAATCTTGGCCACACACCATTCTGATCTTTCATAGAGAAATTTCTATAAGGAGTATGTACATTCTCCCCGTGTCTGCGTGGATTTCCCTGTGGGCTCTGGTTTCCTCCCATCATTTGAAACATATTGGGGGTGAGGTTAATTGGGTGTAAATTGGGCGGCACAAACTCATGGGCTGAATTTGCCTGTTACCATGCAGTATGTCTAAATATTAAATTTTAAAAATATAATTTATATTTAACATTTCACAAAGCCACCAAATATGACAAAGTGCATTTGCTTTTGTTTTATTCAAACCTCATCCTTCCTGTTTCTTCCCATTTGTATCAATGCAATGTAGAATGTGATTGAAAATAACATCCATGATGGGACTAGAGTGAAATCCCTGGCATCTGGCATCTAAGGGGATGCCAGATAAGTGGATTTTCCAGTGCCTTGAGACCTACTCTCTCATTGTCTAACTAATATACCTATATTAAGAATAAACAGTTTAAAAGACAAAAATACTATACTGTATTTACACAGAACAAACTTCATTTAGATGAATACATAAATCTCAAAGCATTTTTCTTTACTTTCAGTCAGATTCTTTGAAAACGTTTATCTGTTACTGCATCTGCAGGTTCTCTCTCCCTTCATGGAGCTAGCCGAAAGACAAATAACATTATAGATAATAAATCACCCCTCCCCAAAATTTTCAGATAAAGCCTCTGACTGGGGTGACTCTTACTAAGCCAGGATAAGGAGACACTTTAAAAGATTCATCCCAACAGCAGGTGACAACAACCAGCTCTTCATCCTGGGCAACGCTATTCCTGTTTCAGGCATCATTATTCAAACAGCTGCTATGAGCAAAACATGACCAAGGCCCTCTGCTTGCTGAATATTTGTTCCCATCTTCACCAAAGTTTTATGTGTAACTTCAGAGTATATTTACTTTTACAATTTTAAACTTATGCATCTTTACCTATTCCTTTTTTTAATTTTCCCTGATTTTATTTTGACAGCTGCTTGAATTCAGGATACCAGGAGGTGTACTGTATTTCACTTGGCCTTTGCATACACCAGGTCAGATAATGGCATTGAATCTTTGCTGCAGGATAAGTTAAAGAGGTCTGCACCCACAGATATAGATAAGGAACGTTAAAGGAGGACTGCTTACCTTTTATCAGAACCTTTAAATTGGAAAACCTGTCAGAGAGTGTTCAGGTAACAGCACAGATGAAGGCATAATGTGCAAAGCATTGCACTGAATGTTCCCCTGAAGATTGCATTTGAACCACCACTAAAAGCTGTCACAAATATCTGCTTGTTTATTACTCCTCTGAGTAATTCATAAGCCTGGTAAATGCTACTTTTGATAGAAGAATATTGTCAGTTTTATCCTTCAGATGCACATAGTGATACTGTATTGATTTAACAAAAACAATTTACCTTTCAAAAAATATTTAACATTTCATTATTTCAAGGCACTTCACAGAGCCACAAAATGAAAAATTAAATGAATTGTTCAAAAAAAAAATGACTGCCAAGAAAATTGTTTGATCTTTTTTAGCCATAAGACAAATCTCTCATCCCAGGACTAGCCCAGTGAATCTCTGGTTTGCCCTTAATGTCAGTGAATCCTTGCTAAATAAGCGAACCAAAACTCTAGGTGCAATGTGATCAACACCCTGTAAAATTATAACATGACATTTTTATTGTTTCTCTCCAAATCCCTTGCAATGAAGGCTAACTTTCCATTTGCCTATTTAATTCCTTACTGCAACTGCCCTCTAACCAAAATTCCTCTGTACTCAACTCACTCATAGTCTCTCCATTCAGATAATAGTCTACCTTTTGATTCCTTCTATCAAAGAATGTAACCTCATATTTACCTGCATTGAACCAAGTTATTGCTCATCCATTCAACTAGTCTGTATTTTGTTACAGAGATCAAATTCCTCAATGTAACATGCCCTCCAACCTGTTTTAGACCCAGCAACAGATGCGAGTACCTTACACTCTACCCCTACGTCTAATTTATCAATATAGATTGTAATTACTTGAGGACCAAGAACTGATTCTTGGACACCCCCCAGTTACATCTTTCTGATCTAAAAGAGACCCACTTATTCCAACTCTCTCTTCCATGTGATCACTACTCTTCAATTCACGTCAACAATACTGTGAGCTCTCATGTTGCACACTAAACTTTTATGTGGCACCTGAATGATTATCTTCCTGAAATCCAAATTTTACAGGTTCCACTTTTCCAACTCTAATATCCTCAAAATATTATGGAATATTATTTGTCAGGCTTTGATTTACAAGAATCATTCATCCAGAGAATCCAAAATTCAGAGCATGACTGAATAACTTTATTAGCATGCGAAACCACTTATACAGAAAAGTGATCAGAAAGGAGGCATGAATCGTTTATAAAGTCTGTAAAGAGTAGTTAAATTGGAACTATTTTTGTGTAAATCGAGGAAAAATAAGAAATATTAAATTCACCATCCTGGTATTGATGACATTAACCAATCTCTAATTATACACTGCCATCATTATCATCAAGAATCTGGGAGCAAAGGGCAGAAACAACAAGGAAACAAGCCCTTTGACTTTCACCTATTTACACTAATGCCATCCAAACCTATTTTATTTTCTTCACAGTCCTATTGACTCATACTCAATTCTACCACTCTCCTGTACACTAGGGCCAATTAACACACCAACCTGCATATTTTTGGAATGTGGTGGAGTGGGGTGGGGGGTGGTGGCAGGTGGGAAGAACTGATGCAGCCAGAGAAAGCCACACAATCAGAAAGTGAACATGAAAGATCCACACAGATCACACTGGAGACAAGCCACTACAACTGTGCAACTTTATAACTGTGCAAGATGAAGCAAAAGTTCAATAGCCTTAGTCTCAGTCCCTCTCTCTACAATTGGGTCTACAATTTTCTATCCCTCAGGTTGCAATCACTGAGGGTTGGTGTCAGCACCTCTTCCACGATTGTACTCAATACGAAGGCACCAAAGGCTGTGTATTCGGTTCTCTACTGCACTCCTTGTACAGCCATGACTGCATGACCAAACACAGCTCCAACTCCATAAATTTGTGAATGACATCACCACTGTAGGCAGGATTTCTAACAATGATGAAGTGGAATACAGAAGAACAATAGAGGGACCAGTATCTTGGTGCCAGGGCAACAAGACCAAAGAGCTTGACATAGACATCTGAAGGAGGAGCGGAGCTCATTTCCAAGATTACATCAATGATGATGATGTGGAGATTGCAAATAGCTTAAGGTTCCTAAAAGTATCTCCAAAGACCTGTCCTGATCCACCCACATCAATGTAATAGTCAAGAAAACATACCAGCACCTATACTTCCTCAGAAGCCTGAGGAAACCTGGCATGTCACCAGCATCTCCTCACAACCTCTACAGATCCATCAGTGAAAGTGTCCTGTCAAGATGCATCACTGCATAGCACAGGAACTGTTCTGTTCACGACTGCAAGAAACTTCAGTGGATTGTGAACGCAGCTCATGCCATCACACATACCCTCTCCCCTCCATCTATAACTCGCACCGCATTAGAAAAGAAGGCAACATATTAAAAGATTCATCCTATCCTGGCCACACTCTCTTTACTCCCTTTCCACCAGGAAGAAGATTGACAAGTGAGAGGTATGGGGAGAATCAGAGTGGACATAACCAAGAGAACAGAGCTAAAGAGAAAGCAAAATGGGAATTATGTGCCTAAATTAAAGTCCAGAGAACAAACAATCTTTGTTACCAGTAGCACATTCCCATAAAAATTATGCATAATACCTGTAGATGTACAATGTTTTCTAGCCATATTCACCCTAATTTGTTTAATTCAGAATCTTGCAGTCACTGCAGACATAGCCAGAATATTTGAGTCACCATAAGGCCTTGGGAAGTTTGGCAAATACATTAGTGATTGCAGTCTTGGCTTCTCTAACTGTCTGCATTGTCATAAAACAGAAATGCTTTTGATAAATTTCATGGTGGGCAGGTGATCAAAGAGTATGTGCATGCAAGAGAGCAGTTAACAATCTGCAGTTTGAAAATATTCACAACTGACTTCATGTTATTCTTGTAGATCGTGGAAAAGAAATGTAATAACCTGTAAGTAGCATTTCCGTGTGTTTTAAATCAGTGAGATCATTGTTTTCTTTACTATGTATGTCACCACTTTGGTATTAGAAAATACTGCAAATATAAAACCCCGATACTGCTCTAATAGGCAAATATTGCACTCGGTCGGAGATACTGAAGAGAAATTCAGCCCAACCTGTTAATACTGGCAATAATGTGTCACACAGTTTTCCTCCCATCCTTGCTTGCCTATCTGCAACAATACAAGAATATACCAATAGAAGAAATAGAAGCAGAAGTCAACAATTCAGCCCCCAGCAGCTGCTCTGTCATTCAACGAGATCATGGCTCAACTTTTTTTTCCCCTCAATGTCATTGTCCTTCACCAACCCCATACCTCTTACCTCTTGATTCCCTTTTAATGCAATTGGGATGACAAGAAAATTGGTGGTATTGTGGACACTGGTGAAGACTAAAGTAGGATATGGGTCAGACAGATGGTTGGATCAAATGTCAGTAGTTGGATTTAACCCCAACAAATGCGAAGTGTTAGATTTTATAGTCAAATGGAAGGAAGGCAGTGGGACGGAGATATTCAGTCAATGGTTGTATACTTTGATGAATATTAGAGTTTAGGTCCATATTTGCCTGAAAGTGGCCATGCAGGTAAATAGAATGGTGAAGAAGGATTTGCCTTCATAGACTAAGAGACAAAGTATAAAAATTGGAGCTTTGCAAAACACTGATTAGAGTGCACATGGAGTATTATCTGCAAATCTTGTTGCCTCGCTCTTGGAAGGATGTTGTTACTGGAGTGCAGGGAAGATTCACCAGGATGTTGTCTAGATTGGAGGGCTTCAATTATGGGAAGAGATTAGATAGGCTGGGTTTTTTTTTCCTGAGGCATCTGAAGGATGACATGATGCCGATATATAAAATGGAGAGGCATGTCAGAAATAATCAGTTCTTTTTCCCCAGGATAAGAGATACTGAAAACAAAAACAGATATGTTCAAGGTGAGAGGAAGGAGTTTTAAAGGCAATTTGAGGGGAAGGTACTTCATACAGTGAGAGTTTGATATCCGGAACACGGTGCCAGAGGAGGCAGTGGAATTTGTTACAAACACTGCATGTAAGAGACATTTAGACAGGCACTTAAATAGACAACACAGTAGAAATAAATAGATTTTGACAAAAACAGAAATAAATAGATTTTGACAAAAACAGAAATAAATAGGAAATACAATTAGTGCAGATGATCTAAAAGATTGTCATGTTTCTGTGCTGTGCAACTCTTTAACTCTATAAACCAGTGGTTCTCAATTTTTTTTCTTCCACTTACATACCACCTTAAGTAATCCATTACTAACCACAGAGCACCTATGCCTGGAATAGGATGCCATAGATGCTCTATGGTTAGTAGGGGATTGCTTAAGGTGGTATGTGAGTGGAAGGAAAAAGGTTGAGAACCACTGCTACAAACCAAATAAACCATTGTGAAGTGTTGTGGAGAAGGAATGCCCAGGAGCCAATTAGAGTATTGCATTTATTCAAAAGCCTTTGAAGACATTCTTAAATCTTTTCCTCTGTCAGTCTGGTAATCTTTTCCTTTGTCAGAACTTAGAACAAATTGTCTGTTTATGGATCTGGAATGACCAAAATGTTGGGGATATTAGTCTAGGAGAGGACACTGAGATTGGTTCATTTATTCTTCAGTGAATTTGGAGCAATTAACAGAGACAGCATTGGTGGTAACATTTTAGTGTCTTGAGGCACCTGCATATAGCAAGCCAGAGACCACTGCTGCTTGACAGACCATGCATTTTGTGCAAGCTTGGAAGATCCTTTAACCCTTTTCCTAGATAAATTCTTCCCTAGATAGGAGAAGTGGACCGCATTTGATATGAACCTTTCTTGGCAGGAGGCTTATTGGAAGTGAAACGATTGAAAAATGTGTTGAGAGAATGACACAACTTTGTTAGTACTGGCCATCTCAAAGGTAGACTGTTAGATTAGGATTTGGAATTGAACATAATTATGAAGCCCAGACAAGACAGAGATGAATTTTTGTGGGCAGCCAAATTTGAAGAGAATGCTCACACTATAGTCCTTCCAGGGTAATGGAATCAAAATGCTTTCATGAGACTGAAAAAGGGCAGGTTTTATGTAGGGTTGGTGCTACTGCCCACATTTCTCTTGGCAATGTCATACTGAGCAAACTATGTTCACATTCCTCTGGATGGGTGAAATCTACACTGTAATACACAATTAATTTGGTAAAATCCCCAGTATCTGGCACTTATGGGGATTAGTAGAAGACAAATATGTGAATTTGCCAGTTGCTTGAGATTACATGTTGCATAATTGGCAAACCAGCCACTTGGGGCACAAATTTTAAACTTACGTATTTTTAACCTATTTATTTTTCCATGATTTTTTGCCGGTAGCTTGAAATCTGAATAACAGGGATTATACTGTATTTAGAATCCCATGTCTTTGCTTTGGAGAGAAATTCTTGACTGACTGAGCTTTCACAGCCCTTGTGGATAGGAGCTACCCTGTGGCTGAAGAGGTTTGCTTCCCTCATTCCTGCCTTCAATGTCTGCCTCTAGTTACGAAACTGAGAAACCCAGGTCCAGACACCAATTCTGTAACCTCCCTGACATTCCCATTGAGAACTTCATCTATTTCAGTAAAATGAACTCTCATTCTGCAAAACTCATAGAATATAGACATACATCAAAATGGTATAACCCTCTTTCTTTAGAGCATCCAAATCATTTGCCTCAACCACTACCTGTGAAAAAGTTTCAATTCCCACCATACTTGGACTTTTAGTTGTCCACCCCCAACTGCTTCTTTAACTAATCATTCTGAATCATCAAGTTGGATGACTGATCCATGCAAACTTTTGGCCAATTGGCTATGGAAGCAGACATTTATAATTTAAAGTATAGTCACAGTACTTACATGCATTTTAACGCACTTGAAGTTAAAGTTGACTCAGAAGCTAAAGCATTAAAACTAGACAAACCACTTCACATACTGCTACAGACTGAGAGAATCCCTCCAGGATATTCTTGATGATCAGATTTTTCAGCAAGAGAGGAAACCTGGCACGATGTATCAGCCCAGCATTGCACATCCCACATTTCCTTTCCTTCTATCAACTTGCATTACACAGTGGGGGAATTAATTGTAACAATCCCAGGATATATCATCATCAGGCCAGATATTAAATCAGTGAATATCAGAGAATAAATGGAATTATTCAACACCAATTTATGTCCTTGTCCTCCAGCAAGTCTTATGCATGGAATAATTTACCAATATTCAAAGCACTCTATGCAGAAAATTAAATCCTTTCTTTTTAAAATATTTTTATTGTGTTTAATATATAAGCATAAATACAGAATTTATAATTACATCATAATTAATTTTTATGCATGTAAGTAAAACGCCAATGAAATTAAAAACTACATCAATAATTGCTTATCATACCTCCAAGACATTTAATTGAAATGATCTATGTAACCATGCTAAACCCATTTGTTGAAAATACATTCCTACAGGCATGTTATGGACTTGTTTATTATGCTGACAGAGAGCAAACAACTGGATAACTCCTCTAATTATATTGTTTTACTTGTGGTTACCAACACATCAGACAGTTCATGCTATGAGTTGTAGTTTATTCCCTATATTTTCAAAACTGATTTTATATTTTTGTGTGCAAGGAGCTGGGCTGAACACATACAAAATCAGCAGAAAAACAAAGAATTCAGCACACATGGATCCCTTCAATGCATGAAATATAGAAACATTGAAGTAGGAACAGGTATAGGCCCTTCAAGCCTTCGCCATCATTTTCCATCTTCATACACATTCCTATTCTCTCCTATGCTTCTTGCAGTCTTTTGTATTTAGTTATCTATTTACCTCTGCTTGTGAGTTCACCACCCCCTGAACGAAGATATTTCCTCTCTTTTTAATCCCAAATATCTGACCCCATTTCCAGAAATTGTGATGTTCCATTCTCAGCTCCCTCCTGTGTCCCCCTCACCCCTATTGAGGGGGAGGATCCTCTCCACATGCAATCTGTCAAGCCCTTTCAAAATTTTGTATGTTTCAATTAAATTGATTTATTTTCTAATGCTAGTGAAAGCAAGCCTGGTTGACTCGATCTCCTCTCATGTAACCAGTCCTACCATCCCAGGACAGTCCAGTGAACCTTCACTGAAATCCCTCTGTGGCAAGTACATGCTTTCTTTGGTAAGAAGATGAGAATTCTCTGCATGAGAGTGTGACTTGAGGACTGTTTAAAAAGCACCAGAAATGGTAAGCTCTTGATTAAATTTCTCCATTGGCTAATTATCTGTAGACAATAAAAAAGAGAGTGACCAGTGTAAGAATGGGATTTCGAGACTTTGGCGAGCACAAGCTAAGGTGGTGCTCTTGAGGTAGGGGTAAGGATAACCCTGTGGAGGAACAAAAGTATTCAGCATGGAGGCACCAGTAAGGACAGGTTTTTCTAACTTTATTTTTATATTTAATAAAGAGTGGAGATACAAGGATGCAATCACACCTTAGGGGATGGGAGGAAGGTAGCTGGGTGACAGTCCAAAGAGGGAAAGGTTACAGGCAGGCAGTGCAAGGTACTCCTGTGGCTGTTCCCCTTAATAACCTGGATATTGTTGAGGGGGACGACCTACCAGGAACAATCCATGGCAGTCAGGACTCTGGCACAGAGTCTGGCCCTAAGGCAAAAAAGGGAGGGAGGAGAACATGTGAGCTGCAGTGATAGGGGATTCAATAGTGAGGCAAACAGGTAGGAGGTTCTGTGGAAGAGATTGAGAATCCCAGATGGTATGTGGCCTCCTAAGTGCCAGGGTCTGGTATATCTCAGATCATGGCATTCTCAAGAGTGAGAATGGGCAGCCAACTGCTGTGGTCCATGTAGGGACCAATGACTTAGTAGGAAGGGTAACGAGGTTCTTCAAAGAGAGTTCAGAGAGTTAGGCGCTAAGTTGAACGGCAGAAGTTCCAAGGTTGTGATCTTAGGATTGCTACCCGAGGCAGAAATAGGAGGATAATGCAACTCAATATATGGCTAAAGAAATGGAACAGAATGGAAGGCTGTAGATTTCTGAATTATTGGCCTCTCTTCCAAGGAAGGTGAACCAGCAGGATGGTTTGCATCTGAACTGAAGGGGGACTAATATCTTTGCAGGAAGGTTTGTTAGTGCTGTTCTAGGCAGTTTAAACTAATTTATAAGGGTGGGGGGAGAGGGATGGGGGGATGAAAACCAGAGTGCCAGAGCAGATGGTGGAATGGAAGAGGAAAAAGATGATGTTAAGATGACATATAAAGACCAAAATTGGAGGGTTGTGGGTTGTAGGAAAGGTGAACAAGCTTAGAGCATGGATTGGCACATGGAATTGTGACATTGTGGCCATTAGTGAAACTTGGTTGCAGGAGGGACAAGATGTTCTGGGTTCTGTTGATGCAGGCGCGTTAGAGTGGGAGGAATGAAAGGGGGAGAAGTGGCAGATCAGGGTAAATATCACAGCTGCACTCAAACAAGACAGATTAGAGTGCTCATCTACTGAGACCATATGGGTGGAGCTAAAGAATGGGAAAGTGTTATGAGGGAACAAGTTCATAGGGTTCAATGAGTGACAATCTTGGACACGTGTTAGTACCAAAACGTAAAGTTTATTTACATGCACACACACACACACACACACACACACACACACACACACACACACACACACACACACACACACACACACACACACACACACACACACACACACACACACACATAATGCACATCAGATACAAGTTAAGTGGAGGACTTACAAATGTGAAATTTTGAGTGTACTGAGTTTGTATGTTCCTGCCAGAATGAAAGGCAAGGTTAGGAGGCACAGGGAACCTTGGTTTTTGAGGGATATTGGTGATCTGGTTCAGAAGAAGAGAGAGGTGTATAGCAGGTATAGGTGCATTAGCCCACTGCCCTACTTGGTATATACCCATGACTGTGAGGCCAGGGCACAATAGTTATTAGCAAAATCACAAAGAGCAATGAGGATGTGTACAGGAGGGAGGTAGATCAGCTCTTTGAGTGGTTTCATAACAACAACCTTGCATTCAACGTCAGCAAAACCAAAGAGATGATTGTTGCCTTTAGGAGGGAGTCATAGGAACATGACCCAGTTCTCATCGAAGGCTCAGTCATGGAGAGGGTCAAGAAATTCAAATTCCTGGGTGTCAACATCTCCAACGAACTGTCCTGGAACCTCCATGTTGATGCAATCACGAAGAAGGCCAGCCATCAGCTATACTTTGAGAGGTACTTAAGGAGATTCGATATGTTATCAAAGACTCTCCAAAACTTCTAAAGGTGTACCTTGGAGAGCACACTGGTTGGCTGCATCACTGTCTGGTATGCAGGCACCAAATCTCAAGACAAGGAAAAACTCCAGAGGGTTGTTACTCAGCCTGCTACATCACAGGCACCAGACTCCACTCCATCAAGGACATCCACATGAGGCAGTGTCTTAAAAAGCAATCTCTATCCTTAAGGACCTACACTACCCAGGCCATCTCCTCTTCACTCTGCTACCATCAGGAAAAAAATAAATGAGCCTAAAGACAAGCACTCAACGGTACAAGGACAGCTTCTTCCCTGCTGCCATCAGATTCGTGAATAATTAATGAACCAAAGACACTGCCTTACTTTTCGAGCACTGCTATTTTTATTTATTTTATATATTATTGTTGTAAGATGGTTCATAATATGAATGTTTACACGATGATGCTGCCACAAAACATCTAATTTTGAGACTTGTTCATGACAATAAATTCTAATTCTGATTCCGAAAATCCTAAGGCTTTCTACAGGTATATTTAGAGCAAAAGGATAGTAAGGTACAAATTTAGTTCCCCTTGAAGATCAGAGTGGTCGGCTTTTTATGGAGCCAAAAGCAATGGGGGCGATCTTAAAGGATTTTTTCTCATTAGTATTCACTCAGGAAACTGGCACAGAGTTGTGGGAAGTAAGGAAAAGAAGCAGTGAGATTATGGAACCTATACAGATTAAAGAGGAGGTAGTGCTTACTGCCTTAAAGTAAATGAGGGTGTGTGGCGGCTCACCACAAGGCAGGCAAACCAGCCCCGCTTGTAAGCCACGCGGCGGGGCAGCCGGCCAAAATGGCGCCGTTGGGGGTTCCCTTCCTTCCAGCACAGGGTTCAGAGACCTGCGCTGGGGGACCACATGATGCCCAGGTGACGTCAGCACCCTCCAGAGCAGTTCTCAGCCAGGTCCGGGCTGGGAGTATAAGTGCAGCCCAGCAGCCTGTAATAAACTAGTCTGCTCACTGAGTTCAACCCGTCTGGTTGAGTGTGTTATTGCAGGAGCAGTGTAACCGCCGCTACAATTGATGACCCTGAGTGGTTCAAATGTCTTTGAACCCATCATGAGCGAGCCTGGGATCAGCGCTATAGCTGTAAAGCTGCCTGAATTCTGGGTTCAGGAGCAGGAGACCTGGTTCACCCACGCAGAGGCCCAGTTTCACCTCTGCCAGATTTTGTCCGACACGACCAAATTCTACCATGTGATCGCTGCCCTGGACCAGGGCACTGCCACCTTGTTCAGTACCCACCCGCCGAAGACAAGTACAAGACCATCAAGTGAGTGCTTACTAGGTCCCTCGGTTTATCCAGATACCAGCGGGCCGCTCGGTTGCTGCACCTCAACGCCCTGGGGAACAGGTCCCTGATGGAACTGATGGACAAGATGCTCACGCTCATGGGTGAGCACACCAACTGCCAATTTTTTGAGCACATCTTCCTCGAACATATGCCCAGGGACATCCGCCCGCTGCTGGTTCAGGAGAGCTTCACTGACCCGAGGAAGGTCACCCAGAAGGCCAAAGAGCTATGGCTCACACGATTCTCAGAAGGCTCAGTGGTCCAGCAGGTCACGAGGCATGGGCACGACCATGCCAAGCCTGCCCCTAGTACTGTGGTAGAGCATTCAGCCCCTGCAGGGGCCCCCAAGAGCATAACCAAGGCCACAGCGTCCGCTTCAGGCCTCTGCTTCTACCACCAGCGCTGGGGAGCAAAGGCTCAGAAGTGTCGTTAGCTCTGCTCGTTCCAGGGAAACGAACAGGCTGGGCACTGTTAATGGCTGCGGCGGCTGGCCAAAGACACAGCCTTCTCTACCTGCGGGACTCAGTCAGCAGCCGGCGGTTCCTCATTGACACTGGAGCCCAGATCAGCGTCATCCCAGCCATGGCCATCAAATCCAGGAACTGACCTTGTGGACCTCCCCTCCGTGCGGCCAATGCAACAGCAATCCGGACGTATGGAGACAAGACAGTCCAAAAGAATTTCGTGTGGAGGTTCCGTCTCGTCCCTCCCGACTGCTATCCTGGGTGCAGATTTCCTCCTCGCACACAGGCTTCTGGTGGACATTCAAGGTAGGTGTCTGGTGGATGCCCATACCTTCCAGGCCATTCGCCTCGACGCCTCCCGCTCGGAGCAACCACAGATGGCCACGATCAGCACACCCAGAGACGAGTTCCAGCAGATCCTGGATGAGTTCCCGACACTCCTCAAGCCACAGTTCTCTGCTGCCTCGCCACGCCACGGGATGTTCCACCACATCCCCACGCAAGGCCCGTCAGTTCATGCCAAGGCACGCCGGCTCCCACCTGACAAGCTCTAGGTAGTGAAGGAGGAGTTTTCGCCCCTGTTGGAGCTGGGAATCAAAGTCCAACAGCCCATGGGCCTCGCCGCTCCACCTGGTACCGAAAGCCAACGGTGGCTGGCGTCCCTGCGGAGACTATCGATGGCTCCACGAGGCACCGTTCCTGACCGTTACCCCATCCCTCACATCCAGGACTTTTCGGCCAACCTGCATGGCGCAAGGGTCTTCTCCAAGGTTGACCTGGTGCGCGGATATCACCAGATCCCGGTGCATCCTGAGGACATAACAAAGACAGCCATCATCACCCTCTTTGGCTTGTTCGAATTCCTGCACATGCCATTCAGGCTCAAGAACGCCGCTCAGACCTTCCAGTGCCTCATGGACTCTGTGGGTAGGGACTTGGATTTCGTCTTTATTTATTTGGATGACATCCTCTTTGGCAGCAAGGATCCGGTGCAACACAAAGCCCACCTACGTGCCCTTTTCTCCCGGCTGGCCGACTTCAGCCTCACTATCAACCTGGCCAAGTGCCAGTTCAGGAAAGAGTCCATGCAGTTCCTGGGCCATACCATCAAATGGCCGAAGGAGCCACGCCTACCACTGTGAAGGTCGCCAATATCCGGGAATTCCCATGCCCTGACAGCCTCAAGCTGCAGTAGTTCGCAGGTACGGTCAACTTTTAGAACCGCTTCATCTCGGGAGCTGCACGCATCATGCAGCTGCTGTTTGTCCTCATCGCAGCCAAGCACAAGACGCTTGCTTGGAACCCAGAAGCCTGCACCGCATTCGAAGCCATCAAGGACGCCCTGGCGAAGGCCGCCATGCTCGCACACTTGCACACCGACCTGCATATGGCACTCTCTGGCGATGCCTCTGCCACAGCCGTCAGTGCCATACTGGAGCAGCAGGTGAATGGACATTGGAATCCATTGGCATTCTTTAGCCGCCTGCTTCGCCCACTGGAACACAAGTATAGTGCCTTTGACTGCAAGTTACTTGGCATGTACCTGGCAGTGCGGCATTTCTGTTATTTTTTGGAGGGGAGGACTTTTACCATTTTCACAGACCACAAACCCCTCACCTAGGCACTCGCGATGGCAAAGGATCCCTGGTTGGCCCGCCAGCAGCGTCACCTCTCCTTCGTGTCGGAGTTTACCACCGACATTCGACACAAGGCGGGGAAGGACAATGTGGTTGCTGATGCACTCTCGCGATCGGCCATCTGTGCGCTGACGCCTGACCTCAACTTCGACCAGCTCACCCGGGACCAGGAAGCAACTGAAGAGACGAGGGCCTTCAAGACCATCATCCACGACCTGCGGTTCCAAGACCTCCCAACTCCGAGCGGCGAAGGCACCATCCTGTGCAATATCTCCTTGGGCACTCCATGGCCAGTGGTTCCCCAGCAGTTGTGCAGGCAGGTCTTCCATCACATTTACGACCTTTCACATCTGTCCATCTGGTCCACGGTCCAGATGGTGACAGAACGGTTCGTATGTCATGGGCTGCGGAAGCAGATTGTGGGCTGGGTCAGGACATGCACCCATTGCCAGACGTCCAAGGTGCACCGGCACACAAGGCGTACAGGAGTTCGAGCACTTCCAGGTACAGTTCAGCCACATTCACGTGGACACATCATCGGGCCCTTACCCATTTCCCGGGGAAACCATCATCTGTTTACAGTGGTGGACCACACCACTCGCTGACCCAAGGCAATCCCGATGCCAGACGCCTCCACTGACTTCTGCTCCAAAGTCCTGATTCGGCGTCCCTTCTCACCTCACCAGCGATCGGGTCACCCAGTTCACATATGCACTCTGGGCACAACTTGCCAACAGGTTGGGGATCCAGATACACCGCACCACAGCCTACCACCCGAAGGCCAATGGTTGAACGTCTGCACCGCCACCTTAAGTCGTCCGACTTGACGGACGAACTGCCTTTGGTGCTCCTGGGCATCCGTTCCACTCCGAAGGAAGATCTGCAGGCGTCATCAGCTGAACTGGTCTACGGTGTACCGCTGACACTATCTGGTGAGTTCGTCAATGCACCTCACAATCCCCAGTGGTTGCTGCATGAACTACTCCCTCACCTTAGGGCACACTTGGACTCATTTGAACCCCCACTGCCACCCAGGCATGGCACCCACCCGTCTCACGTTCCCGGCGAACTGATTTCCGTGGAGTACATTTTTGTTCGGTGGGGCCCAACTGCAGAACCTCTGCACCGACCGTATGAGGGTCCGTACAGGGTTGTACAGTGTTCCAGCTCAATGCTTATGCTGGACATGGGCGGAAAGCGGCAGCTGTTTACCATGGACAGGCTTCAAGCCAGCACACCTCGATCCCACCAAGCCCGTGGTCGTTGCCCAGCCCAAGAAGTGAGGCCGCCTGGCAAAAAAGGAGATTGGCACCGGTTCTGGGGGGTCTGTTGGCGGCTCACCACAAGGCAGGCGAACCAGCCCCGATTGTAAGCCACATGGCGGGGCAGCCAGCCAAAATGGTGCCATCGGGGGTGTTCCCTTCCTTCCAACATGGGGCTCAAAGACCCGCGCTGGGGTCCATGTGACATCAGCGCCTTCCAGCACAGTTCTCAGCCAGGTCCGGGCTGGGAGTATAAGTGCAGCCCAGCAGCCTGCAATAAACTAGTCTGCTCACTGAGCTCAACCCGTCTGGTTGTGTTATTGCAGGAGCAGTGTAGCCACCGCTACAGGTGGATAAATCCCCAGAGCCTGACAAGAGATTCCGTTAGACCTTGAGGGAGGCTAGTGTAGAAATTACAGGAACTCTGGCAGAAATATTTAGAATATCCTTAGCCACGGGTGAGGTGCAGGAGGATTGGAGGGTAGCTCACATTGTTCCGTTGTTTCAAAAAGACTCCAAAAGTAATCCTGGAAATTATAGGCCAGTAAGCTTGATATCAGTAGTAGGTAAATTATTGGAAGAGATTATAAAAGATCAGATATACAATTATTTGGATAGCCATGGACTGATTAACGATAGTCAACATGTCAAAGCAATTCAATCTTATAGAGTTTTCCAAGGAGGTTATCAGGAAAGTTGACGAAAGAAGGAATGTTGACTACATGGACTTTAGTAATGCCTTTGACAAGGTCCTGCATGGGAGGTTAGTCAGGAAGATTCAGACACTAGGTATTCATGGTGAAGTAGTGAACTAAATTCGACAGTGGCTTGACGGGAGAAGTCAGAGAGTAGTGGTGGATGATTACTTCTCAGACTGGAGGCCTGTCACTAGTGGTGTGCCTCAGGGATCAGTGCTGGGACCATTGTTGTTTGTCATCCATATCAATGATCTAGATGCTATTGAGGCAAATTTGATCAACAAGTTTGCCGAGTAGAGGGGCCGAGGTGGCCTGTTTCTGTGCTTAATTGTTCTATGGTTCTATGACAGTAAGATTAGAGGTGTTGTGGATCGCAAAGAAAGTTTTCAAAGCTTGCAGAGGGATCTGGATCAGCCAGGAAATTGGGCTGATAAATGGCTGATGAAATTTAATGCAAAGTGTGAGGTGTTGCATTTTGGAAGGACAAATCAAGAAAAGACTTACACAGTAAATGATATGGCACAGAGGAGTGCAGTAGAACAGAGGGATCTGGGAAGACAGATACATAATTCCCTTAAAGTGGCATCACAGGTGGATAGGGTTGTAAAGAGAGCTTTTGGCATATTAGCCTTCATAAATCAAAGTATTGAGTATTGGAGTTGGGATGTTATGATAAAGTTGTATAAGACATTGGTGGGGCCAAATTTGGAGTATTGTTGCAGTTTTGGTCACGTAACTACAGGAAAGATATCAATAATATAGAAAGAGTGCAGAGAAGATTTGCTAGGATGTTGCCCAGACTTCTGAAACTGAGTTACAGGGAAAGTTTAAAAAGTGGGACTTGGCAACAAAAATTAGTCCAGCACAGATGAGAAGGGCCACAAAAGCCTGTTGCTGTGCTGTAATATTCTATGGTTCTAAGGTTCTAATGATTGAAACTCAGCACACAAATTACCAAAGAAATAGTAATCTGGCTACACTATACAAGTGAGACACGATAGTCTATCCCGGGTGCATGCCAGAAAGAGATCCCGCCCTTTACTGGCACACACCTTACAGTTAGTCGTCCAGCATCACCCATGACTTCCAACCTTAAGTAGAGCTCAGAAATGATCTCAAGGAGAAAAGAGAGTGAGCTAGCCCATGTGCTGGGTTTTTATCCTGCAGCCAGCTGGGGAACTGGGCCAGGAAGACCCATGTGACCTTGAGTGAGGAGGAGCAGGAGGACCAATCTGAGGGTGTCTTTAGCTGAAAAATCATGTTATTGCCTAAATAGTGAAAGATTGCAGCATGTTGTTGTGCAGAGGGACTTGGGAGTACTTGTGGATGAATCACAAAAGGTTGGTTTGTGCATGTAGTAGGTAATCAAGAAGGCAAATAGAATGTTGGCCTTCATTGCTATTGGGATTGAATTTAAGAGTAGCGAGGTTCTGCTGCAACTGTTCAGGATACTGATGAGGCTGCACCTGGAAAACTGCGTGCAGATCTTATCGCCTTACCTGAAAAAGGATATATTTGCTTTGTGGTGATGCAGAGGAAGTTCATCAGGTTGATTCCAGGAATAAGCGGGTAGCCTATGAGGAAATATTGAGTTACCTAGGACTGTACTCGCTGAAATTCAAAAGAAAGGCTCATAGAAACACAAAACTATGAAAGGTAAGATAGATGATGGAATTTTGACTGCACGGGTAAATGAGACCAGTACTTGGGGAGATAGCCTTAAGATTTGAGGGAGTAGATTTAGGGCAGAGATGAGGAACAACTGCTTTTCCCAGAGGGTAGTAAGTCTGTGGCTTTCTCTACCCAGGGAAGCAGTGGAGACTGCCTCATTAACTATATTTAAAATATAGATTTTCCATGCCAGAACAGCCACAATGGTGGAGCCGGGTCAATGGGCCAGGTGGCCTACACTTCCTTTAATTTCCTGTCTTTTTATTATAACTGTAAACAATCTCCTGTTATTGACTGGGAAAAGGCTATAACAAAGGAATTGGTTTTTGGAAATCGAAGAGCTAACAGAAATGAACTCAGCTTGCTTGGACTTCTGCATCCAAAAGAGAGATATCCATACAGGTTAGCACTGTGCATGCTCACTCCATTTATGGTCTGGGTCCAATATGATCTAACCAACTGTTCAGAATATGCAATGCAGTTTAAAAAAAAACTGGATTGTTCCATATGATTGTAATTTTTAAATTCTAAATTTTAAAGTCTAAATTCTCTACTGCCTAATTAATGCAAACCTATCAAGAGAACTAGCCGTAATCTTCAAATCTGCATGTAATGAATGATAATAATTCACCTTTAAAAAGAGTAACAGTATAAGAGAAACATCTTGTTTAGTAATTGTGGTCACATTTATTTGCCCCTTTTAATGGCTATTCGAAAGAATAAGTTAAAAGAAGGAAAGGTGTTTTACTTTTTTACTGATCTGATTTACCAACTACATTTGAATTTAATGCTTGGAGAAAAAATATGAATGATTTTGTTCAGTGCTCTCCATTACAGGTAGTCCCAGGAAAGTGTAATGGTCCCCATTTTGACGGCTGCCTCACTAGCTGTCAGTAAGCTGTAGACTGATTGGCCAAATCTTGCAACATATAAAAACATAAACTATGGCAGCTTAAATAAGGTATACTTTGGTTTTTAGTATTCATTGGGATAAAGCACATCAGGGTTTCTTTGCTTAAGACCCAATCTGTCAAAGAGAAATACACATGCAATTTCTCAGAAATTACTATCATTGATGTGTACCGAAATAAAAATCGGAAAGGGGCAAAACTCACTTTTTAATACTGTGATCCAGAAAGTCATGTGCAGCAGTGTGAGCTTAAACCACTAAATACACAATATTAGCAAGCCAGATAAGAATAATTGCAGATTGGAAAATATGAAGTGCTTTGCAATGGAAATATTAACACAAAGTCATCTTTTATTCTAAATTGTGTTCATTAAGGAATAACTAGCTACAAAATTATATCAGTTTACATCCTTGAACAGCAAAGTTTCAGCAACAAATATTTGCATCTTCAGGCTCCTTGCCATTGCCATTTTACAGGCTACAATGCCCTATTTCATGGCCTACACAGAGATCTTTTCATAGTGTACTAACACTGTATCAAAAATATCATTAGTTGCACAATGCTCCAAGCAGTTTAGTTTTTTTTCAGGCAAAGGAACATTAGGAGTTTGGCACACATGGAGAGATAATAATGCAATTCATCATTTAAGGTCACAACCCAGAATAGGATATCATTCTTCAATTTGTACTTTGTGCAAATAAAGTATAGCTCCAAGTCTTAAGTTTGCCAGCAGACCACCATGAAAATGTTTATATCAAATGCAAGGGTGGGAGGCCAGTACATGTTGCAAGCTTACACCACAATAAACACAATCTTAACTGAGCATGTATAGGTAGCAGTGAATAAGTCATCTGACAATAAGTGCTCTGTCTGTCTAAAAATTCTACATTGACGTAAGCTTGAATGTGAGTCAGCGACACTGGATAAATCAGCCTCGGCCAGTTACTTGAACTGTGCACTTGTGCAAGAAGGGCAAACTAATCAAAATCAGCAAACTGTCTGAATCACATTGGCAAATATTACAAAAGTATGAAATTCTACCAAACATGGGCAGCACGATTGGCGCAACAGCTAGTGCAATGCCTTTACAGCACCAGCGATTGGGTCCGGACCTTGGTTTGAATCCTGTCTGTAAGGAGTTTGTACATTCTCCCCGTGCCTGCGTGGGTTTTATCCGGGGGCTCCAGTTTCCTCCCACCCTTCAAAATGTACTGGGGTTATAGGTTAATGGGGTGTAAAATTAGGTAGCAGGGACTCGTAGGGCCAAACTGGTGAGTAAGGTGCTGCACGTCTAAATTAAATTAAAGCAAATTAAATGACAGAAGAAATGTTAAACTTGAGAAGTTTGGATTGAAATAGGTTAAAACTATCAAATATGTGAGTATATCAAAAGGCACCAAACTCACTCACTGACAACATCTAACTTGAGCTTTCATTCAGAGATGGAGTGCCTATCAACATAAGGTAATTGTTCAGTATATCGATATTTAAAAAAGTTTTAAATAAACATCATACCAGCAGATCTGCCTTCCTGAAATACATCATTGAAACCAAGGCAAGCTCAGAGTGGTAATTGAAGGTGTTGAAGCAAGCTCACATGCATTCTGCATAATAAGACATTCTTTCTTAGTTCCCAGTGGAAAATGGTTAATTCATGGTAGTAACTTCCTGCACTTAGGAGATTTCTGAACTCCATTGGAATGAAGCGTACATTGATTTCCTCAGACTGGAGCTTGGACAAGGACCAATATGACGAACACACAGTACCAACAGCAACTTGCTCTTCAGACAGTAGCAAACGGGCAGCTGCATGGGAAGCAGCAGAGAGGAGCACGGTCAGAATACTCCTATAATGAAGGATGTGATGGGTGAAAGAGAAAAGATTGGCAGGGCTATTTCTCTTTGATGATGTTGATTTTGAGAGATCCTGAATCTCTGCTGCAGAGTTATACAATCTTTGGCTGAGGGGAGTCAGATTGGACAGGCCTGCGGTCTAACTGCTGGAAAGGTCTTGCCCATTAGCCCCAATAAGTACCATTGCATGGACTATGCGTCATTCCTTGTACCAGACCCACAATGGTCCCACTGCCTTGCTGCTGCTGGGCAAAAGCAGGTCTCTTTATGCCTTTGCTCTGGCTTAGTATAGCACCTGCCCCCCCCACCCCCCACTCCCACCGCAGTGTATAAGAGAAATGCAATACACAAATCTGCTGAAGAAACTCAGTGTCGTTCAATTTTCTCCAGCTCATGTGGCAATCGCACTCGGCCCCACCACCTGCAGACTTTCTGATTTAACAGTGTATCAGAGAAGGTATCATTGAGACTGGCACATCCATTCAGCTTTTGAATCTATTGTCATGTCTTTAAACTGCAAATTATTCCAAATTATGTCATTAAATTGGCCATTTGGGATCATCATTACACTTGCTGTCAAATAATCAGCAGGAAACAAAGTGCTTCAAATCCTTTATCAGTTACATCATTACTTGATAACATTTCAAGCAGCCCACCTGCCAAAATTCCTCCTTTTCTATTCATTCACCAGATATTCCTATTAGCTGTTCTTACCACTCATTTTACGAACTGTTGACACAAATTTTTAACAGAGTTTAGAACAAAGCCTTGCAATCCTGGGTGGTCTGAGTCAGGGTGGCACCATCTACTCTCTTAGGCTTCATACAACAATGTGTCATTCTGTACAGAGGTACATTTGTAATATATGAAATTCAACTGGTTTTTTTGATTTGCATGAGGAAGGCTACTTGTTTATGCTTTTAACATTTGCAAAATCTGAATTAATTGTTGGATTTAAATGATATAGTGAAAGTGAAATAAAATGATGGGATTAAGTTTGGGAAATAAATGTGCAAAGTTGAAAAGAGTAAATGTTGGTTATAACTTTTTTCAATCAAAAACATTAATTTTCTTCTGAAAGATGGAGACACTTGAAAGATTACAAATGGAATTGTAAGCACTCCAAAAATAGTGCTTGATTTGCAGTGTATTTCCAGGTTTTATTTGTTTTAATTTTCCTGAGCCAGTGAGACTGTTCAGCAATATTTATTGTTACTGTAAAATTTCACTTGCTTCAAAATGCACATGCCCTTCTTCTTGCAGAATTGCTTTGATCTGATCCTGATAATGAAGCATTTAAAGTTAATCAAGAAGAATATAAAATTAATTTATTTGCTAATTACATTTTGATCTACTTCACAGAACCAATAGGCTTACTACATAAATCATATTTAAGATTGGAGGAATATGGGAAAGTATCAGGTTATAAAATAAATTGAGATAAAAGTGAAATTATACCCCTTGCTATAAGGGACTATACTCTGTCAACAAGATACCCTATTTAAATGGCTAACAAACGGAATAAAGTATTTAGGGATATGGATAGATAATAAGTTAGATCATGCATAAAAATTGAATTATGTACCTTTACTTAATAAAACTGCAGAGGATTTGAATAAGTGGAATATATTGCCAATAACATTATTGTGTAGGGTTAATTGTGCTAAAACGAATATATTTCCTGGAGAACAATATTTATTTCAAACACTACCAATAATGATACCACAAAATGTTTTTATTCCAAGAATTAAATAAATATATGTTTTCTTTGGAAGGGTAAGATGTCAAGAGATTAAGGTTGAGTTAGGAGATTTACAATGATCAAATTTTTAAAACTATTTTAAGGCAGCTCAATTGAAATTTTTGGTTTATTTTCTGATGAGGAGGTAAACCAGTATGGATTAAAATAGAAATTGATAAAATAGGAGAGAGGGAAGCCCACCTGATGAAATATTTGATTAATATTTGAAATAGGGTAAATGACAAAATTGGAACAAGGATTGCTGTCCTACCTAAAATGACTTTAATACAAAATCGACTTTTCCCATTCTCAATGGATAACCAATTTTTTACCTATTTGGTCTCAGAAAGGAATTAAATATATAGAAGATTGTTATGACAGAAAGAATTTTAATGTAATTTGAACAATTTTTAAAAATAAATATGGGGTACAAAATAATACAATTTTTTGTTACTATCAGTTAAGAGCTTACTTGAGAGATAAATTGGGTCCAACGATGTTAGTAACAAAATGTGGTGATATGCTAATGCTGATATGTAGTAAATATATTAAGAAATTTATTTCACTTTATTGCAGAAGGGGACTTCCAAACAGTGATGGAGATGGATTTAATTTTTCTTAAATATTTTATTTTCAAAGACTCATGCAAATGCAAACAAACAAAACAAAACATTTTCTTGCCATACAATATAATTTACACAGTAATTTTTCCATCCCCATCCCCTTGTTTCCCCACTTCCCTCAACTTATACAAACACACAATTACATAAGAAAAATAGATTTAAACAGTAACATAGATTAACAAAATTGGTCAGATCTGTGCGGAAGTAATATGACAAACACTATGAATGTTAGATATTAATTAGTTCAATATATTTTTTACATCAATTATATCTCACACTACAGAAGTTAAATAGATTAAAATCAGATTTATCAGACCAGTGTTTTAGATGTGGTCAAGAGATCAACACTTTTTTACCTTCTCCTCGGTCCTATCCTAAAGTGAGATCTTTTTGTTTAAATTTGGCATTTTTTTTTAGATTGGGTTACAGGAATTAAATTCCCACAAACCCAATGTTATTTTTATTAGGTAATATTGAAGGGATAAGACCAAAATTGAAATTATCTATATATCAAAAAAATTTGTAAAGTTTACCCTAGTAGTCGCAAGAAAATGTATAGCGGAAACATGGAAATCGGACACCCACCTAAGTTTGGAGTGATGGAATGCAGAAATGCATAGCTACATTCCTCTTGAGAAAATCACATATAATCTGAGAAATAAAAATGATGCATTTTTTGAAAATTTGGCATCCCTATTACAAATTGAGGGAATTAATTTATAGATGTTTTCCCTAAGCCCTCATTAACCTCTTTGGAAGTATTAAAAGATATAAATGATTAGAAGCATGTGGTACCCTTTGGCAACCCAGTTTCTATTCTTGTTTTCCTACTTTTCTTTATTTTTATTTTTCTATGCTTTTTCTTATTTTCATTTCTTTTTTCTTTCCTTGGGATTTTAATTTTTTTTTAAAAAAGCATGGTTCAATATTAAAGATGCCTTCTTCAAGTGTCTTTAATCACATGACTGCTTTGATCAAACACTGGTTTCAGTTTAATTTCTCCAAAAGCATGAATCGTGGCAGATGCTTGTTTATACATATTATGCAGGTGCCGCTCTGAGTGTTTGAAGTTCCAACCCTTCCAAAAATTAATGAGAACATTCTTCCAGACTGTCTGCTCAGATCAAAAAGAAGAATGGCTGGACTTTCAATAGCACAATCCAACATTCTTACTGCTTTGAATTGATAGACACCTTGTCTCTGGAATACCTTTCTTATTTGCTAACATGAATTTGTGATCTGTTTTTGTGTAAGTGTCCCTGTATCCAACCCACAAAGTCCCTTTACTGAAAATAATATATTTATAACCTAAATATTACTAATAATATAATTCTGTAATAGATAGACTAAAACCATGTTATGAGTTAAAGTGCAAAGCAAATTTCTCCAACAGAAAATTATTGGGAAGTTTGCAAGTGAATATTTCTTTATGACAAAATATGCAAACTGAAATGTTATAGCATAACTTAAAAATTGATTTCTTACACATCAATTACAACAAGAAATGCACCTTGCATTTACTTCAGTCAAGAATGACAGACACCATTGTAATTCTGTGATTTACAGTGACTTGAATGAGGATTGTGATAAATTACAAGAATTACACCTATGTAACATGACAACCAAAACACAGTCCATTTCAGTGAACCTAGCAGAAATGCTCCACAAAGTCTCTAACAGATCACAGGGTTAAATTCTGAAGCAATTACATCAGTATTACAGGATAGCTCAAGGGAGTCACTGAACAATTAAATGCAATAAAGAAAACACACCCTATGTTAACAGAACAGCACTCAGTGATATTCCTTCTCTCTGATCCCTGCTTCTCTTCTCCATCATAGTGGCAAAGAAGTGCTCAATGCCTTCTGATTTGCATCTGTCATACCTATTCGTTTTAAATAAAGGGACAGAAAGAAAGAGAAGACTGCATCAAAATCATTCTGCAAAGTGAAATCAGTTTACATTAGCATAATATGCTGTATGAATGCCACTTGCAAAGCAGGGTACAATTCAATGATTCACTGCCTGGAAATCCCAATGAGAGCAACTGAGAAAAGGCTGCGGGTGACATTCTAAAGCTGGCCTACACATTGTTTAGAAATTCTCGACTTTGAAAGTGCAGTCCTAAGGATGTTGAGGAAGCACATCAGGGTAGATGTCGAAATGTTTTCACTTGTATAAGAGAATATTGAACAAGGGGACACGGACAGTTAAAAAAAAATGGTTTAAAAAAATTGAGGTGCACAGAATGTTCTTGACATAGCTGGTTGCAAATCTTTGAAATTCTCTACACCCTGAGAGTTATGGAACTAGTTCGTTAGAAATATTTAAAGTGGAGGTAGATACATTTTTGAAACTTTGGGCATTTAACAGCTGTGGGGATCTGGCACAGAAGAGAATTTTGAGTTCTGGGATAGATCAGCCATGACCATATTCAATAACAGAGTTGAAGGGCCAGACTCTCATTTCTTTTCTCTTGTATTCTAGATTTCATGGAACAAAGGTGGTAAGGGCTACAATTCTTTTACTCAAGACAGATTTTCCCACAGTAAAAATCAAGAAGAATCACATGGCTGCACTTGGAGAGGAGATTCTTGGGGGAACATGCAGTCAGACTCGATTGGAAGAATTTAGCAATAAGAAAGGCATGATCACTTTGTTGGGATTGGACTATAAGAACTCCCACCCCATAGTCAGAGGAAATGAGAGGAGCAAATAAGAAGGAAGATTGCAGATAGTTGTAATAATGCTGCTATATTAGTGGATTTTTAACTTCCCTCATATTGACTCATACTGTCACATTGCTAAGGAATTAGATGGGCCGAACATGTTAATTGTGCCTAGAAAAGTTCCATCTAGCAATATGTAGATGGGCCTAGTAGGGAGGAGACACCATTCAACCTCCTCATAAAAATAAAGTAAGACCTTAATATTCCTTTGTCAACAAGAGATCCTAAATTGGAGCAAGGCTAGTTTTGATGAACTTGCAAAGGTAAAGGGTATCTGGCAAAAAGTGTGATTGTAAGAGTTCAGGATCAATATGAAGAGCAATGCTATTGAGATTAGGGAGCCCTGGCTGCCAAGGGATATTGAGACTCTGGTCAAGAAAAAAAAGTGACAAATGTCAGGTTAAGGCAACTGGGATCAAGCTAATCCCTTGAGGAGAATAAGGAATATATGTAAAAAGGAAATAAAGAGATCAGAAAGAGAACACATTATATCTTCTGCAGATAAGAGATTCTGTAAGTATATTAAGACCAAAAGGATAACTAGGGAGTAGAATCCCTTAAAAATAAGTGTGGTTATTTCAGTGTGGAGCCACAGGAGATGAGCGAAGTCTTAAAGGAATCATTCTCTTCATAGTTATTATGAAGGAGCTCATGCTAACTAGAGAATTCAGGGACAAGAGCAGTAATCTCCAGAAACATCTCAATATTATGAAAGAAAAAAGTGTTGGAAGTCTTGAGGCTCGTAAAGATAGATAAATCGCCAAGGCGTGACCAAATATGTCCTAGGATGTGTGAGAAGCTGGGGCCCTGGAAAAGATTTTTGTGTCTTTATTTGGGTGAGGTCCCAGAAGCTGGAGGGTGGCAATTATAGTGTGGTTAAGAAGGGCCACAAGGACACACCAGGTGAGTTAATGTATATAACATCAGTGATGGGGAAATTATTGGAAGAATTCTGAGAGACAGAATCCATCAAGTCAAGTCAAGTTTAATGTCATCTAATTGGACAAGTACAACTCAACAAAATAGCATTCTCTGGTCCTCAGTGTAAAACACGCAAACATACAGACATAACACATACTGACAAATAATACATATGCAGGACAAGAATTACATCTATAAAAATAAATAAATATTGTTTTGTAGAAATGAGAGTCTCGAAGGATTAGTGTGAGCAGTTCTTTTGGTCATTCAGCGTTCTCGCTGCCCATGGCATTTTAACTGCATTTGGAAATGCAAAAAATGATCAGGGACTTTCAGCATGGCACCTTGTGCATGCTTATGGAAGAGATAACAAAGAGGATGAGGGCAAGATGGTGAATTTATCTACATGAGCTTTAGCAAGACCTATAGAAAGATCTAAAATGGCAGACTTTTCGGGAAGATGAGATTGCATGGGATCCAGGATGAGCTGACCAATTGGATTCAAAATTGACTTGGTGAAAGGAGTCAGAGGGTGATAATAGAGGGTTGATTTTCAGAATGGTGGTCTGTGACCAGTGGTGTACCGCAATGATCGGTGCTGGGTCCTCCACTGTTGTCATTTATTAATGATTTGGATGAAAATGTAGGTGATATGATTGGTAAGTCTGCAGATGACACCAAAATTGGTGGTATAGTGGTGCATTAAGAAGGCTATCCAAGGTTAAAAGGATTTAGATGAACTACGAAAGTGGGCCAAGGAATGAAAGTTGGAATTTAACTCAGACAAGTGTGAAGTGATGCATTTTGGAAAGTTAAATGGGCAGGACATGTACAGTAAATTAACTGAGGTACAAGTACATATTTCCCTGAAAATGGTGATGTGGGTAGACAATGTTGTGAAGAAGGCATATGGCATGATTAACTTCAATAGGTGAAGAACCAAGACTTGGAACATCATGTTCCAGATGTATGGGACATTGGTAAGACCTCATCTGGAATACTGTCAGCAGTATTAGCTTCACAAGAGGAAGAATGTGATTAAGCTGGAGAGGGGTATAGAAAAGGTTCACAAGGATGTTGCCAGGACTGAGTTATGAGGTGAGTCTGGATTTGTTTCTCCTGAAGTGAAGAAGACTCAGGCAGTGACTTAATCAAAGTTTATAAAATTATGAGTGAGTTAAATAAGATAGGTGGTCCATCTTTTTTCTGGGGTAGGGAAGTCTAAAACAAGAGGGCAGAGGTTTAAGGTGAGGGGAAAAAGTTTAAAGGGGACCAGAGAGGCAAGATTTTCAAACAGGGGTATGTGGAATGATCCACCAGAAGGATCAAAAAGGCAGGTACAATTATGACATTGGAAAGACACTTGGACATAGTCCATGGATAGGGAAGGTTTACCAAATGCTATGAAATTGACCTTGTTCAGGATTAACGAGTTTGGTGAAAGGGTACGTTTTCTTGCTCTGTAACTCTACAATTCTATAAAAGTTTCAACGATGGGTGGCATACTTCTGAGTTCTGGGATAATTGCTGCAGAATAGCCCTTCTCTCAATGTGACATAAACTGTCATTGTCTGCATTAGGTACTTAGTTACCACAATTTGCTCACCTATGCTCCACTGGGTTTTCCACAAGATCACTCAACCTCCAATACCATCCTATTCTAAGCCATAATATTGACCAAAGAGCTGGATTCCATGGGTGAACTAAAGAGACTGTCCTTGACACCAAGCCAGCATCAAAGAGTCCTGGTAAAACTAAATGAATGGGCATCCAGAGGAAAATATTCAGCCCCGAAACATTTTTGGTTATTTATCTTTATCTTAGCTTTATAAAGAATGCTACACAACTTACTGAGTTTCTCCAGCAATTTTTGTGTAAACTACAATTACAGCGTCTGCAAAAGTTCTTGTTTAATTCTAACAATTATACCTCACACAAAGAAAGGTGTTGTGGTGACTGGACATCAATCATTCCAGCCCACAACACGAATGTAGGAGATCCTTAGGGCACCATCCTTAGCCCACCTTCAGCTTCTTCCTCAAGGCCAGGGATGGGCATAATTGCAATGATTACGTAACGATCAATTCCATTCACAACTCCTCAGCAAATGAAACAGTCTTGGCAAGACCTGGGCAATGTTCCAACATCAGCTAAGAAGGGAAATAACATTTGTGCCACAAAATACAACACCGTGACTGTTTCCAATGAGAGAAAGTCTCATTACCTGGCTTGACATTCAATAGCATTAGCACTATTGGAAATCAAAGGACAAACTGCGGATGATGGAAATCTGAAACAAAAACAGTAAATGCTGGAAAAATTCTGCAGATCAGGCAGAATATGCAAAGGACATATGCAAAGATTGTCTGGGCTGGCAAAGCATTGCTTAATCCAAAAGGTTGATATTGAATCTCCCACAATTAGCATCCACTAGGGTCTCTGTTGATCAGACAGTCAGCTGAACCAGCCGTTGCAATGATCCGCAAGAGGTCAGAAGTTTAGACATTTTATAGTGAGCGACTCAGATCTCAAAACCCCAAAGCCTTTTCCCCATCTACAAGGAATACGTCAAGCAAGACGTGGAATGCTCCAAGGACACTCAAAAGCCTCAGCACTCTCCAAGGCAGAGTAACCAACATAATTTGTATCCCAGCCCCCATCCAAAATGTTCATCCAAGCCACTACCAGAGTAAAATGGCATGGTTAGTGTTGCAGTTTGTGCCACACCATAACAGTGAAAGTGACCTGCATCCGAATCTGCCACTGTCTGTAAGAAGTTTGGATGTTCTCTCCATATCTGAATGGGTTTCCTCCAGGTGCTCCAGTTTCCTACCATGTTCCAAAGATGTACTGGGTTAGTAGGTGAATTAGTTACAAGGGAGTATTTAGGTGGCAGGGGTTCGAGGACCAGAAGGCCCTGTTACTGTGCTCTCTCTCTAAATTAAAATAAAATTAAAGTGGCTGTAGCATGTACCATCTAGAAAATCCACTGTGTTGTTATATCTCCAAAATATTTCAACCTCTGCATGAAGAAGGGCAAGGGCAACAAGTGGATTGAGAATAAAATCTCCTGCTGTTTCCCCAGTAAGTCTCATAGAGTCATGTATTCATCAATACTGGGCTTCAGGATTGAAAATACCTCCCCAATAGTTACTGCAGCACCTTCAGCATTTCAGGCAGGATGCTTACCACCATCTTTTCAAAGGGATTTAGGAGTGGGCAATAAATGCTTCCCATTTCTGTGGCACCAGCATTAAGAAAAATTAATGAACAAGAAAGGTGGTGTGCAGTGCTGCTCTAATGGGAAGTTAGCTGACTGGTCCAAGGAACTTTTTTATCCTGGTGTGACTCTGCGATTCCTTGGGCTATATCAGAGTGAGAACACCAGCCAGCAGCTTACAAAGGCCACACAAGTGGAGGTGAGAACAGAAACCCGCATACAGTATATTGTGAAATTACCCGCTTCTTAGATCACACAACTGACAGTGGGAATGCCACATGGAATCAAGAGTGCATGAGGATCAAGGCCTGGAGTCACCAAGATTGGAGGAAGTATCTGGTACTTTTTTTTTAGCCTACTTGTTGCTCCTTGAAACATTTATTTCTGGGAGAACTTAACTGCCCTGTTGTTGCAGTCAATGAAGTATATATTACATAGAAACATAGAAACATAGAAGATAGGAGCAGGAGTAGGTCATTCGACCTTTCGAGCCTGCTCCGCCATTCAATGAGATCATGGCTGATCTTAAAGTTTAGTACCCCGTCCCCGCCTTCTCTCCGTAACCTTTAATACCCTTATACTGAAGAAATATATCTAATTCCCTCTTAAATATATTTAATGAACTTGCCTCTACTGCCCTCTGTAGGCAATTAATTCCACAGATTCACCACCCTCTGGGTAAAGAAACTCCTCCTCATCTTGGTCCTAAATGGTTTGCCTATTATCCTCAAACCATGGCCCCGGGTTCTGGATTTTCCCATCATTGGAAACATCCCATCTGCATCCATTCTGTCCAGTCCTGCCAGAATTTTATATGTCTCTATGAGATCCCCTCTCAATCTTCTAAACTCCAGCGAGTACAATCCTGTACAGCTGCAGTAAGCCCTGTACAGCTGCAGTAAGGTATCCTTGTTCCTATACTCAAACCCTCTTATTTTTTTGAAGACTTTATTTAAAATTTTATAACATGAATACAATAAAGAATTACATTTAAAGAAAAATAGAAAAAAAAATTTAAAAAGGTATGATTACAATATTACATCAGAAAACTACACAAAATAACCCCCCCCCCCGTTAATTGTAACACAATATTAATAGTCTAACTTAAAATTAGTCCAACCCTCCCCCCAAAATAAAGAGTGAAGAGTTAATAAAATTGACAATATTATATATGAAAAAAATACCCACTTACAAAAAAGAGATAAAACTTAACCTAAAAAAATTCTAACAACAAAAAAATTGTCAATACTAAAATATCACACTTAAACATATATTTAAATCAAACTTAAATGCATATAATTAGCAAACGGAGTCCACTTTAACTTATAAAAAGACATCTTATCCTGAATTTAAAAAGATAACCTTTCCATAGTCAAACAAAATTTCATTTCCAAATACCACTTATCTAAAGTTAGTATATTTCTATCTTTCCAAGTAAGTGCTATACATTTCTTAGCCACAACTAAAGCTAAATAAATAAATGAAATCTGATAATCCTCTAAACCTAAATTGATTAATGATTGCATGTTCCCTAAAAAAAATATATCGGGATCTAATACAAGATGGATATTATATAAACTGTTAAAAACAGATTGAATACCTTTCCAAAACTGTTGCAATCGATCTCAAAGCCAAACAGTATGCAAAAAAGTATTGGCCGTCTGATCACATCGAAAACAAGAATCCAACTTACTAAAACCAAATTTTTTTAATTTCTCCGGCGTTAAATATAGCTGATGAATAAAATTATAATTAATCATTGCTAGTCTAGCATTAATTAATTTCCAAATACTATTCTGACATATTTCCATCCAAGCTTCTTCAGCTATTTTATGTCCTAAATCTTTTTCCCATTTCAACTTATCTTTATCCCAGTCGTTTTTACTATCAATTTCTTGTAAAATACAATACAAATCAGATATATATCCCTTTTTTGGTATTGAAAGTACATATTCTTCAAAACTAGATTCAGGCAATAAAATCATATGTCGACCACATAACTGTTTTACAAAAGATCTTAATTGATAATATACAAATATAGAATTTGCACTAATACCATATTTCCTTTGTAATTCGTCAAAGGAACAAAAACAACCCTCAGAAAAACAATCAGATAATTTTTTTATTCCCTTCTTTTCCCATTGTTTCAAAGTGGCATTGGAGACCATAAAAGGAACAAGTTGATTATTATATAATGGCAATCTTGCAGAATATATATTTTTAAGTCCCAATTTTTTAAGATTACTTGTCCTTAAATTCAATAAATGTTTCAATATTGGCACATCATAAGTTCGTAATAAATTTTTATTCCATCGAAACAAAAACTCATGAGGAAATTTTTCTAAAATAACTGCCATTTCTATCTTTACCCAACTAGGTGGGTCATCCATATTCATTAATGCACTAAGAAATTTGAATTGAGCTGCTTCATAATAATGCTGAAAATTCAGTAATCTTAAATCTCCAAATTGAAAATCCCACATTAATTTTCTCATTGCTACTCTCAGAAATTTTCCCTTCCATAAGAATTCTCTAATCACTTTATATAAATCCTTAAAAAAACTTTTTTTTAAAAAATAAGGAATTGATTGAAACAAATATTGTATTCTAGGAAAAATATTCATTTTTATGGTATTAATCCTCCCTAGTAAACCCAAAGGTAGATCCCTCCACCTAATCAAATCTAATTTAATCCTTTTTATTAAAGGAAAATAATTAATTGAATATAATTCTTGAAATTCCGTATTAACATTAATTCCTAAATATTTAATTTGTGTAGTCCACTTCAAATTTGTAATATTTTTATATACTGAATAATCACCTTTACAAATTGGTAAAATTTCACTTTTAGCCCAATTTACTTTGTAACCAGATAATTGGCCATAAATTTCTAAACATTCTTGAATTGCAGGTAAAGAAATATCCGGATCCACCAAATATAATAAAACATCATCAGCAAATAAATTAATCTTATATTCCTCATTCAGAACTCTCATACCTTTAACATTTTCATTTTGACGTATTAATTGTGCTAAAGGTTCAATAACTATAACAAATAAAGCAGGTGACAATGGACATCCTTGTCTAGTAGATCTTGTCAAACTAAAAGATTCTGAAATTTGGCCATTAACTGCAATTCTAGCCTTCGGGCTATTATATAAAGCCTTTATCAACCCAATAAATGAAGAACCAAAACAAAATTTCTCAAGTACTTTAAACAGAAACTTCCATTCCACTCTATCAAAAGCCTTTTCTGCATCCAATGAAACCACTATTGGATTACTCAAACCCTCTTGATATGAAGGCCAACATACCATTTGCCTTTTTTAACCGCCTGCTGTACCTGCATGCTCGCCTTCAGAGACTGGTGTACAAGTACCCCTAGGTCTCTCTGCACTTCCCCATCTCTTAATCTATTGCCATTCAATTAGTAATCTGCCCTCCGGTTTGTATTACCAAAGTGGATAACCTCACATTTATCCACATTGTAGTGCATTTGCCATGTATCTGCCCAGTCCCTCAATTTATCCAAATCACACTGGAGCTTCCTAACCCCCTCTTCCGTGCACACAACCCCTCCTAGCTTAGTGTCATCTGCAGATCTGCAAATTTGGAGATATTACATCCAATCCCCTCGTCCAGATCATTAGTTTGGGGAAAGTAACCATCCAACGCACACCAATGATAGAACAATTATCCAGCATCACCCAGGGGCTATGCAATCCTCAACAGTTCTGTCACTGGCAGAAGCCCCCAGAGTGATTAGCGGAATTACAGGCTCTGTGATCACAGACTCTGCATATTCTCTATGGATCCTGAGCAAACTTCAGGGGCCTGACACTGACAAAAGACACTGACACCCTCATTTTAAATTTCTATGGAGCACAAATGCCACACATACACCTTGCAATTAGAACTCCAAGGCACATTGCCAACACAAAGTACCTCCTTGTTATGTCTTATTGACTCAAATAATAAACCAGATGGCACAATGGAATGTGTATGCTTGTCGATACAGACTGCTCAAAAGACTGAAGTGTCTTAATTAGGTCATTTTAATCCTTTTGTATCATAGATTGGCCCCAGCTCCTGAAAAATGTGCCAAGAAAGCTCAGCACACAGCCTTTACTCAGTAATGAAAATTCAGGTCAAGGAAACAGCATCAGAGGGAGAGATATAATTGTGGCAGAAAAATGAAATAATTGCTTGGAGTACAACAAAGAAGAATTATAGGAAAAAAATTATAGCAACTGGTTCTGAAGAGCTTGATGTTCCAATGTGAAAGGTGTGTCAGAAAGCATTATTCTGATTTGGACCTGATGATCATTTCTAGTATAAGCCTAGGTACAAACAATGAGAAAAGGTTGCAGCCCTAATAAAAAATAATTGAGATTTTTATAAACAGGCTGTAAGGGAACTTAAAATTTTCCTTTTTTTTTATTGTTCCTGACTAAGCCCCATTGCTTATTGGAGCACTCAACCAAACTTCTAGTCTCAGTTGTTCCATTCTGACCTTCCTTTCTTTCAAGACCTGTTACCTGTATCTTGACTTGCACCAAATTCTATTGGCTCATGACCGATGCGCTCACCAAGTTTCAATTGTGCCCGTACTGGCACATCACCATTTAAGTCTTCATTCTCATGTTCAAATTCATATCAATTCCTGACCCCTTGCTTTCTTCAAAGTCAACTCAACATCTTTATCCTTCCTTTATATCGTGCTCCTCCAATCCATTATTTTGAAAGGGCCCTGCCTTAATCCCTCCACCACTACTTATTTAATGTCTCATTTAAGAGCAAGACAAACCTCTGTCAAAGATATGCAACAATAGGCCAGAGTGATCCATGGAACCATAGAACCAGGCACAGAAACCAGGCCGTTCAGCCCTTCTAGTCTGTGCTGACCATCATCTTGCTAGTCCCACTGACCTGCTCCCATTCCATAACCTTCCAACCCTCTCCCATCCATGTATCTATCCATTTATTCTTAAAATACAAGATCGAGCCCACATTCACCACATCGGATAGCAGCTCATTCCACACTCCTACCTCTCTCTGAGTGAAGAACTTCCCCTAATGTTGCCCCTAAACCTTTCCCCTTTCATCTTAAAACTATGATCTCTCATATTTATCTCTCCCAATCTAAGTGGAGAAAGCCTACTCACATCCATTCTATCTATACCTCTCATAATCTTGTAAACCTCTATCAAATTTCTCCTCATTCTTCTTTACTCTAAGGAATAAAAGCAACATCCTAGTAAATCCTCTCTGCACTCTTTCAATCCTATTGATACCCTTCCTGTATTTAGGCACCTAGAAATACACACAATATTCCAAATTTGGCCTCTCCAATGTCTTGAACAATTTCAACGTAACATCCCAACACCTCTACTCAATACTTTGATTTATAAAGGCTAAGATGCCAAAACTTTCTTTATGACCCCATCCACATGCAACGCCACCTTCAGGGAACAATGCAGCTATATTCCCAGATCTCTCTGTTCCTCCGCAATCCTCACTGCCCTACCATTTACTATGTATGTCCTACCTTGATTTGCCCTTTCAAAATGAATCACCTCACATTTGTCTGCATTAAACTCCATCTGCCACTTTCTGGCCCATTTTTCCATTTGGTCTAGGTCCCTCTGCAAGCTTTGAAAATTATCCTTGCTGTCCACAACACATTCTATCGTTATATCATCAGTGAACTTGCTGATCCAGTTTACCACATTACCATCCAAATCACTGATATACACAACAATCTTCTGGACCTAATCCAGAAGATTTTCTCTTTCACATTCAAAGTACTGTTCACAACCTATTATCTTTCTCTTCTAAAATGTCCTGTGAATTTAAGGAATCATGCAATGGAGCTCTTGTTCGACCACACACTGCTCCTTGCAACTCATTTAAATGAGCAATTTTACTGAGAACAAAAATAATCCCTGGAGGGGAAAAAAGTTGAAATTGGCATCCAGGTCTGCAAAAAGTTTAGAGATCCACAATTTAGATGTCATCACTAGACTCCATTTCCATATTAGCTTACTTGCAATTCAAACATTCATTCATGCCATTGATACTTGTATACTTAATATCATCTTCCCTGTTTACACTCCATGTCAACTTGAGGCTACCTCAACCTTGCTGCCTCTTTCCTTGTACACAAGCAAGCCTTGTTCGCCCATCCTTCTCTTCCTTACTGAATTACTACAACTCCAAGCTAAGCTAAAGCACAGTTTTAAAATTCTCCAGTTTTTTTTCCTTAAATCTCTCCTTGACCTTATCCAACCCAAAACCCTTCAGGATATCAGCACTTCTCTAATTTTGCCTTTTTTTGCTTCATCTCAAATGTAAATGCTCCTCCATAGGTAGGCATGGTTTCTGTTGACATAAAATGAAGATCTTAATTCCCTTAATCTCTCCAGTTCTCTATCTGTCATCCATGTTTTAACATGTTTCTTCAAACCTACCTCATTAACAAGCATTTCCTTGTGGAATTTGACATCAATGTTTGAATACGCACTTATGAATCATGTTGAAATAATTTTGCTGTATTTTCTTTTTGAATATTTTATTAATTTATGATTTTTCCAAACTCAGACAGTTTCAATAATTCACAGTAGAACAATCAAGTTCATCAAGTATATTTACATTTCTTCTACTGAGTTTGATTTTATCTCCCCTCCACCCACAACACAAGATAACAAAAAAGAACACATTAACCATTTAAATAAAGAAACTTAACTTACATGAAAAGGCAAAAATGCTTATTTAACATAAAAATAACAAGACACCACTGACCGAGGACAAATAAATTAAAAAAGAAAAAGAAAAACACATTAACCACAGGGCTTGTCGGAGCTCAACACCCACCCTTCAGGTCTCTTACATTCATCTCAACTTAGTCTGATTGGAATGCTGCCCCAGCCCCATCCACTCCCCCAGGAGAGGAAGGATAAGGGGGGTGGGGGGCAGGCAGCGAAGCACAGGGGACTGCACTACATCCTTGCGCCTATGTAACGCAGGTATAGTTGCCAGATTTTAAGAAAAGTTTCTTTTTTTTCCTTAGATTATAAGTAATTTTCTCCAAGGGAACACAACTCTGCATTTCCATATTCCAACGTGCAATGCCCAGATGAGAGTCTGTCTTCCAGGCAACCACTATGCACTTCCTGGCCACCGCCAGAGCGATCAACACAGATTGGATTTGAAACTTGGACAGCCTCATTGTAAGCCTATGTCCATGATTTTTCCCAACAGGAATAACTCTGGATCCTGTGGAAACTCTTTACCTATGATTTTCTCTAGAGCTTGTCCTAGCTCTACCCAGAAGGGCCTCACCTTGGAGCATGGCCAGGTGGAGTGCACAAAGGCTCCTGTCTCTATGCCGCACCTGAAACATTAATCAGAAATTTCTGGTTTACCTTCATTCAATTTCTGAGGCATGATGTATAGTTGGTGAGTAAAAAACACCAGTCTATATCATGAGTTAATTATTGTGATCATGCCATCATGGCACAACTCTCTGCAGATTGCACCACCAATTCTCTTCTCCACTGTCGCTATCACTCCTCTGTCTCCCACTGAAGCTCCTCCACCTCCCCGCACCATCGTAGGGCCAACCTCTGTGTTTGGAGGGTTCCCTTTCTATCCAGGCACTCCCCTTACACCGGGCCGTTCCTCTCCCACCTCTTGGCTGCCATTATCACCTCAAGCCCGATCGTCGCTTTCCGGGCCTGACCCTGGGCTCTTCCTCTGATGCTGGTTGCCGAACACCCATCGATCCTGAGGCTCACAAGGAGCTTCAAACCTTTCTGGCTCCTCCCACGTTGAAGGCCTCATCTCCGACATCACTGACTCCTTTTGCGATTCCACCGACCATTCCTCTCGCTGGTCGGTTCCCAACTCCCCCACCCCCTGACTTCGATTTAACTCCACCTGCTTTCTTATTCTGTTCTTTGTGTTGCAGGGAGGGGGTCTCTTCCACTCCATCCTTATTTTCCAACGCTGGCCTCTGGTTGTCTCCGCCATTTTGAATACCACGAGACGGGCTGGCTCATTTACCAGCATTTTTTTTTCTCAGCCGCTAATTTTGCAGTGTTAAATGTACAATATACGCTTACATCCCTAACGTCGAAGTACTCGAGATGGCAGAGGTCGACAGCATCGAGTCCACGCTGCTGAAGATCCAGCTGCGCTGGATGGGTCACGTCTCCAGAATGGAGGACCATCGCCTTCCCAAGATCGTGTTATATGGCGAGCTCTCCACTGGCCACCGTGACAGAGGTGCACCAAAGAAAAGGTACAAGGACTGCCTAAAGAAATCTCTTGGTGCCTGCCACATTGACCACCGCCAGTGGGCTGATAACGCCTCAAACCGTGCATCTTGGCGCCTCACAGTTTGGCGGGCAGCAACCTCCTTTGAAGAAGACCGCAGAGCCCACCTCACTGACAAAAGGCAAAGGAGGAAAAACCCAACACCCAACCCCAACCAACCAATTTTCCCCTGCAACCGCTGCAATCGTGTCTGCCTGTCCCGCATCGGACTTGTCAGCCACAAACGAGCCTGCAGCTGACGTGGACTTTTTACCCCCTCCATAAATCTTCGTCCGCGAAGTCAAGCCAAAGAAAAAAGAAGGAGCAGAGATTGTTGTTATTATAGTATCCACTTCTGACTGAATCCATAATTACAATGAATCTCATTAAAACATTGTGAGAAGCAGAGGTGCCTTCACAGATTTCACTCGAGACAAAAATTGAGAACAAAGAACATTTATTTTACAACAGTGCAAAGTTGGGTGCTTCCCCTTACCCTGGGAATACACACACATACTGTGGCTTACCCAATTTTTTATACATTCTATTTCAGTACAGAGGTACCTCCCCCCTAAACATTGTTCTGCCTCCTGGATTGGTTTAGCATTAGGTAATTCTGCCTACGTGCATGTTTATGTCCCTCTATAAACTTGTTTACCAGGAAGTGTCATGTCTTTGTTCTTATTCATAAATCTCAACCCCCAGGACTTGCTAAATCTATCTACTTGTTATAAGACCCCCTATTCTATTTTACTTGCTTAACCCTTCCTCACATTCCATTCTTACTCCACCCTTATTCAACCCATCATAATTCATTCCTATTTAGCACTTACTTGACTTTCCATATTCCATTATCCCTTCACCCCATCCTAATTCATTCCTATTTAGCACTTGCTTGACTTCCCATATTCCATTATCTCTCACATTACCTAATTCTTAAACAACGAGAGAGAGTGGATGTGGGGAAGTTTTTTCCTTTGCTGGGGGTGTCTGCAACCAAGGGTATAGCCTCAGAATATAAAAGCATCCCTTTACCATAGAGATGACGAGAAATTTCTCTACCCGGAGGATGAATAATGTAAGGAATTTGTTGGTGCTCTCATCTTGTGGCAGCCAAGTCATTGGGCATAGTTGTTGATTAGGAAGAGAATGATGGGTTATGGATGAAGACAGGAGAATGGTGTTAAAAAGCATAGTAAATCACCCACGATGAAATAACAGGGCAGACTTGATGGGCCCAATGGTCTAATTCCACTCCTGCCTCATGGTCTTCTTGGTAAAATTGACATCAGTTTGCTTCACAATGAGCTGCTTCTTGCAACCTTCAATATTTCCAAGGCTGCCTTATCACCCATATATTCTAACATCCACGGACTTCAAATTTCAGGCTTCTGCTTCAATAGATGGAAGAAAAAAAAACAACCTTAAAAAGAATACTTCTCATCAACTGAGAGAATTATGTGACAATTGATCATCTAATTTGTTGGAGAGCAAGAGGAATTTGGCAAATCGAAGCTGGCTCAGTCAATGAGTTTGTTTGCGAGCATCTCTAATTAACCAAACGGTTCATCTTTTCCAGTCAAGTGGAATTATATTGTAAAAAATCACCCCTGGATGATTTTTAAAAAGTCTAAAAAGGAGTTGTTTCTATCCGTTTGGGCTTTTTACAAGGGTAATCTTTTTTAGCGCTGGAAATGTGAGTGCACATTACATCGGATTTTCCATTCATGACCACCCCTAGGTTCTAATGCTCTCTACTGTTCGCCAAGACTTCCTAGTACTAAGGTGTGCCCAGAAAGCAACTAAAATAATTTCTGTGAGATCACTTTTTCTCTTATTTTAGCAGAGGCAATAATCTATTTTAAGTAAACAAAAGAGCACACTTAAAAAGAGCAAAGGAATATCATAAAAATGCATTGAATATGTATTTAACATGAGAAAGACATTTAGACACGTACATGGATATGAAAGATCCAGAGATGTTATGAGCTGCTGTCAGACAAATGGGACTAGATGAGACGTTGGGCAGAAGGGCCTGTTTCCATGCTCTCTGAACTCTATGAACAGCCTGTCACTAATACTGATGACAATTTCTACCCAATTAATTAGCATAACAATTTCCCTAGGCAGAGTATCTTGGCAACAAATTTTAGCCCTTCCACAATCACTGAATTATACAAAGATCTTAGGAAATCCTTTGGCTCCAGACTATAATCATTTGGCTACACTTAAGCTCCTTAAAGCTGGGCCTGAGATTGCATCAGAAATCCTATCCCTACTGAATTTCAAAGTTTCCACAATGTACTTTCTAATCTTATTGCATACAATAATATTTCAGACTTAACAAGTAGCAGTAGCTACCTTCTGATCTTCACACCGCGTCTCACAGCTTTTTCACAGATATATGCATTCCTGAAAGTGAATTTTAGAAATGTGAATAGTTTACTTGTGTGCCTGAAATCTCCTTTGAGCACTCCTGCTCTGGAGCTGAGACTACTGCAGAACCCCTGTCTATGAGTCCATAACAGAAGGCTTCCATTACTCAACTTCTGATGATGTTTTGAGGCAGCAGTGTGACGACGTTCCGAGGATATTGCACCCATTTTTTTTGGAAATTAGATTATGCTTTGGTGCGAACCTAAGAGAAATCTAAATTTGACAAAAAATGTTATTGGTGGAATATCGTGTCACAAGTAATTGGGTCTTAACATTTCCTGGCCTCTCCAGAGACAAAATGGGCCCCAACTTTTGCCTATAGACCCAATGTCCTCAGGATCTTTACCAAGATACTAAGTGTGTCAAGCTTTATGTTAAAGTGTTACAAGAAACATTACCCGGCATTTTACTTGCAATGTTCCCTCTAATTTTTAGAAGTCATTGTTATACAAATGTTTTTCCTGTAACAAAACTATTTGCTCACTGAATGCTGATGCAAATGTAAACTTGAAATTGGTTCAAGATAATTTTGGCACAGCCTATCTCTCATGATTAATAAAACCATATTGGCATGTTTTAATATAATATGTATAAGATTGCATTCTATGAAGTAACATATTTAGTTAAGATTTTATTTTAGCTAGCTAACCTTTTGTGCACACATTAATTTCCTTTCTGCCCTGGTTGCAAAACGTACACAGCTTAGAGGGAATAGTGCTTCTATGTGAACCCAGCTGTTCTGTGATACACCATGCATGGGGGAATACACTGTTACAAAACAAACAGAATACAAAAAAAACCCTAGTATCTGGCACCTATGGGGATTAGTAAATTCTGGATAAGTGTATTTTCTGGTTGCTTGAGGTTGAGTGTTGCTTGATTGGAGAACGAATAGCTAAGTGAACCAATTTTACACCCATATTTCTTATACCAACTTACTTTTCGCAATTTTTTTTGCTAAATGCTTGAGTCTGCTGGTTGCTTGAATTCCCGATATCATCTTAACAGTGCAAATAAGAATACTACTGTGGAGATCAGCACATGCCCTCATGCTGGTTCAGGCAAGAAAAGTGACACAGATGTGGCTTGAGAACTCACATTGGCAGAGCTGGTTAAAAGAAAATAAGCATAAAGTTGAGCAAACAAAATAAGAATAAGAAACAAAAGGAAGGCATTCAGAATTTCTAAAGTTGTAATAATTTTAATTGTACAAAGTAAGCAATTGAAGGATGTACTAAAGAGGAAGTGATTACAAAATTTAATCAAGTGTGACTGAACAAATAGACCTAGTGATTATTGCTGTGAACCTAGATAGCAGGGATGCAATGTTTGATCTTGCACTGATGAAAATAGACTGTGACTGGCCACCTTATACAGACTAGGCAGCAGGATGGCAAGAAAACATACACCTGAACTCAGTAAGGGACTGCAGAATCAGACAATCTACACAGGTAAAAGCTTTGGAGTAGCTGGGGTCACTGACATGCACTAGCAAAGGCAGGTTAAATCATTGCCATTAGTAGTCATTGTCCTCTATTATTGGAAAGAATCTGGCTGAAAGGAATTCCACTGGAGTGGAGGAACATTCATCGCATCAAGGAGGATGAAGCCGGGATAATACAGAGGGACCTAGATTCAAAAAATCCACTATGGTTCTTCAGGTCTGAGCCTTATTCAAAGTAACTGAAATTAGAAACCCATAGGAGAAAATATTTGAGCCTGTTAAATATTTCATGAATGAAGTCTTATCTGTTGTGCCAATATCAAAACACAATGGATCCACAAGGATTTGAGAGGATTAATAAACTCCCTGTTAATCCCTGGAACTTTATCTGTAGAATAGAAAACTAATTTGCATTGCTTTTAATTCCAGCAATCCACTGAATTAGATAGAAGACATGCATATCAGCAGGTAGTATTTGTAGATTGAGGCATTATTCTAAAAAAATCCATGCAAAATCTTATAACATTTTCAGGTCTGATGCACCAGTTGCTGCAAGAGGGTGGGAAGTGTGGAATGGAGTGCAGATCAAGAAATTATTTTTGCTCATTCCAAAATATTGCTGTATTCAGCTGAAGGGCAAGTCTACTACTCCACAGACAATTTATCATGATACACCTCGCTGTGCAGGTTTGGAGTGATGATATCCCATTGGATGGAAGATGACCTTGCAGCTAACTTTGAAGTAAATATTCCTCAGCAAAATGGTTCTGAAAAGTATATTGTTTCACATGCAGAATGCTGACTACAGCAGAGAAAAAGCACCCTGAGCTTGATAAAGATGGTCCAGCTGTAGAAATGTAGAAATTGTGTTATAAAGTAACCACACAGAAATCATTATATGTAATACTCAACATGAGTTTATTCAGTCAAGAAGCTTCCAGTTGTTACAAACCCAGAGGACCACAAGACCCAGCAGCAATAGATATTCACCAAGACAAATGGTTACTTAAACAAAAGTTCCTTTTAATTATCTTTAAACATGCAAACAGAATCACAGTTTAACTTAACACTATTGACTTAACTAACCTAACTTAACCCCCTTCTAATTCTAAGCACACATGTATGTAATGTGTGTATAAGTTGAGAAAAGTTCTTTGGTTCACAGAAAATCTCACTTCTCATTCCTCCAAATTCACTGGTTGCAGGCAATTCTTATACTGTGCACAGAATTTAACATTTATAAAGTTCACCAGGCTTTGGGGCTTGAAAGATAAAGGATTACCACACAGGAAAGTTTTTTGTTGGTTTTCAGAGAGAAATTTGTTGTTCCAGGACAACTGATTTACTTCCATCAGTCACTTCAATGTCTTGCTGACAAAACTTGCCTCCTCAAAGTTCTCCATATGATAACTTCTTTCCTTCAGGTCACCACAGAGTGTTTTTTTTTTGTTTCTCTTATCCCAAGTGAAACATTAGACACCCAGTCCTCTCCTCTTGCCTGAACCATAAGATCTTTGACCTGGCTGAACTAAGCACTCACAACCCATCTTACAAATAAGATTTTCCACAAGCTTGCCAGCTTGCCCATTCCAATCCCAACTGCTGCTCCTGACTAAAACTGCCGAACTGAATTCCCTCTCTCTCTCTCAGAGAGAAAACCTGTTTCACTCTCTCTCTGCTTGCAAAACCACATGACCCTCTTAGAACAGCAAGTTCCACTCCAGACAATCTGCGGCTCTGACAAGTTATTTTATATGTTGCCTCTTTGTAAACAACAATCGATTAGTGAAGTCTCTCAGGCACTCTCCAAAGCTTTTGCAAAGGCTTTTGGTGCCGATATGTCTAGCATTAGCAGAGCTCCAGTATTTTAAATAAAATCCGTTTTAAGGTGTTTGTATGTGACCTACACTAACAAACCTGTCCCAATTTATCTCCCAAAAACATCTATATACAATACAAACACAACATAATCTGTCACAGAGAGCAGGGTACAAGTTTAAGGCTATCACACTCACAAACAGGAATCAATTCTCACCTCTTCTACTGAGCCATATCCTAATAATGCCTGCCTGATCTCTTTAAAATATACCTGTTAGACGTGATCAAAAGGCTTCAATAAGCATCCAGCGCCACTCAGTCCCTGAATGGCATTGTTTCTGCTTTGAAGTATTGGTCACCATTGTCAACTTCAAGATAAAAATTGAGCTATCCATTTACATGTGTAAATTGGAAACCAGAAATCAGGCAGGCAGCTAATGCATACTGTAAGCAACCCTTCCAGACTTCTGTTGATTTTTTTGTATACCAGAAGGATGTTCTTAATTATAACTGGTACATGAATGTGAGAGATGGGAAAATTGATCTAAAATTATGAACATGGAAGAAACTAAAGTTCATCAGTTAATGGCTGTAACCAGTACAAACAAGATAAGCTTGGGGCTTAGGATGCAGGAAAGCAGAGTCAGCACGATTAACATAAGAATCTTCTAGTCTTTGTGACAAGACCATAAGACTAAGATAAGGAATGGTAAGGTACAATAGAATGTAGGAAGTTGAGGTAGTCTGGATCAGATAAGGGTCTCCTAGCCCTGGACAGAAGTACCAAGTCATACATTTCTAATTAGCTAACCATACACAGATTTATACATATGAAATTAGCCAACCCTAGATAGAATGAGTCAACTCTGCATATCAAGAGACTGTAGCCCTGAGAATCAGGAAGGTGTGAATAAGGACAATAACATGAAGGGACACCGACAGGATACCCCCCCCTGGTCCTCCAAGTATACTGAAATTGCACGTAGGCAGGCAGGATTGCCTAATGCCAAACCTCTCCAGCAGGAGGCAGAAGAATGTAAGGGGGAGGGTATTCCTACACTGAAATCAACTGTATAAAAGTTGGGTGAGCCCCAGTGTATGTGTGTATTCCCAGGGTAAGGGGAAGCACCCAACTTTGCATTGTTGTAGTAATAAATGTTCTTTGTTCTCAATTTTTGTCTCGAGCAATTTCTTTAAAGGTACTTTAATTCCTAACAAATGGGGGCTCGTCCGGGATCACACTCCCTCCACTGACAGAGTACCCCGACGACGAGAGTAGGTGCACCCCGGCTGATTCAGCTGGACTCACGGGCGACGGGTGGCTGGTCAGTGGAAGAAGCGAGTGATATCCGAGAAGAGGCATTGAGAACAAACGGCGGAAGGACGCGCGCTAGAGCAGTACTGCCAGAACTCGGTAAGAGTATTTTACTTGTTCCTAAGTATGGGAATAGCGGGCAGTAGAGATGAGAGTCCTGACACAGGACGTGACCACCAGATAGCTACGTACAGCCCGCTTGGGATGATGTTATCTGAGTGGGGCACAGGAAAGACCCGCGGTAAAGACAAACTGACGACGGTCAGGTATTGTTGTAATGAATGGGTGGGATACCCGGTTAAAGGGAGCTCCGTGTACTGGCCAAAATTCGGATCCGAGGATGAATGGATGTGTGAAGCTTTGAACTTATGGCTCTATCAAAACCAGCCAGACAATGTTGAGAGCAGGGAATATGCAGCCTGCTGGCTCAAGGGATCCATTGAACAGCTGGTTTTGAATGAGAAAGAATCCAGGGATAAGAGAGAGGAGGAACCTCTTGTCCCTGAATCACAGGGTTGGGATGTGTTACATTCCCTCCCTCCACCCTATGTTCCTCCTATGCCAGCTCCTATCTTTCCTTCCCCTCCTATGACCTACCCTTCTGCACCTTCCCCACCTCCCCCACCACTAGAGAAGAGAGAAGAGAGCAGGAGTGGTATGATAACTTGCTCACAAAGCACTCGATTACCACCTCTGTTGGCAGGAGAGAGAGGTAACTTTAATTCAGAACAGCGTGAGACTCTTCAGGAAGAAAGGGCAGAACCCTTTGATTCATTTCCCAGGGAGCAGGAACCCAGACCTAATAAGCCAGAAACCAATTGGATGAGACCACTGTGGGAAGTTCCCATGGGAGAGGGTCTCGGTTTCGTAAATGTGCCCCTGACCAGTACTGAAGTGTGTAACTTTAAGAAAGAACTGACCTCCCTGATAGAAGATCCCCAGGGATGTGCCGAACAGTTAGACCAATTTTTGGGACCAAATATATATACAATATGGGGGTCTCGACATAGAATCCCCAGCAGGGGAACAATTGGTACTAACAGGTTTTGTTACCAACTCAGCCCCAGACATTAAGAAAAAATTACAAAAGACAGAAAATTGGCATGAGCAGGGAATAACCCAGCTTCTACAGATCACACAAAAAGCATTTGTCCAGACATCTGAGGATAAGCAGAAAGCAAAGGCTAACATTTTGATGCAAGCAGTTAAAGTAATAGTAGATGAGTAACATGGAAAAGGCAGGGACTGTGTGCCAGCTCCTGAATGTTGGGAGAAGTGCAGGGAGTGGGAGAGTAGAGACCAGAGATAATTTCATAAATCACGACTTCCCACTTCAGTCACTGACCAATATTGATTAAAATTCATGCTAAAATTTAAATGTCATAAAGGATCATTTTTCAATACTGTAGAATTAGCGAATTTAACTACCAGTTAATTCCAATTTATGAAATAAATTGTATTTAAATGTGATTTTGCACAGGGAGTACCTGAGAGTTGAGTGATGTTATAACATTTGCAGGGAGAAATGTTTGCGCAAATAGGGTGAGTTCTATACATCTTAACTTTAAGTGTATGTGAGATAAAGAAAGGATCTGATGTGTAAAGTGGCTGGATCAGCCAGTTGAAGGGGGAGTGTGCATGTCCCTTTAAGTGCACTGTGGCACTTGAAATTGAGGCTTCAGGCTCTTGTCTTGCAGTTAGAGGTATGGAGCCCTATCAACACATTAAATACATTTCTTCTACACATTCAGCAGTCAAGGTCCGTGAGTTTAAAGATCACCCACCTCTGGAGAATAAAGATACCTCTGGGGATTCCTATGGGGATTCCTATAAGTTTAATCATTCATTTCTCTGGTGCATTTTCCTCTGGAGTGAAATTAATGCCTCAGCACAATTTCTCTGTATTGCCGCTGTTATTTAATTCATGATAACTTTCCCCCATTCATCAGGTTTATATTTAAATCCGGTAGTGCGGAAGTTACATTGTAAATAATCACGGAGGTAAATCCTGCGCAACTGGATTCAGCTTAATGGAGAAATAAACCTGCGAACTGGTCTATGGTGCTGTGTGAGTACTGCAATAGGTGGAATATGATTTAAATTGGTGGCATAGTTCAGAACAATTGGGTGCATAAGAATAATAATATCATTAAGAACTCACAGATCTTGTACCGGATGCTATTCAGTACATCTTGACTTAAGGACTGGAGAAATTGGCATGTTAGAATGAGATTGGCATGGTACCAATATTTCTTGATTCAATAATGACTCCACAAGCTCCAGGATTCATGCAGCAGAACTTTTAAGTGGAATATAATAGAAACTAGCCTGTACTTAAATTATTGTGTGTGCAATCTTCATAAGAACATCTTTTAACTTTTTTTTGGTGCCTGTTTTACAGACTGTTTTAAATAAGGCCAGCTCCTGTGAGCTGTGGCACAAGGCATTTTACTTAAGGCAGAACTAAAGGTTGAATATGTTTCAAGTTCTCTTGCAGGGGCTCTTGTGCTGCAATGTCTGTTATGTACTCACTCTAACAAATTGGAGGGTTGTGCCCCATACAGACAAGCAGCTCCAACTGCATTTTAATAAGGTCTAACATATTCAAAACCCATGCAAATATGGTTTGTGTTTCATTTTACAATTTTTACACTAACACAAAGGAAAGTCAGATTGTTACAAAGTGCCGTAATTTAACATTTTTTTTCGTTTCTTTAATGGTTTATTCAGTTATTGTTGTATTTTACTTGTCTTTTGATTATTCAGTTATTGTTGTATTTTATTGCAGTTTTCAATGAGCTTTACATTTATTGTGTTTTATTCAGTTCTTATTGTATTTTATTGCAGTTTTCAATGAGCTTTACATTTATTGTGTTTTATTCAGTTCTTATTGTATTTTATTGCAGTTTTCAATGAGCTTTACATTTATTGTGCTTTATTCAGTTCTTATTGTATTTTAATGCTGTTTTTAATGAGCTTTACATGTATTGTTCATTGTTGTTTACTAATTTCTTTGGAATATTGTTCGTTAATGTTTTAAGCCCCCCTGGAATAGGGGCAGCAGAGGTTACAATTCAGCTCCTTTAGAATGTAGACAGGGCATAGATTTAATGTATAATCATAATGGGATATAAGGGATCCCAATACGGACCAGGGGAATTAAACAGCTTTAGTGGAGTACATCTAATTTGTATCATAGCCTACACAGGTATTAAAGACAGGAGTTTTGAAGCGATAGCACAAAGGACATGGTGGGACAAAGACAGACAGAATGGTAGTCAGGATTGTACATGTAACAGAGAGAGAGAGTTAATACATATGCTAATGTACACAGACAGGCTGCAACTCACAAGTTCAATGATACATATGCTAATGTTAGCAGACAAGCTGCAACACACAGTTAAATCACAAGAAACAATCCCCCCCCAGCTTGGTCACTTTTCATCACCCCATGAAAGGGAGCACCAGTTTCCAACAACGTGAGCTGCTTGACACTTTAATATCAGGCTCCAAACAGCCTTCGGAGATCGGTGGCCCTAGGGTTCGGGGCTGAAGAGGACATCAGATACGAGCCACAATCAAACGGAACCGCCTGACTACTGCTACTCATTCGCTGCTGAAGGCAGCGCTTCTCATAGACTGCTACTCGTTCGCTGCTGAAGGCAGCGCCTCTCACAGACTTCGTCGGGACAACACTTACAAAGGTCGTGTGCTTCAAAGACACTGCTTCAATATTTCAACGTATGGGATGGACTAGACTCTTTACTGAGAACTGGAGCCTGATACTCCAAACCCTAATAAGCAGCTGGACTCACTCCCCTGACCTTCATGGTGCTCCCCTACCTAAAGACTTTACACAGACATTACAATTCGGTTATTGACCAGCTGGGTAAAACTACACCTTACACTTGAAAGATCAGTGTTACTGATCTAAAAGAAAAGTGAGGAGGGGGGGGGGGGATCAGTCACACTGACACTAGTAACCAAAGATCAGTAACACTGATCATGGTGAAAGATCAGTATTACTGATCTAAAAGAAAAGTGAGGATTGTGAGAGATGGGAAAATTGATCTAAAATTATGAACATGGAAGAAACTAAAGTTCATCAGTTAATGGCTGTAACCAGTACAAACAAGATAAGCTTGGGGCTTAGGATGCAGGAAAGCAGAGTCAGCACGATTAACATAAGAATCTTCTAGTCTTTGTGACAAGACCATAAGACTAAGATAAGGAATGGTAAGGTACAATAGAATGTAGGAAGTTGAGGTAGTCTGGATCAGATAAGGGTCTCCTAGCCCTGGACAGAAGTACCAAGTCATACATTTCTAATTAGCTAACCATACACAGATTTATACATATGAAATTAGCCAACCCTAGATAGAATGAGTCAACTCTGCATATCAAGAGACTGTAGCCCTGAGAATCAGGAAGGTGTGAATAAGGACAATAACATGAAGGGACACCGACAGGATACCCCCCCCCTGGTCCTCCAAGTATACTGAAATTGCACGTAGGCAGGCAGGATTGCCTAATGCCAAACCTCTCCAGCAGGAGGCAGAAGAATGTAAGGGGGAGGGTATTCCTACACTGAAATCAACTGTATAAAAGTTGGGTGAGCCCCAGTGTATGTGTGTATTCCCAGGGTAAGGGGAAGCACCCAACTTTGCATTGTTGTAGTAATAAATGTTCTTTGTTCTCAATTTTTGTCTCGAGCAATTTCTTTAAAGGTACTTTAATTCCTAACATGAATGACCAACAACAGATCATTTTCCTGGTTTTAGGAAGAGAATATGCACAATGTAAAACATAAGCTGTAGCAATACCTTCAAAGAAATATTATCCAATTTGTATGCAGGAAAATGCCTTGAATATTGTACCGTGTGACTGTGTTCTCTGAATGAAGCTCAAACAGTACTAGTGAGGTGACTCTGTCGACCCACCACTAGTACGCCTCATTCTGCCTGCATGACTCAATAAAGACTCTTTTTGTATCTTGACAGGAGCTCAACACAGCCATCCTGTTTGGAGCTTAGTTCTTCCATAAGTACATTTGTAGAGGTCGCTTCACCATTTGCACATTTAACAACCCCTTGATTTCCCTATTCCATGATGTAAAGTTCATAGTGTTTCCCCGCCAGCTCACAGATGGTCTTTGCCCTTAAGACCACATGAGTACAATATTGTTTCCAAAGAAGGCAGATACATACCACAGAAATGCAGTGCTCTCAGTTGCTTTCTTGTGTCAGAGACAACTGAAGATAAAGGAATATAGGACCAACATCTCAATGCAAATCAGATGAAGGACTGCGAAGGATTCTATACTGTGGCATATCTGTCTATATATCATAAGAAGGTTACCATAAATACAGCTCATCAAGTCAATGCCCTATCAATCCCAGAATGTGGAACATAGAAATTAGCAGCATTGTGCAGGTCCTTCATCCCAACGTGGTGTGCCAACCTAATAACAGCTTCCTAGAATTTCTCCACTGTATAATGCTCCATTGAATAAAAGAATGGATGGGTCGAGCAAAGAGAGTAAAAACACATTGCTGGAGAAACACAAAGGGTCAGACAGTGTACTTATGTAGCAAACATAAAGATACACAACCAAAGTTTCTGGCTTGACAAAACGTAGTCAGGTGCCAAATCAAATAGTGGGGGAGGGGCATGGGGAGAAGCACAGTCCCATTGGCAGGAGGTAATAGGTGGATAAGGGAGGGAGGGCACACCAGCAAGTGGGGGAGGAGGGATGGCTCTGTAAATGGATAGGGAAGGGGTGGAGAGCTGGAAGAAAGTAGAAGGAATAGGAAAGGAGGGACAATGTGGAGAAGGCTAGCAGAATTCAGGGAAGTCAATGTTAATTCCATCCAGTTGGAGTGTGCCCAGGCGGAAAATAGGTTTTGGCCCTCCAGTATACAGGTGGTCTTGATTTGATAGTACATGAGGCCATGGATAGACATGTCAGCATGGGAGTAGGGCTCAGAATTGGAGTGATTGGCCAACTGCAAGGTCTCTGTCACTGATGCATTCAGAGCAAAGGTGCTCAGAGAAGTGATCTATCAGTCTGCATACGGTCACTCCAATGTAGAGAAGGCAACAGCGGGAACACCGGATGCAGTGGATGACTCCTGCCGATGCACAAGTGAAGTATTGCTTCACTTGAAATGACTGAAGCCCTGAATGGTGGTGAGAGAGGAGGTGTGGCACAAGTGTGGCACTTCCTACAGCTGCAGGGATAGGTGCCGGGGGTGAGGGGGAGGTGCGATCAATGGGAATGGATGAATGGATGGGGGAATCATGGTGGGTGCAGTCCCTATGGAAGGCTTAGAGGAGAGGAGAGGGGAAGATGTGTCTGGTAAAGGGATCATGTTGAAGGTGGCAGAAATTACGAAGGATAATGTATTAGATGCGGAGGCTGAAAGGGAGGGAGATGAGGGCAAGGGGATCCTCTTTTTGTTGTGTCTGGAGACAGAGGGTGAAAAGGAAGATGAGGAAGAAACAGAGGAGATATCAGTAAGGGCTGAGTTGATGGTGGTGGTGGAGAGGAACCCACGTTTTTGGAAGATGGAGTTATCATTCAGCCCAAGGCTGGGCATCAGGCACGCTCAGGAAATCATTCTTGGTCATACGTGGTAGCCTGAAGCAAAGGTACAAACTTGCAGTAAGGATCAAACAAACAAAAATGCATTTTCCTTTGCTCCCTTGTGCCCTTGGAAGCAGTTCAAGCAGCCATGCAGTAGATTTCATGTTAATTGCTCTGGACAGCTCTTCAGGAAAATGTTCCATATGATCGTCAGAATCTGAATCAGAATTTATTGTCATGAACAAGTCATGAAATTCTTTGTTTTGCGGCAGCGTCATAGAGCAAACATTCATATTATAGCCAATTTATAACATTACTATAAAAAAGTGAAAATAATAGGGCATGAAAAGTAAGGCAGTGTCTTTGGTTCATTGATTATTCAGGAATCTGATTGCAGCAGGAAAGAAGCTGTCCTTGTGCCGTTGAGTGCTCGTCTTTAAGCTTCTCTACCTTTTTCCCGATGATAGCAGAGTGAAGAGGGCATGACCTGGGTGGTGGGGGTCTTTGAGGACAGAGGGTGCTTTTTTAAGACACTGCCTCATGCACATATCCTCAGTGGAATCGGCATCAGGATTTATTGTCATGAACAAGTCATGAAATTTGGTGTTTTGCAAAGCATCATAGAGCAAACCTACATATTATAAACATCTTATGACATTACTATAAAAATAAAATAAAATAATAATGACAATAATAGAGTACGAAAAGTAAAGCAGTGTCTTTGGTTCATTGGTTATTCAGATATCTGAAGACAGCAGGGAAGAAGCTGTCCTTGTGCTTCTGACTGAAGTCTGGTGCCTGTGATGTTGCAGGCTGAGTTAACAACCCTCTAGAGTTTATTCTTGTCCTGAGAGTTGGCACCTCCATATCAGACAGTGATGCAACCAGAATGCACTTCATGGTACACCTGTAGAAGTTTACAAGAGTCTTCAGTGACATACCGAACCTCCTCAGACACCTCACAATGTATAGCCACTGGTGAGCCTTCTTTATGATTGCATCAACATGGAGGCTCCAGGACAGATCCTCAGAGATGTTGACACCCAGGAATTTGAAGTTCTTGACCCTCTCCACCATGACCCTTTGATGAGGACTGGGTTGTTTTCCCCTGAGTTTCTCCTGAAATCCACAATCCTCTCCTTGGTTTTGCTGATGTTGAGCGCAAGGATGTTGTCAATGAGCTGATCTATCTCCCTCCTGTGCGCTTCCTCTTTGCTGTTTGTGATTCTGTCAACAACTTTGGTGTCATCAGCAAACTTGTATATAGTATTGGAATTGTGCCTGGCCACACAGTCATGGGTGTATAATGAGTAGAGCAGTGGGCTAAACACGCATCCTCGGGGTCACCTGTGTTGATGATCAGTGAGGAGAAGATGCTGCTTCCAAATTCGTACTGACTGTGGTCTTCCGATGAGAAAGTCAAGGATCCTGTTACAGAGTGGGGTATAGATGCCCAATGTTTGTAGCTTCTTAACTAGCACTGAGGCTGAGGAAATAACGGCAATGAAGCTGTAGTTGATGAAGAGCAGCCATATGTATGAATTGCTGTTTTCGAGGTGACGCAGAGCTAAGTGAAGAGCCAGCGATATTGCATCTGCTGTGGAGCAATTGTGACGATAGGTGAATTGCAGTGGGTCCAGATCTTTACTTAGGTACATGTTCATTCTGGCCATGACCAGCCTCTCAAAGCATGACATCACAGTAGAAGTTAGTGCTTCTGGGTGATAGTTGTTGAGGCAGCTCACACTACTCTTCTTGGGTACCGAGTTGATTGATGCCCTTTTGAAGCAGGTGGGAACCTCCGGCTATAGCATTGACATCATTGCATAGGTGTACATCCAGTGAAGTTGTCAACATCGATTTCTACAACTGAACACCTTGGACAAAGCTTCATTGTTTTCATTACCATCTTCTTTCCTTCCATCCCCCCTCCACTCCAATCTCCCCAGTGAAATCTTCTGCTCACTTAGCCCCAATATTTCCCCTACCCCCTTCAGTTGCACCTGGTCTTTCTGCCTTCCACGTTGTCACCTTCCCTTCTTATTAGATTCCAGCCCAGGCAGGCTTTGTCTTCTAATCACCCACTTCACTCTGTATGGCTAATCTTCCTCCAGTTGACCCTTTTGTTTTTCTTCTCTCTCTCTCTCTCTCTCTCTCTCTCTCTCTCTCTCTCTTTCTCTCTCTCTCTCTCACACACACACACACACTCTCTCTCTCACACTCTCTCTCTCCCTCTCTTTCTCTCTCACACACTTTCTCTCTCTCACACTATCTCTCTCTCTCTCTCTCTCTCTCTCTCTCTCTCTCTCTCTCTCTCTCTCTCTCTCTCTCTCTCTCTGCCATCTGTAAGCTACTATGACGGACTGTCATGTTTCTCCTCTATCTGGTGCACCAATTCCATACTGGGCCCTCTTTCACTGACTTCTCTACCAAATTTGGAGGGACTCAGCAGGTCTCACAGTGTCCATAGGAGGTAAAGATATATCACAAACGTTAGGGTGGCCATTCCAATAGAGTAACCTATGAACATGCCCTCCTTTGGAATGGCCACCCTTCCAATGTTTTGGGCCTGAGATTTTGAGGAAGGGCTCAGGCCCAAAATGTCGGAGATATATCTTTACCTCCTATGGATGCTTTGTGACCAACTGAGAACCACCACCATCTCTGTGTTTTTCAATGCAATTACAGTGTCTGCAGACTTTCGTGTTTTAATTCTCTGGCACATTTTCCCAGTTAAAATGAAGAATTTTATCTCAAAACCTTGTATATTTTTTTGCAGCCACTGATGCTGGTTGACCTGTTGAATTCCTCCATCAGGTAGTGTTTGCTTCAGATTCCAGCATCTGCTGTCTCCTGTGCACCTCTGGTGGAACTAAAGATCATTGGTTCAAGGTGAGGGGGGAGAAAAGAAAGAGGGCCCTGATGAGTGCTTTTTTTTCCCACAAACCGTAATCTGTGTGAGAAACGAGCTGCTAGAGGAAGCTATAGAAGTGGGTACAATTATGACATTTAGACAGATATGGAGATGAAAAGCTAAGAAGGATATGGACTAAATGCAGACAAATGGGAACACCCAGAATGCCAAGTTGGCAACTCTAACCAAATTGATTATGAGTAGTTTATAAAATGGTCTCCTCCAAGCCAGCTATGGATGTGCTTTAGAGGGTAGACCTTGAGTTATAGTTTTGTTTCTTTGGTTGACCACATTTAGGTTGTTCGCTATAAGAGTGGTGTAGGTAGTCCCGCATTCAAGAGGCTCAAAGAAAATAAGTGAACTTCCTGAAGGCAAAGCTCAATCTCCACCCTTTTTACGCAACAGTGGTCTTTTCAATGAAAGACAATGAGAATGCCTTATATCTGAGGTGCTCCAAATCATCATGGATTTTTTTTTTCTTAATTCTATCTCAGGAACCATCAATTCCTGGAATAGTTTTCATAGTTTTTTTTAATGTTTTATGTAATATTCCATACATACAATAACTATAATTATGATAATACTACAGATATCAAAAAATGAACAAATTGATTAATATACATGATGGTTTTCACCCAATCCCAAAACCCTTCCCTCCCACCCAACCTCCCCCCAAAAGCAAAAAACATGCAAATTGAAAAAAGTTTTAAAAAAATTATAGGTATAAAAAGATAAGAAGAAAAGAAAAAGTAAATAAAAGAATCTTTGGATTGCAGAGGGAGACGTTGTGCAGTACGATTCATCAGTTCTAACATAAACATACAGAATTATGCAGAGCTAGAGGGATAAAAAGGACATCACTACAAATTTAATCCCATTATTTGAGTGTGTGGGCACTATTTTTCATAGTTATAAGTGAAAAGAGAATAAACAATAATGGGACAGAAAGATTGTTGGACTTCAGATGCAATTCAAATGACACTCACATTTTATGATACAAAACTATTTGATGGATTGTAATTTGCTGAACATTTGGATTCATTATGGATGTTACTGAGAAAATTCAATTCATGGCAACAAGTGAAGGTAAGCAAAAAAAATTTCTGAACAGTTCTGACAGCAGAAATGTGGCTTTTACTGGTTCAGATACAAATGTAATTATTTCCCTTGCCATAGAAGTTTATGTTTGGACACTGCTTATAATCTCTTTTTTTTTGCTTTGCACAACTGCAGACTCAAATACAAGAGTGAGATTGTCAATCTGACATCCAAACACATTGTGTCATAAGGAGAGAAACATTGGATGTTGGACAAAGCTTGTACCAGGTCAGTAGTAACTCAGTTCTGTGCTAGTCTGGTTTGCCAAGTGTCTGAGCAATCCATTGGATGCAAAATAAAAAGCAGCCTTATTTTGTAGTTAAATAAGAAAGTCTGCAGATTCTGGGGCAGAGTGCAATACACAAATATGCTGGACAAACTCAGCAGGTCATGCAGAAAGGGTTACCCTTTACTTCCTTTGGATGCTGCGAGACCTGCTAAATTTCTCTAGCATTTTTGCGTTCTGCAGCCTTATTTGATAGTTCTATTCTTAGCACAATGTATTTTCCCCTCAATATGTAAATACCATTATAAAAACGGACTTTAGGAAGAGAAAGGAATGACTATAATCAGAATTAATTTTCATTTGTCTAAATTCCCTTGAATAGGCAGAGCTTTAAAGGAAGATTTTTTTTCAATAGTTAACAACCCTCTGTTGAAAAATTAACAGATATCCTGTGTGCACTTTAATATTGTAAATTCCTTTCATGCATTCTTGAGTATGTTTTGTGAAGTAAATCCAATTTTTAAAAATCTGGATAATGTGGAGATTAGAGATTGAAAATTGAAGGTAATAGGTTTATATGCATCTATTCAAAAATCAGGTTGAATGCAAAGGCAGAAATTTAAGATAATTCAATATAACAGATCACAAATATTCTTGATGACAGCGCGAGAGAACCCCAGAGGACAAAATTGGTTTAGCATATGTAGACCCTATGGCTATGTTATTAAATCCAAACATGAAATGCAAAAACTTAGCACTGAAGGATAGTAAAGGTTGGAATTTGTTAAACCACCACGGAGAGATAGTAAGAACACAGCATGAGATGAGAAATTTCATCACTTGAAATGGGCATGCAAGTTTCCATTATCGAAGGTATTCGTGGATTTGTTCCTCCCTGGGCAAATGGAAGAATACTAAGTATAGAGAAATGTTAAACTATTTAAATTGGAGGATCTCTGAATAAAAATACCTTTCCCAGGGTCTGAAATGCCTTGTGGTACACTCACCCAACAACTCATGAAGTTAACAGATGGGAAAAGCTCTAACAGTGTTGTTTAAAGAGTGTGTCCTCTCTGTATTTGTTTAGATTCTGATTTAGTTTGTTCTTGCAACTACACTAATGATATGGATGGTCAGGGAATCAAGAAGGATGAGTAAGAGCAGGTAGAGAGGCAACAAAGAATAGCTCTGTAGAGATGGGGGAGGAGGGCACATGCAGAAGACTTCTCAATGCAGGAGCAATTTACCTCTTCACCACAATGACTCTCATTAAGTACAGTCACTTCAGCCAATACCCAAGCCTGAGACCAGATCATCAACATCAATGTCCTCATATTTTCCACCACAGTGTTATCCCAAACTCCTGGATGGGAGACCATCTCCCAGTTACTCATTGACAGGGTTAGGAATATGCTGCAGATTGTGAACAATGACTGTTAGTTTAAGGCCGATGACCAACTGGAGCAATATTTTGCAGGTTCTAGAGAAGATCTGTGAGTTGTTCCAGAATAAACTCACCACATCTTGTTTGGCTCCTCATGTATCGTGTGTATAAATCTGTGCATTCTGCAATGGACTCTATTGGAGCCTAAGAACCCACAAAGTCACATTTTACAGAAGGTGACCTTAGCTCTGTGCCAAGAGTGACAGACTGAAAGAAAATGAGCTTCATTTATCCATGAAAGGTTGGTCTGTTTCTTTCCCTGCTGATTCTATCTGACATTTCTTGCTGGAAATTCCTAAAGTTGCTGTTTTGCAATAGATGACAGACTGCCATTAGGTGACAAGGAAACAACAACTATTCTCTTTGAAAGTAGCTCTGTTACTTCAGTCAATAGTGAATACTACTTTAGAGATGACTTACAGGCAAAGCAGCAGCACTGCACAAGCTACCATTATGCAGGTGCCTGGTGTTCCCCATCACCACTTTTATTGCCTGGACCGAGTTGTTCAACACAGACCTGCAGAGAAAGATCAGGGAATGAGGAGTATAGCAGGCTTTATCCTTTGAGCTAGACGACAAGGGTTAAAAGTGAAAGGCAAAATGTTTAAAGGGAACATTTTGGGAACTTCTTGCAGAGAGTGGTGAGAATGTGCAATGAACTGCCAGCTGAAGTGGGGAATGTGGGGTCAGTTTTGACATTTAAGATAAATTTGGATAGGTAAATGGATGGGAGTGGTATGGAGGGCTATAGTCTGGATGCAGGTTATTCGAACGAAGCAAAATAATGATTCATCACAGACTAATTGGGCTGAAGGGCCTGGTTCTGTGTTGTAGTGTTCAATGGTTCTGTGGTTCTCCAAACTAGTAGAGCTGCTGCCTCACAGCACCAATGGGCCAATTTCAATCCTGACCTCTGTCTGTGTGGAGTTCAAATGATCTCCTTGTGACCACATATTTCTCCTAAGTTGTGTGAAACACGATAGGTTGCAGTCGCTGTGATTATAGTAAAAGCACATGAAATACTGGAGGAACTCAGCTGGTCATTTTTGCATCTATAGGAGGCAAAGATATATTGCCGATGTTTCAGGTCTGAGCTCTTCTTCAAGGAAACATCAGAAAAGGCAGAACCAGGATATATCAAAAAGTCTCAAAATTCAAATAATGGGGGAGGAACCCAGACCAACAAAAGGTGTTAATTGGATGTGATAAGGGACTAGGTGAGAATTTATCATGTCTGTGCAAAAGGAGACAGGGAATGGAGAAACGACTGGGGAAGCAGGAAGTTGGAGAGGGGGGTTAATAAAAGCCAGAGAAGTCAATATTAATGCAACCAGTTGGAGGGTACCCAGTCAGAAGACAAGGTGTTATTCCTCCAATTTCCGTGTGGTCTCAGTCTGGCAGTACTCCAGTTGCTCCAGATTAATATATAACATATAATTTTCTTCCTTTGTTCAAGAAGGGAAATAGAGGTAATTCTGGAAATTATAAACTGGTGAGCCTCATATCAGTGTCAGAAAAATAATTGGAGTGGTTATATTGGGATAGGATTTGCACATATTTGGAAAGGCATAATCAGATTTTTTTTTTAAAACAGACAGCTTGGGTTGATGTGGGCAGATCATATCTTACAAATTTGATGAATACTTTTAGTAAGTGACAAAGATGTTTGATGAGGGTAGGGCAGTAAATATTAACCACTTGGATTTTGACAGAAAGTTAATATAATACCTTCAGGATATAATAATTGTCAACAAATTGAACATCTCTAACACTTGGAAATATCAGAAGACGGAAAGAAATGCATCATTCAGTCCATTTCACCTGTTCCACCGTTCAATAAGAATATGGCAAACATTGTACCTCACCAATATTTCTGATTTTAACCCTATATCACTTAATTCTTGATTCCAGAAACCTATCAATAATTAAAATATTTGAAGCTAAAAATTCATCACTTTATTAAAATAAATAATTCTGAAAGGTTTAGAAAATTTTAAAAGAAATCAATTAATCACATATAAGTTAATTAATTCAAAGACTGCAAAATTATCTGAAGTTTATCTCTGTCCCCACAGCCATTGAAATGAATGGGCTCCCTGTTTCTGTGCCAGTCCTAACCTGGCACAGATTCAGAAGGCAGATTCTGTAGTGCGATTGCTGGATTATACCAAGAAGCTGGCATTCTGCCGCTGGACTCCAGAAGGAGGGAAATGCCAACAGTTCCACAGATATCTGCCAGCATTCCTCATGAAAATCCAGGCCATTAACTCTGTTTTCCTTACCAGAGTCCACAAGGAAAAGGCAGCAAACCATGTAGAGGATGCTGGAAGCACTCAGCAGGACAGACAGCATCTGTGGAAATAGGTTTCAACCTGAAAAGTTTTATAGAATTCTATTGGGAGTCCATCCTTGCCTGGCGTTTTATTGTTCGGTAGTTTTTTTAATATCTCCTGTATTTCTTCTATTTCAAATGGTTTTATTAATTTATTTTGTTCCTCTGTTTGCAATTTCGGTTCCTCCTCTCCTGGAAGTAATGAACCAGATTGAAAAAACACAAAACATACCAGGGGAAAGATCCACTAACACCAGCATCGTATAGACCAATATTGCTACTTAACACAGATTATAAGATAATAGCTAAACTATTAGCAAACAAATTGGCCGACTGTGTACCAAAAATAGTAAAACTAGATCAAACTGGATTTATTAAAAAAAAGATGAACAACGGACAATATCTGTAAATTTATAACTTAATCCATGCAGTACAAGGAAAGTCTGGAAGGCTGGCGGCAAAACTCTGCATGCCAAACTGCATGAGTTTTTCAAGCTTTGTTGGGACCAAGGTAAACTGCCTCAGGATCTTCGTGATGCCACCATCATCACCCTGTACAAAAACAAAGGCGAGAAATCAGACTGCTCAAACTACAGGGGAATCACGTTGCTCTCCATTGCAGGCAAAATCTTCGCTAGGATTCTACTAAATAGAATAATACCTAGTGTCGCTGAGAATATTCTCCCAGAATCACAGTGCGGCTTTCGCGCTAACAGAGGAACCACTGACATGGTCTTTGCCCTCAGACAGCTCCAAGAAAAGTGTAGAGAACAAAACAAAGGACTCTACATCACCTTTGTTGACCTCACCAAAGCCTTCGACACCGTGAGCAGGAAAGGGCTTTGGCAAATACTAGAGCACATCGGATGTCCCCCAAAGTTCCTCAACATGATTATCCAACTGCACGAAAACCAACAAGGTCGGGTCAGATACAGCAATGAGCTCTCTGAACCCTTCTCCATTAACAATGGCGTGAAGCAAGGCTGTGTTCTCGCACCAACCCTCTTTTCAATCTTCTTCAGCATGATGCTGAACCAAGCCATGAAAGACCCCAACAATGAAGACGCTGTTTACATCCGGTACCGCACGGATGGCAGTCTCTTCAATCTGAGGCGCCTGCAAGCTCACACCAAGACACAAGAGAAACTTGTCCGTGAACTACTCTTTGCAGATGATGCCGCTTTAGTTGCCCATTCAGAGCCAGCTCTTCAGCGCTTGACGTCCTGCTTTGCGGAAACTGCCAAAATGTTTGGCCTGGAAGTCAGCCTGAAGAAAACTGAGGTCCTCCATCAGCCAGCTCCCCACCATGACTACCAGCCCCCCCACATCTCCATCGGGCACACAAAACTCAAAACGGTCAACCAGTTTACCTATCTCGGCTGCACCATTTCATCAGATGCAAGGATCGACAATGAGATAGACAACAGACTCGCCAAGGCAAATAGCGCCTTTGGAAGACTACACAAAAGAGTCTGGAAAAACAACCAACTGAAAAACCTCACAAAGATAAGCGTATACAGAGCCGTTGTCATACCCACACTCCTGTTCGGCTCCGAATCATGGGTCCTCTACCGGCACCACCTACGGCTCCTAGAACGCTTCCACCAGCGTTGTCTCCGCTCCATCCTCAACATCCATTGGAGCGCTCACACCCCTAACGTCGAGGTACTCGAGATGGCAGAGGTCGACAGCATCGAGTCCACGCTGCTGAAGATCCAGCTGCGCTGGATGGGTCACGTCTCCAGAATGGAGGACCATCGCCTTCCCAAGATCGTATTATATGGCGAGCTCTCCACTGGCCACCGTGACAGAGGTGCACCAAAGAAAAGGTACAAGGACTGCCTAAAGAAATCTCTTGGTGCCTGTCACATTGACCACCGCCAGTGGGCTGATAACGCCTCAAACCGTGCATCTTGGCGCCTCACAGTTTGGCGGGCAGCAGCCTCCTTTGAAGAAGACCGCAGAGCCCACCTCACTGACAAAAGGCAAAGGAGGAAAAACCCAACACCCAACCCCAACCAACCAATTTTCCCTTGCAACCGCTGCAATCGTGTCTGCCTGTCCCGCATCGGACTGGTCAGCCACAAACGAGCCTGCAGCTGACGTGGACTTTTTACCCCCTCCATAAATCTTCGTCCGCGAAGCCAAGCCAAAGAAGACAAGGAAACAAAACTCCAACAGTGGCAGTTGCTTTAGACATAGAGAAAGCCTTTGACAGAGTAGAATGGAATTATTTATTCAAAGTACTACAAAAATTCAACCTACCAGAGAAATATATTAATTGGATTAAAGCATTATATAAGGGACCACTGGCAAAAGTGACAGTAAATGGATATATATCAAACCAATTTAAATTAAGCAGATCAACAAGGCAGGGATGTCCACTATCTCCCTCACTCTTTGCGTTAGCTATAGAACCACTAGCAGAACTGATAAGAACAGAAAATAAAATAAGAGGGATAAAAATAAAAGAGAAGGAATATAAAATCAGTCTATTTGCAGATGACGTCTTAATATACTTAACAGAACCAGAAATATCAATAAAAGAATTACATAAGAAATTGAAGGAATATGGAGAAGTACCGGGGTACAAGATCAATGCAAATAAAAGTGAAGCAATGCCAATGAATAATGCGGATTTGACAAAGTTTAAGAAAGAATCACCATTTAGATGGCAAACACAAACAATTCGTTACCTCGGTATACAACTAGATAATAATCTCGGCCATCTATACAAACTAAATTATCAGCAATTAATGAAAAAATTACAAGATGACTTAGAGCACTGGAAAGACTTACCACTAACATTGATAGGAAGGATAAACTGTATTAAAATGAACATCTTCCCAAGAATACAATACCTATTTCAATCATTACCAATTCACCTAACAAAGAAATTCTCCAAGGAGCTAAATAAAATAATAAGGAAATTCTTAGGGAAAGGGGGGAAACTGAGGATAGCGCTAGATAAATTAACAGAATGGTATAAACAAGGAGGCTTACAGCTACCAAACTTTAAGAGCAGCACAATTAAGATACCTATCAGAATTTTATCAAACAAGGGAAAAACCAGATTGGACCAGATTAGAGCTAGATAAAATAAGGGAGAAGATACCTGAACATATACTATATAAGTGGGATGCAAAGTTGGTGCAACAGAGGAATTCACCAGTATTGCACCATCTGCTCAACATTTGGAAGAAGATTCACGTAGAAAGGAATAAAATAAATTATCAACTACCAAAATTACTATTGACACAAAATCAACTAATCCTTTTCACAATAGATAACCTTTCCTTTAGAGAATGGGAGAGAAAAGGGATCAAAAGAATAGAAAATTGTTTTTCGGGAAATAAATTTTCATCTTTTGAACAAATGAAGGACAAATATAACTCACGATACAATGTTTGCATACAAATATGGGAACCATACATGAAACACAATAGAGAAATCCTACCACAGACCTCCACCACCTAAAATGACAGAAGGAGAAGACAACGAAATGAACTGACCCAGTATGTAAAAGTAAAAGACACAAATTTCTTGTTTATTTTTATTAAGTGATGACATTGTTTAACGGGTTTAATGTATCTTATAGATTGAACTTTGAATAAATGGGGAGGGGGTGAGGGAGGGAGGGAAGGGAGGGGGGATAAAGGGGAGAAAGTGACACTGTATATATTCAAGAGAAAAATGTCTATATGTATTTTGGTCAGTATGGTTCATAGTGTGAAAAATTTAAAAAAATTTTTAAAAACCTGAAAAATTAATGCAATTTCTCCTTCTCCAGACATGAATGCTTCCTTTCTATCCACGTCAGCACCCTACCCCCCAATACCATGCATTCTGATTTTGCCTACTAATCTCCTATGCGAGATCTTATCAAAAGCCTTCTGAAAGTCCAAGTACACCACATCCGCTGGCTCTCCCATGTCCACCCTCCTCGTCACATCCTCGAAAAATTTCAGGTTAGTCAAGCATGATTTTCCCTTCAGAAATTCATGCTGACTTGTAATGATATATGTATATGTATGATTGTTGAAGAGGGAAGGCAAATATGCCTTTGGAAATCTTATTATCAAAGATTGTTAAAGAGGACCAGGAACATAAAGGGAAGATTACAATGTTCATCCAGAAAGCAGAAAAGGATTGAGATAGAGCAGAGGGAGAAGAAAATTTGTCAAGTTGAATGAAGCAAACAGCAAGTGGGAAGAGAGAACAGGAAAGGATCTCTACCCTTTATAACACAGGTGAAGATCACAATTGAGATTTTCTGAATCTATACTGTATAATTTACCATGAATAGTGTCCTTGAATATCCACCAATCTTAGTGGAAAGGAACAAGGGGCCTTTAAACCTTAAGCATATTTCCAGGGTGTTATAACATAATTCAGAGGAGATTATTTGAATTTTCTAAATTATTGTGAGGGTACATTTGGAACGCTATAAAAATGTACTTATCTTCAGAAAGCATTTATCCCTTGGAGAAAAAAAATGAGGGCTAATGTTATGAATCTCGATATTTTTGAATTAAAATGAGAAAGAATGTACTTGTTTTCACTATTGAAAAGTTTGAGAAATTATGAGCTCAAAGACCAGAGAAAAAGGAAAATTCAAGATGTTGAAGATTTGGATGAATTTGGTCTCCAGTAACTATGATTGCTTTTAAATGAGGTTGGATGATTATCTGAGACCAGTGGACCATTGAGGCTATCAGGGCAGGCTTAAGATACTAAAGATGTAAGAATATAAGACATAAAAGCAAACAGAGTCCTTTCTGACCTTCATGCATACTCTGCCATTCAAAAAAGATCTGCCAGGAACATTAAACCTGTTAAATGTCATCAGAATTAAACATTTCAGTCTGTGGGAAGAATATTTGGTGAAAGATAGCTAGTTTGCTTTTTCGCAGATCTTACCCAAATTAAATTTCCCTGGGAATGCTGGATTGGGTTAGGTAGAGGCCATGAGATTTGAGAACAAATAGTAAAAAAATCACTGATGCTAGATAACTGAAATTTTAGCAGGTTAGAAAGTACCAGTCAAGAAGCAATGTTTAAGATTGTGGCTCCTTCCATGCAACAAGAGGTTGTTCATGTTTGCAAATACTTGTAACCTTTTCCATATCCTGTTTTTGATAGGAAGCTATTGTTATATTATTAGAGGCCTTTGGAATTCGGCACCAGTTATCATTTTGAGTATTTCTGTTGGTATCCGGTAGCTGCTTCAAACATACAGATAAAGATGTTGGGAAGAACACACGCTCAGATGTGCCACAGCATAGTGTATCCTTAGAGTACTGAATTATTTTGAGCTGATGTCATCACAGGAAGTAAATAGATGCAAGGATAAAAGCACATGGGAAGTGCGCATGGGAAACAGGAAGGCAAATATTTGAAGAGTATGCTGTAAAAATAGTGATAAGAAAAATGAGTGTTTGTCATCATTGTAAAACACGCTCGGAAGTATTTGTTATTTGTGATGTGTCGTGCTCACCATACAGCTCTCCTCAATCCCTCCTTGTGGCCAGATTTAGGATACAAGAAATGCCTTACAATGACTGACTCTAAGTACACCATATATCCTTACAATAAGGCCCATAATACATCTCAGAACACTACTGCATTGTCATTTTCTTTAGATATGTGTTTTGTGTTTAAGAAAATCTTAAGTATCGTGGGCTGATTTGTTTGAAATCATCCTAATTTAAGTTTATCATTCCAGATTTAGTACTAGCATTTGGAGTGATGTAAAACCTAATACATAAAAATCACAAAGAACCTTACTGGCTTAAGAGTGGTGAACAAGAACAGAGACAGAAAAGCAATGCCTCAAGATGTTTTCTGGCAGGACAGTCATGGGAAAGCTCAACAGCCTGCCTGTGATTTCAATCAGCAGATTCCAATTCCTCTTTCCACATCAGCTACTATCTTCGGTGCTAATCATCGTCATTGGCAACAAACACAGAAGGCCACACCAAATCAGCGGACCAAACCACATTTACTTATCCAGATGTGACTGAAGCTTCCTTTTGTGCATTCCCACTATGCCTGTCTTCCTCATATCTTTGTCTGCCTTGGCACTCTGACACAGTCCCAAGAAGGCTAGGAAAAGGCTAAGGACTCAGTGGAGGGTACAGATGGACCACTTCAAGCAGCTCCAGACTATCAAGGCCTGGTTTTAGACAGTGGCATTATAGCAAGTGTAGAATGGGTGAGCTGCCTGACTGATGAGGCACTAGCAAGATTGGTGGAAGTTGAAGCATGAATCCCAATAGTATGAAGCCACTGCTTCCTGGGGCAATGCCTCAACACTTCCCTCAATCAGCTGAAAATGCAGCCAGCAGGCCCTCTGAAATCTGGCATCCAGATACAGAGTGGAAGCAGCCCGACCCTCCCCTGCAGCACCCAGGTAGGGATGGAGAATGGCCTCTGGAGGTGGGGTGTTTCTCTCGACGCTGAGTTGCCAACAGCAGGTCGTGTATGATGGGCTTCACGTCCAAGGTGGGAGCTGGAAACAAAATGTGCCTTGAACCTCTGCACGTGCTCTCTTCCAGGGCTGCTAATGTACCAAGCACATGGCCAGCAGCTTTCTCTGCAGGCTAACCTTTCAATGTCCTTATTTGGGTCATTTAAACCACAGCTCAGGTGTAACCTTCCTTTTCCAGAGCAGGTACCTTTTCCATTCCAAATTGCGACAAGCCAGTTTAACCTTGTAACCTGCCTGAAACAATGTCAAGCCCCTGCATTCGAGATGATGAGTATTAGTGTCAGATCTAGTAATGAGATGCTTCTTTTGTTACCCTCTTGTTTATTGATTGCTAGCACTTGAATAGTTACAGTTCTTGGCCATTCAATGGGAAAAGGAGGATTAGAATATTTCAAAGATTTGATTGGGTGGATTAAGAAAGATGTATATGCATACATAACATGCATCTCCTAAGTTTCCACCAGCAACAAATACTTTCTGCCCACAGCCCCTGCTTCCTGACCCAACCCCGACACTAATCTTTCCTTCCTTCACATATACTTCACCCATAACCGCTATTGCTACTATAATTCCAGTCTAATGCACCCATTTGTGAGCAGAAAAATTTGATAGCCATCATTATATCTATAAAGATGCCACGGTCCTGAAGAGGGAATACAGGAAGGAATACAGAGAAAAAGCTGACAAGCATGACCTCCAGGGTGGTAATCTCAGGAATATTGCCTGTGCCACATGCTAGTGAGATCAGGCAAATAAATGTGTGGCTGAGAAATTGGTGCAGGGGCAAGGCTTCATTGGATCATTGAGATTTATTTTGGGGAAGATACGACCTATCCAAAAAGGATGGCTTACACCTGAAGCCAAAGGGGTCCATTATAACCATATAACATATAACCATATGACAATTACCATACGGAAACAGGCCATCTCGGCCCCTCTAGTCTGCACTGATTTAAGTGAACTCCACTAGTCCCACCTATCTGTTCCCTGCCCATAACCCTCCAATCCCCTTACATCCATGCACTCATCAAACCTTCTCTTAAATGATAAAATTACCCTGCTGCAACCACCTCTTCCAGAAGGTCATTCCACTCAGTCACTGCACTCTGAGTGAAGAAGCTTCCTCTTATGTTACTTATAAAGTTTTTCCCTCTAACCCTTAACTTATGACCCCTCGTTCCAATCTCACCTACCCTATCCTGGCAGGCAGGTTTAATATAACTGTTAAGGTAGGTTTAAACTAATTTGGCAGGGGGATGGGTACCAGAGTCCTAGGGATGAAGAAGCGGGAAACAGGAGTGAAGCAAAGAATGTGTGCAGCAAGGATGTCAGGCAGATGAAGCGACAAAATATCAGTCAGAGGGATGACAGAGACACAGTACATGCAAATAAATAGCCTGAAGGTATTGTATACATGCAACATTAGGAAATAAGGTGGACAGTCTTGTGGTACAGCTACAGATTGGAGTATATAAAGCTGTGGCCATTACAGAGTCATAGCTAAAGGATGGATTGCATTGGGAGATGAATGTCCAAGGATACATGTTGAATCGCAAGGATAGGTAGGTAGGTAGAAGGAGTCATGTAGCTCTGCTGGTAAGAAACAATATTAAATCATAGGAAAGAAGGGACATAGGATAAGAAGAGGTAGAGTCCTTATGAGTTGAGTTAAGGAAGGGTAAAGTTAAAAGGATACTAACGGCAGTTATATACAAGCCCCCAAAGACAGCCGGGATGTGGATTACGAAATACATCTGAAAGTAGATAAGGCATGTCAGAAGGACAGGGTTATGATAATCATGGGGGATTTTAACATAAAAGTAGATTGGGAAAACCAGGTCGGTACAGGATCTCAGGAGAGAGAGTTTGAGGAATGCCTACGGGTTGGCTTTTTGGAGCAGCGTGCTGATGAGCCCACCAGGGGATTGGCTGATCTGGATAGGGTGCTGTGTAATGAACCAGAGGTGATTAGAGAGCTGAAGGTAAAGGAAATCTTTGGAGACAGTGGTCACAAAATGATTGAGTCCCCTTTGAAATTTGAAGAGGAGACACTAAAGTCTGATGCGTCAGTATTTGAGTGGAGAAAAAGAAATTACAGTCGCATGAGAGACAAACTGGCCAAAGTCGATTGGAAAAACATATTAATGGGGAAGACATCAGATGAGCAGTGACTGAGAAATAAGGAAAGTGCAGGACAGGTACATATAACCATATAACCACTTACAGCACAGAACAGGCCAGTTCGGCCCTACTAGTCCATCCCATAACAAATCCCCACCCTCCTAGTCCCACTGAGCAGCACCCGGTCCATACCCCTCCAGTCCTCTCCTCTCCATGTAACTATCCAGTCTATCCTTAAATGTAACCAATGATCCCGCCTCGACCATGTCTGCCGGAAGCTCATTCCACATCCCTACCACCCTTTGCGTAAAGAAATTTCCCCTCATGTTCCCCTTATAATTTTCCCCCTTCAATCTTAAACCATGCTCTCTAGTTTGAATCTTCCCCACTCTTAATTAAATATCTAAAAAGAATTTCGGGAATGGAAAAATGAGACAATTATGGCTGATGAAGGAAGTTAAAACCAAAGTAAAAGCAAAGGAGAGGGCAAACAAGGACGTCAGAATAAGTGGGAAGATAGAGGACTGGGAATTTTTAGACAACTAAGAAGGTGATTAGGAAGGAAAAGATTAATTATGAAAAGTCAAGGAGAATACTAAGATCTTTTTTAAATATATAAAGAGTAAAAAAGTGACCAAAGTACACATAGGACCAATAGAAAACTACACTGGAGAAATTGTATTGGGAGACAAGGAGATGGCAGAGGAACTGAGTGAATACTTTGGATCAGACTTCACTGTGGAATACATTAGTAGCATACTGGACTCTCATGCCTCACTCAGAAGAAAGTGAGTGCAGTCAAGATCATAAGAGGGAAGGTACTTGGGAAGCTAAATGGTCTACAGTAGATAAGTCTCCCAAACTGGATGGAATGCCCCCTTTGGTTCTGAAGAAGGTAGCTGTAGAGATTGTGGAGGCATTGGTAATGATCTTCCAAGAAACAATGTTGCCAGTGGACTGGAGGATCACGAATGTCATTTCGCTGTTTAAGAAGGGAGGGAGTAAAGCAGCAGAAAGGAAATTATAGACATATTAACCTGATGTCAGTAGTTGGGAAGCTGTTGGAGTTGATTGTCAAGGATGAGGTCACAGAATACCTGGAGGTGCATGAAACGTCCGCATGGTGTCCTTAAAGGAAAATCATTGCACCCCCCCCCCACCCCAAACCTCTCGCGATTTTTTGAAGAGATCACAAATAAGATCAACAGGGGAGATGCAGTGGGCCTTGTGTATTTGGACTTTCAAAAGGCCTTCAACAAGATTCCACACGGAATTACAGGGTAGACATTTGGCTGATTGGCAGGAAAATAAGAGTAGGAATAAAGGGATCCTATTCTGGTTGGCGACCGGTTACCAGTGGTGTTCTGCAGGGGTCAGCAGTGGGGCTGCTTCTTTTACATTCTATATAAATGATTTGAATTATGAAAAAGATGGTTCTGTGGCTAAATTTGCCAATGAAAGCTGAAAAGCTGAAAAGAAACTTAGAGAATGGGCAAAAGAAGGTGGCAGATGAAATACAATGTTTGAAAGTGTATGGTCATGCACTTGGGAAGAAAAAATAGGTGGGCAGACTATTATTTAGATGGGGAGAAAATTCAAAATTCTGAGCTTCAAAGGATCCTGGGAATCCTCCAGCAGGACACCCTAAAGGTTAACCTTCAGGTTGAGTTGGTTGTGAAGAAGGTGAATGCAATATTAGCTTTCATTTCTAGAGGAATAACATATAAGAGCAGGGATGTAATATTGAGACTCTGCAGGGCACTGGTGAGATCTAATTTGAAATACTGTATACAGTTTTGGGTGCAATATTTGAGAAAAGGTGCTAGATTTACTAGAATTATACCAGGAATTAAAGAATTAGTAAATGAGGAACATTTGTCGGCTCTTGGACTGTACTCGTTGGATTACAGAAGGAAAGTGGGTGGAGGGGACCTCATAGAGACATTTCAAATGCTGAAAGGCCTGGATGAAGTAAATGTGGCAAGGTTGTTTCCCATGAAGAGGGGATTCATTTAAAACAGAGATGCGGAAAAATTCCACTAGTCAGAGGACCAGGAATCTGTGGAACTTGTTGTGCAAGCAAGGCCATTGAGTGTATTTAAGGCAGAGATTGACAGGTATTTTATTAGTCAGGGTTACAGGGAGAAAGCTGGGGAGTGGAGCTAAGTGGGAGGATGGATCAGCTTATGATTAAAATGGCAAAGCAGCTAGATGGGCCCAATGGACCTTCTATAGGTTAAGATCATCCTTAGGAAGTGCAAGAGAAAGTGCAGATGCTAGAATGAAAAAAAAAACAATCTGCTGGAGGAACTCAGCTGGTTGAGCAGCATCAGTGGAGAAAAAGAACTGTCACCTTTTTTAATCTGAACTCTTCATCAAGACAGAGAGTCCAGAGGGAAGATAGCCAGTAAATAGGAGCAAAGTGGAAGGTGTAGGACAGGGACCATTAAGGGATTGGTAAACCAGAGAGGGGTGAAGAATAATGGACAGAGGCAGTTGATTGGCAAGTGCCAGATGAGGAGAGAGAAGGGCAAGGGGAAAAATTGTGAAGAAAGATGAGCCACACTGGGTGGAGGTGGAAAGGGAAGCAAAGTATGCCAGTGCTGGGCTCCGATAAGAAGAGATGATCATCGTGGAATAATGCAAATTAATCATCCCCAATTGGAAAGAGGGAAGAGATGAGAGGGGGAAGAATGTTGCAGGGGAAATGTGGGTAGGAAGAATGGGAATGAGAATGAGTGGGAGAGCTGGAAAAGGGGACAAAAGGGAGGGGGAGGGGGAGGGGGAAGAACTGAAGTAGTTTGGAAAAAAAGAGAAGGGATTCATTACCTTGTCATAACCTCACACCTACGTGTGTTTTGTGTAAAGCCTGTCACCACTGGTGATTCACCAGAGGCCATGTTCGGGTGTCCACACACAAGCCAGCCCCTCAAGGAAAATGGACACTTGAAGGTCAGGGGCAAGAGGCAACCATCGGCCAACATGGGTTTTGAATAGTTAGTTTGGACTGTAAAAGAGGCTTGCCTAATAAACTAAGGACATAAGACCATTCGAAATAGGAGCAGGAGTAGGCCATCTGCTTCACTATTCAATAAGATCACAGCTGATCTGATGATAGTCTGATCTACACCTTCCTGCCTTTTCCCCATGTCCCTTAATTCTCCTACTATGTAAAAATCTACCCAATGTTGTCTGAAATATATTTACTGAAGTAGCCACGAAGGCTTCAACGGGCAATGAATTCCACATATTCAAAACTCTCCAGGAAAAAGGAGTTCCTTTTCATTTCTATCCTAAATTTACTATCGTAAATCTTGAGGCTATGCCCTCTAGTTCAAGACACACCTACCAGTGGAAAATCTTACCTACCTCAGACTTATCAGTGCTTTTCATAAGTTTATTCATTTCTAGGAGATCTCCTCTCATTCTTTGAATTCCATTGAGTACAATCCCAGGCAACTCAATGTCTCCTCATAGGCTAACCCCCTCATCTCCACAATCAACCTGGTGAACTTCCTCTTCCTAAGCCAGTATTTTCTTCCTCAAGAAAGACTCTCGATGCAGCTTCACCAGTACCCTGTACTGTTGAAGCATAACATTCCTGCACCTAAATTCAATCCCTCTAGCAATGAAGGCCAACATTTCATTTGCCTTCTTGATAGCCTGCTGCACCTGCAAACCGACCTCTTGTGATTCATGACCCAACACTCCTAAATCCTTCTCCACAGCAGAATGCTGCAATCGCTTGCCATTGAAATAATAATCCGATCTTCCATTTTTTTTCTTGCGAAGTGGATAAGATCATATTTACCAACATTATTCTCCATCTCCCAGGTTATCACTTAACCTATCTATATCTTTCTGCAGACTCTCCATATCCTCTGCACAATTTGTTTTTCCACTCTGTTTCGTGTTATCAGAAAACTTAGATATATTACACACTTGTCCCCTCTTCCAGAACATTAATATACATCAGGAACAGTTCTGGGCCCAGCACCGATCTCTGCAGCATACCATTCACCACTGATTGCAACCAGAAAAAAACCCATGTATCCCAACTCTCTGCTTTCTATTGCTTATCCAATCTTTTATTTATGCAAATTAATCATCCCCAACTCTATGCTTCCTTATCTTATGGAACACCTTCTGGAAATCTAAGTAAACATTGTCCATCTGTTTCTCTCTATCTACTGCACTCGTTATATCCTCAAAGAAAAGAACTCCTGTAAATTTGTGAAACAGGACCTGCCTCAGCTGAATCCAGGCTGCATTTTCCTGATGGATCCATTTAGTTATAGATCCCTCGCTATTTCTTCTTTAATGAGAGCTTCAAGGATTTTTCCAACTACAGATGTTAAACTAAGTTACATGGCTTTTGTCTACATCCTTTTTTGAACAGTGGTGTGACATTCACCATCTTGAAATCTGGCAGGACCTGTGCAGAGTCCAGATAACTCCTCCAACTAATTTAAACCATTGGGCAGTAGACTGCCCAAGTGGAATTCAAGATGCTGTTCTTTATATTGTGCTGGGCCTCACTCTGGCAGTGGAGAAGGCCAAAGTCAGTGTGGGAATCGGAAGGGGATGCATCTGAGAGCTCGGTATACTCAGCAAAATGGTCCCCGTGACTGTGTTTTGGTTCACTGATGTAGAGCAGGTCCAATGTGGTCAAAGGAAAGGATGGGAATTAACAGTCTTCCCATCACAACCCATCCAGCCTTCCTCCTCCTGGACTTAATTAGATGAACAACCTAGCTTCTATTTGCCCATCAGGTAATCTTCATTTCCTCTTCTTTCATTGACAATGGGTAAGAGCACAATCTGATTCCATGATCCAGTTTTCCCATGCTTATGAGGGTAGAGTTCAGAAAATGCAGACTATCATTTGTAGACTGTTAATGGCTCACAATGCCTGTGGTAAAAGCCTTCAATACCATCTCCCCAGATCAGGAATCACCCTGGAGAGTCCAAATGCTAGAATATGAAGCTAAACACAACTTTCTGGAAGAACTCAGCAGGTTGAGCAGAATCCATGGGAAACCATTCTTTCCCCCCACCAATACTGCTTGATCCGTTGATTTCACCCTTCTGCATATTTTACAATTAAATCCTTGTGCCACTGGATTGGATTCCCTCCAGGCCTCTCTGCTGGGCTATTATTGCTGCTGTTATTCCCTCTAGAAATGTAGCACTAAAATTACTATGGAATACTCATGAGAATGAGAGTTCATGCAATGGCATCTTGGCATTCATATCTGGAGGAATATGATATAAGAGCAAGGATGTGGTGTTGAGGCTTTATAAGGCACTGGTTTTGGCCTCCTTATTTAAGAAAAGATATGCTGGCATTGGAGAGGGTTCATAGAAGATTCTCAAGAATAATTCCTGAAATGAAGGGATTCATATATGAGGAACATTTGATGGCTCTTGGAATTCAGAAGCATTTTGGATGCTGGAAGGCTTTGACAGAGTAGATGTGGTAAAGTTATTTCCCATGGTAGGAGTGTAGAACAAAAGGGCGCAACTTCAGGATTGAAGGACACCTATTTAAAAAAGAAATGTGGAGGAATTTCTTCAGCCAGAGAGTGGTGAAACTCTGGAATTTCCTACCTTGGATGGCCATGGAGGCCAGGTCATTGGGTGTATTTAAGGCAGGAATTGATAAGTATCTGAATAGTCAGGATATCAAAGGTTAAGGGGAGAAGGCAGGGGAGAGAATGGATCAGCTCATGATGGTGGAGGAATAGACTCAATGGGCCAAATGACCTACTTCTGCTCCTCTATCTTATGTTCTTATGTGACTTTAGCTCAGTGTATCCTGTTTAGGTAAAGGAGTAAGAATTTTTGTTGATGGGGGTGTACTTTTGGCTGCAAGGACAAAGTTAGAATGGAGCTGAAAAATTCTGGTAGTAACATCAAGGGAACAATTATTTGCAATGACTGAACAAAACCTACTGATTATGATTATATAATTATGATAGGTTATAATAAAATATTTTTTCTAAGGTCTCGTCTGCAATTCTCTTCCTAAGTGATTCAGAAATTGCTATTGTAGATCATCCTAAAATAGTGAGTGGATGCGACAGTAGTTAATGTTTTGCAGAAGGTTTAAAATCCCTTATCTGAATAAAAAAGCAGATGAACACAATATTAAAGCAATCATGGCAAAATGCAAGATATTACTGGAGTGGGAGGATACAATGAAGAGAATAGAATTGGCTGAGGAAGAATTTGAAACAACAGAAGCTCTGGGATAATGTCAAGGTAATATGGAGAACTAATTAAAAAAGGAAAACAGATTTTGGAAAATACAGACATCGTAGAAAATTATTAGTCTACAGAGATTTTACAATGTTCCTCTCAGACCAGACATAGAACATTGTGTGAAATACTGATCACCACAATTTGAAATGATCTTTCAAGTGTGTCTACAGAGAATAGGAACAAGAATGATCTCTAGTTTAAACGTGAAGCTTTTGATTAAATGTAATTGATGCGATGCTCTATTCTGTGAGAACAGTTTCGAACAATGTGTGTCTTCATGAAAGTTTATGCTGAACTGACAGAAAATTGGAACCATTTAATGCAAGGATCCCACATGAAAGATAATTCTGTGCACGCTTTCGGACATTCGTGCTGTTTCCTGTGTAAGTCTCACCATCCAGATATCGAACCAAACACATCCTGTCATGATTCACCATGCAGTGGATGTGATTTTTTGTTGTATTTGCTGCACAAGATGATGGCTATGAGTCATGTCTATGAGTTACCTATCAATTGAAACTGCAGTAAAATAGTGTTCCTTTACACAGCCTCATCCATTGCAGGGTGAGGCCAAACATAAATTTGAGAAACAACACATTATATACCTCCTGGACAGCCTTAAATCTAATTACATAAGTGCCAGTTTTTCTAATTTTAACTAACCCCCATATCCATCTTGTTCCACTGTTTCCATCTCTTCTTCATCTATTCCAGGACTTCCTTTCTCTCCCACTTTCCTAACCTCCCCTTCAATGGTCTTTCTCTCAACCTCTCCATCTGCCTCTCTTATACCTTAGAGTACCTTGGCCCTCCAACAGCCTATTTCCCCCTTCGTATACATAATATCAGCCCCTTTTATTTTAGGCTTGATAAATGTCCCAGCATGAAACACTGACTGACCATTTCTGCTCCTGGATGCTGCCTGACCTGTTCAGTTCCTCCAGCAGCTCATTCTTTAGTCATGTCCCGAATTTATGTTTTTCCCCAGTAACTTATACTTTGTGTTAGCACCTATTTGCCAGATCTAATTTGGGATCAAGTTGACTTTCTCAGCAAAAATAGTCCACTTTGAAGATTCCCAGAAAGATAATGTTGTCCTGACCCAAGGCAGAGGCAGTTCAAAAGAAGCATTGCAATTCATTTTAGGATGGGGTAACTTTCAAATAATCAGACACACATAGCCAGGGAGAATAAAATTTATTAGGGCACTAGCCCTGAATGTCCATTAAAGGCAAAATTATGGCAGGGACATTCTTTCAGCAATGCCTTGGGGAGTCAGGGAAGAGTGTGGTTTTCATACAAATTGAAAGAATGAGAAATCTGTGTCATGTGAATAAAGGCTCTCACAACTGGAGGGAGAATGAACGCTTTTATTAGCTTATAATTATGGGTAGGGTTTCACAGTAATCTTCAGAAGGGTTCTGGGTTTAGGCGGGAAACCAGGGTTATATGGGGGTGGAGCAGGGAGGTGGGGCCAGCCATCAGCAAAAGACACTACCAGTGAATTCCAGTTCACTGCATTCACAACTTCCTGTAGAATTTAGGGTCTGTGAATGAAGACAGAGAACATGGGTTCAGAAAAAAGATTTGAAAAGTATACAGTTATTTACAAATTTACAGATTTAAGCAATCCAGGGGTCTGGAGATCTTGGTGGAGTGCCTTAGCACCAGGGGCCTTGGACTCCTTGCATCTCCTGGCCCCTTGTGAGGGAGGAGAGACAGGTTGGGTCTCCAGCTCAAAGGTGGAGGGGGTGCACTTTCCTCCTGAACTGGATCCCCTGAGGCCCTGACTGGGGTTGGCGAGTATGAGCTCCATGGCTGGCAGGGCACTTGAGGCAATAGACCATCTGTTCCTGTGGGTGCCAGGTCCCTGATGGAGACAGTGTTCTCCCTGCCATCCAGGTAATCCACATAGGCATAAGTGGGATTGACATGGAGCAGTTTCACCCTTTCCACCAGGGGGTCAGTTTTGCTTCTCCTCATGCTTCCTGAGAAGGACTGAACCAGGAATTGCTATTGTAGGAGTGGTAAGCCAGGTTGGGAGTGTGTTCCAAATGCTGACCTTATTTCAAAATTGAATAGGAGCTTGTGAGGAGTAGTGTTGGTCGCGGTACATAGTAGCGACCAGAAGGAATGGACCGCCATAGAGAGGACTTCCTGCCAGTGTGAGTCTGGGAGACCAGAGCCAGTTTGATAGCCTTCCAGACCGTGGCATACTCCTTTTCAACCTGCCCGTTCCCCAGGGGGTTGTAGCTAGTAGTCCTGCTGGAAACAATGCCCCTCGCCAGCAAGTACTGACATAGTTCATCACTCATAAAGGATGACCTCCAGTCACTATGAATATAGCTGGGATACCTGAATAGGCCGAAAATGGAATCTAGGGCCTGTATGACTGATGAAGTGGACGTGTCTGGGCATGGAATGGTGAACGGGAAGTGGATGTACTCATCATTGATGGAGAGGAAGAAAGCGTTCCCATTTGTGGAGGGGAGAAGTCCCTTAAAATCAACACTGAGGCATTCGAAGGGCCTGGATGACTTGATCAGGTGCGCCTTTGCAAAGCAGTAGAAGTGCAGCTTGCACTCCGTGCAGACTTGGCAAGACCTGGTCATTTCCTTTATGTCTTCCATGGAGTAGGGCAGATTGTGCGCCTTGACAAAATGAGCCATGCAGGTAACTCCAGGATGGCAGAGCTCATTATGCAGAGACTGCAGATGGCTGGTGTGTGCAGAGACACAGCTTCCTCTGGATAAGGCATCTGTAGGGTTATTAAGAGCTCCTGGCCGATAGGTGATGTCATAATTGTAGGTGGAGAGTTCAATCCTCTACCTAGCAATTTTGTCATTTTTAATTTTGCCCCTCTTGACATTATTGAACATAAATGTAACAGAGCGCTGGTCAGTGATGAGCGTAAATTTTCTACCAGCCAAGTAGTGTCTCCAGTGCCTCACGGCTTATACAATGGCTTGAGCCTCCTTTTCCACAGATGGGTTCTGGAGCCCGTGGCCTTGTAAGGTCCAAGAAAAAATGCAAACAGCCAGCCCATCTGGTTGAAGGTAGTGGCCAGGGCTACGTCCAAAGGGGTGCTTTCCATTGGAAAGGTTCATTCTCCTCCACTGCGTGCATGGCGGCTTTCGCAATGTAATTCTGGAGGTAGTTAAAAGCGTTTGGGCTTCAACCAAGAGGGCAAAGTTAGTGGCTGTTAAGAAAGGGTGAACCTTATCAGGGTATTTTTAATTTTTTTTTCACACTGTGAACCATATCAATCAAAATACATACAAACATTTCCCTCTTAAATATACACAGTGGCATTTTCTCCCCTATTTTCCCCCTTTCCTTCCCTCCTTCTCTCCCCCCTTCCCAACCCCGTCCATTAAACGTTCAACATATACAATGTCATCACACAATGAAAATAAACAAGAAAATTGTGTCATCTACTTTTACACACTGGATCAGGTAATTTCATCTTCTTCTCATTCTATCATTTTAGGGGGTGGAGGTCCGAGGCAAGCCCTTTCTGTTGTGTTCCATGTACAGTTCCCAAATTTGTTCAAATAATGTGACTTTATTTTTTAAATTATATGTTATTTTTTACAATGGAATACATTTATTCATTTCCATGTACCATTGCTGTATTCTCAGGCTCTCTTCTGATTTCCAAATTGACATTATACATTTTTTTGCTACAGCTAAGACTATCATAATAAATCTTTTTTGCGCTTCATCCAGTTTGAGGCCTAACTCTTTACTTCTTATATTACTTAGAAGAAAGATCTCTGGATGCTTTGGTATGTTGCTTTTTGTGATTTTATTTAATACCTGAGTTAAATCTTCCAAAAACATTTCCACTTTCTCACATGCCCAGATTGCATGTACTGTTGTTCCCATTTCCTTCTTATAGCAAAAACATCTATCTGATAATGTTGGATCCCATTTTTTTAACTTTTGGGGCGTGATATATAACCTGTGTAACCAATTATACTGTATCATGCGTAACCTTGAGTTTATTATATCCTTCATAGTTCCAGAGCTCTATTCAGAGCTTATTTCATCATTTTCCTTCTCTTGCAGATGAACATGTTCGTTATAAATCTTTTTATTATCGTTGTTTCTGTAATCACATATTCAAAGCTTCTTCCTTCTGGTAATCTCAGTCTGTTTCCCAATTTATCCTTTAAGTAGGTTTTCATTTGATGCTATGCAAATATTGCACCATGAGTTATTCTACTGTACTTCATTTATTGTACTACATTTGTTCAAATGTTAATAAGTTATTTCCCAAAAAGCAATTTTCTATTCTTTTAATTCCTTTTCTCTCCCATTCTCGAAAGGAAAGGTTATTTATGTAAAAGGATTTGCTGATTTTGCGTCAATAATAATTTTGGTATTTAGTAATTTGTTTTTTTCCTTTCTAAATGAATCTTCTTCCATATATTGAGTAAATGATGCAGTACTTGTGTGCTTTTATATTGCACCAGCTTTTCATCCCACTTATGTTCTGGTACCTTCTCCCCTATTTTATCTAGCTCTATCTTAGTCCAATCTGGTTTTTCCCTGTCTGATAAAAATCTGATAAATACCTTAATTGTGCTGCTCTATAATAATTTTTAAAGTTTGGTAACTGCAAACCACCTTGTTTGTACCACTCTGTTAATTTATCTAACACTATCCTTGGTTTCCCCCCCTTTCCATAAAAATTTCCTTATTATTCTCTTTAGTTCATTGAATAATTTCTCTGTTAAGGGAATTGGTAACGATTGAAATAAGTATTGTATCCTTCGGAAGACATTCATTTTAATGCAATTTACCCTCCCTATCAACGTTAGTGGTAATTCTTTCCAATGTTTTAAGTCTTCCTGTAATTTCTTCATTAATGGCTGATAATTTAATTTGTACAGGTGTCTTAAATTATTATCTAATCTAATACCTAGGTATCGGATTGCTTGTGTTTGTCATTTAAATGGTGATTCTTTTTTAAATTCTGTATAATCCGCATTACTCATTGGTATCGCTTCACTTTTATTTGTGTTGATCTTGTACCCTAATATTTCTCCATATTCCTTCAATTTCTTATATAGTTCTTTTATTGATATTTCTGGTTCTGTTAAACATACTATGATGTCATCTGCAAATAAACTGATTTTATACTCCTTTTCCTTTATTTTTATCCCTTTATTTTATTTTCTGTTCTTATCAGTTCTGCCAATAATTCTATTGTTAAAGCGAACAGTGAGGGAGATAGTGGACATCCCTGCTTAGTTGACCTACTTAATTTAAATTGATTCGATACATATCCATTTACTGTTACCTTCACCAATGGTCCATTATATAATGCTTTAATCCAATTAATATATTTCTCTGGTAGATTGAACCTCTGTAATACTTTGAATAAATAATTCCATTCTACCCTGCCAAAGGGTTTTTCTGCGTTTAAAGTAACAGCCATTGTTGGCATCTTATTTCCTTGAACTGCATGAATTAAATTAATAAATTTACAGACATTATCCGCCGTTCGTTTTTTCTTAATAAATCCAGTTTGATTATGTTTTACTATTTTTGGTACACAGTTGGCCAATCTGTTTGCTAATAATTTTGCTATTATCTTATCATCTGAATTAAGTAGAGATATTGGTCTATATGATGCTGGTGTTAGTGGATTCTTCCCCGTCTTTGGTATTATTGTAATTATTGCTGTCTTACATGAATCTGGCAAGTTTTGTGTTTCTTCTATCTGGTTGATTAATTCCAGGAGAGGAGGAATTAATAACTCTTTAAATGTTTTATAGAATTCTATTGGGAATCCATCCTCTCCAGGTGTTTTATTGTTCAGCAGCTTTTTTAATATATCCTGTATTTCTACTATTTCAAATGGTTTATTAGCTTGTTTTGCTCCTCTTCTTGCAATTTTGGTAGTTCAATTTTAGCTAAAAACTCTTCTATTTTGTTTTCTTTCCGCTCGTTCTTAGTTTGGTATAATTGTTTATAAAATTCCTTAAAGTTCTCCATTGGATTATATGTAATTTGTTTGTCCTTTTTCCTTGATGCCAATACAATTCTTTTAGCTTGTTCTGTTTTAAGTTGCCAGGCTAATATTTTGTGTTTTTTCTCCTAGCTCATAATACTTTTGCTTTATTTTCATTATGTTCTTCTCCATCTTATACTTTTGTAATGTTTCGTATTTTATTTTTTTGTCTCCCAATTCTCTTCTTTTTGTTATATCGTCCCTTGTTGCTAGTTCTTTTTCTGTACTTATTATCTCCCTTTCCAACTGTTCTATTTCCCGATTGTAATCCTTTTTTCATCTTAGTTACATAACTTATTATCTGTCCTCTATGAAAGCTTTCATTGCATCCCATAATATAAATTTGTCTTTCACTGATTCCGTATTTATTTCAAAGTACATTTTAATTTGGCATTCAATAAATTCTCTAAATTACTGTCTTTTAAGTAGCATGGAATTTAATCTCCATCTATATGTTCTTGATGGGATGTCCTCCAGTTCTATTGCTAATAACAGGGATGAGTGATCAGATAGCAATCTAGCTTTATATTCAGTTTTCCTAACTCTCCCTTGAATATGGGCCGACAACAAAAACATATCAATCCTTGAGTATGTTTTATGCCTACTCGAATAATATGAGTATTCCTTCTCCCTTGGGTGCTGCCTCCTCCATATATCCATAAGTTTAATGTCCTGCATTGATTTAAGCATAAATTTGGCCACTTTATTCTTTTTGCTGGTATTTGTCCAGTTTTAACCAACATTGAGTCAAAATTAAGGTTAAAATCACCTCCTATCAATATATTCCCCTGCATATCTACAATCTTCAAAAAAATATCTTGCATAAACATTTGATCCTCTTCATTAGGTGTATATATATATATATATATCGATCAAATTCCAGAATTCTGAATATATCTGACACTTTATCATTACATAACTCCCTGCTGGATCTATTATTTCCTCTTCTATTTTGATTGGTACATTTTTATTGATTAATATCGCTACACCTCTGGTTTTTACTTATATGATTCTGCCGCTACTTGCCCTACCCAGTCTCTCCTTAATTTATTATGTTCCACTTCAGTTAGATGCGTTTTACTGCACGAATGCTATATCTATTTTTTTCTTTTTTCATGAAATTTAATAGCCTTTTTTGTTTAATTTGGTTATGTATTCCATTAATATTTATAGTCATATAGTTCAACATGTCCATCTCATATTCTGTTTACACCTCATTTCTGCTTCCTCACCACCACCCTGTTCCCCATTTTCATCTCTCAGTTTTCGCTTTTTGAACTCAATGTATGACAACACTTCTAAAAACATAAAATACTTCAACAACTCCCACATCTAAAATTCCCTTAACCCCAAATATCCCCCCCCTCTCTGTGTTGCCCCTTGTCCCTTGCCGGGCAACCACAACTCCCCTCCCCTTTTGGATTGCGAACCCGCTCGCAAGCATCAACTGATTTCGCAGTGACTGTTATTCTCTCCCACCCAACCCCCTCCAGTAAAGACTTTTATCTTCACATATAACAAAGCACACCCTCTTTTTTCCCCCCCTTACTTCCTTTCCTTTCTTTAGCTCTTACTTATACATTATTTTTACATCTTTATATGTAGTTTGTCGTCGTTCTTCATTCTTGTTACATCTCTTCATCTCTCCTTCTGTCCTACAGGCATTCTGCAAATTCTCGTGCTTTCTCCGGATCCAAGAGCAGTCTGGTTTGCTCCCCCGGGATAAATATTTTAAGCACAGCTGGATATCTTAACATAAATTTATAGCCTTTTTTCCATAGGATTGATTTTGCTGTGTTAAACTCCTTTCTCTTCTTCAGGAGTTCAAAACTTATGTCTGGGTAAAAAAAATATTTTTTGACCCTTGTATTCCAATGTTTTTTGTCTTCTCTAATTTTATTCCTTGCCCCCTCCAGTTTATTTCTCCTTGTCGTGTATCTCAGAAATTTTACTAAAACGGATCTTGGTTTTTGATGTGTCTGTGGTTTCGGGGCTAGTGTTCTGTGTGCCCTTTCTATTTCCATTCCTTCCTGTATTTCTGTTATTCCCAAGACCTTTGGGGTCCATTCTTTTATAAATTCTTTCATATTTGTGCCTTCTTCATCTTCCTTTAGGCCCACTATCTTTATATTGTTTTGCCTACTATAGTTTTCCATTATATCCATCTTCTGAGCTAACTCCTGTGACTCTTTAACTTTTTTGTCACTTTCTTCCAATTTTCTTCTTAAGTCGTTCACTTCCACTTCTACAGCCCTTTCTCGTTCTTCCACATTTTCTAATCTTTTCCCTATTTCTGTCATGACCAGCTCTATTCTACTCATTTTTTCTTCTGTGCTTTTCATTTTTTCTTTTCATTTCACTAAATTCTAATGTCAACCATTCTTTTAATGCTCTCATTTATTCTTGAATTTTTTTTTTAATCTATGTTCTGTCCATCTATTTTACCTTCTATTCCTCTCTGCAGAGCTTGGTCTTCTTCTTCCTCTTTTTCTGTGTCTGCACCTGTGATCGTGTCTTCTACTTCTCTTCCTTGTATCTGTGTCTCTTCTGACTGTCCTGATGAGTTGCTTGCCTCACTTTGCTGGGCGTTTTCTTGCATGGCTTCCTGCTGTTGGTCCTCTTCTTCTGGGCTAATCATCTGTTGGGCCTCCTGCTGCTGTTCTTCTTTCCTATCACTCCCTTTCCTGTCGCTTTCCTCTACTTCAGCTGAGAGCCCTGATATCGGACATCCCTCAGCTGGTCACTCTGTGTTATTTTGCTCTTCAGCTGGGACCCCTCCCGTTGGTGTTTTCTTTTTCCTTAGTGTGCGCATTGTGCGCTTCTGTTGGCTCAGAGAGCCATTTTTGCAGTCCAGTGGTCGGGAGGTCACGACACTGCGGGGTCGTCACCGACCTTGGGGAGCGGGCTCTTTTCTCCATGATGGCTCCCTGTTCCTTCATGCAGGTAAGACCTTCTCCTTTCTCTTCCGGCATCTTTTCTTCTTTTTTCCCCGTTATTTTTACTTTTTCCTTCTTGGGTGCCACTTTCTTTCTTTTCTCCACAACTTTATCTTTTATTTGTTGTGTTTTGTGTTTCTTGAACTTTGTATTTTCTTCATTTTATTTCTTCTTTTCTGGAGAGGGCTGGTATTCTCCTACCGGCCACTACTCCATCACATGACTCCCCCCAACCTTATCAGCGTATTGAGAGATCCACTGGGCATAATATGAGAAAAACCCCAGGCATCTCCTCAAAGCCTTCATGGTCCTGGGGATGGGGAGCTCTAACATGGGGCACATTCTATCGGGATAGGGACCAATGATGTTATTCACCACCATGTAGCCAAGTATGTTTATTCCTGAACAGATGTTTAGTCCTGAACACGCACCTGTCAGAATTATAAGTGAGGTTCAGCTCTTTCGCCACGTGAAGAAAACTCTGGAGGCTGGCGTCATGGTCTTCCAAGGTGTGGCCACAGATGGTGACATTAGCGAGGTAGGGAAAGGTAGCCTTCAACCCATACTCATCCACCATTCTGTCCATCTGCCTCTGGAAGATAGAAATCCCATTAGTGATACCAAAAGGGACCCTCCAGAATTGATAGAAATGACCATTAGCTTCAAATGCCATATATATAGACAGTCCTTGGAACGGATTGGCAGCTGGTGATAAGCAGCTTTCAGGTCGATAGTTGAATAGACCCAATACTGCACAATATCATTCACCATGTCCAAAATTTGAGGGAGGGGATATGCATCCAGGAGTGTGAACCAATTAATAGTTCGGTTATAGTCAATTACTAGCCTGAAATTGTTTTCCCTTTGTACCTCTACCACTTGAGCTCTCCTTGTGGGCCTAGTGCTAGGTTCGATGATACCTTCGTCGAGTAGACGTTGTGTCTCAGACTTTATGAAATCTCGGTCTGCTGTGCTATACCTGCTGCTTTTGGTAGCAATAGGTTTGCAGTCCAAGGACAGATTCGAGAAGAAAGGTGGGGGTGGGGGTATGATATTCAGTGTGGAGAGGCTGCATGTGGGTTCTGATTTTAGGGGCCCTCCATTCTGAACCGTTATGGGGGGGAGGGGACCAGAATACTCCAAGGTCATGCTTTTAAGGTGACACAGGAACTCCAGACCCATCACACTGGAGCACACATTCATCAGGTATATACAAGCGTGATTTACAGAATTCCCCCCCCCCCACTTCAAATGACAGATGTACTATACAATGTTGTTGAATACGCATAAAATGCGAATGGGATGCAAGGAATATATGATAATTGGAAGGATACATCTTTAGGATGTACTCTTGCACAGTCCGTGAGTCTATGAAGCTTTCAGTAGAGCCCATGTCGATTAGGCATTTAGTGGAATTTCCGTTTACCTTCACAGTCATTATGGAGTTACTGAGCTTGTGAGGTCTGTCCTGATCTAGGACCATCTAGGCAAAGACCCCGGAGACGCCATGCTCCGCACTCGAGTGACCCCCACCATCCTGGGTTCCCCTGCACGAGTAAGACGGTGTCGACCTTGTGGTGCGGTAAGATGGCCACCCTCCTTCCTCCTCTAACGATGATGGCACAGAGTTTGAATTTGGGTTGTGATTAGATGGCCGCCAAGCCCTTTTTTCCCCGTTTCCTCACTGCCACCCTCTGTCAGTGTGTAGTGCAGCAAGTGGGTTCGGGTGAATTTGGAACAGATGGCTTGGGGCCAGAATCAGATCTAGGAGCAGTGCAAGCTGTGGACTTCCACGGGCTTCCCCTTGGGTGGCAAACCCTCACCCAATGCCCTTTCTTGCCAAAGCTGGAACACACTAAGTCTTTAGTCAGGCAACAAGATTGGGGATAGTGGCTATTGCTGCAGAAAAAGAACTCCCTAGCATGGGAATCGAGACCCATTACGGCTGGAGTAGCATGAGCAGCCAGTCCTTGGAAGAGGTCACCTGGATGAGCGAGCTTGCTGGCTTTGAGGTCGTCGTTCTTGAACTTGGCCTGTTCCAATGATTTGGCCAATTCAACGTGGCTAGCCAGATCTTTCTTTCCTGACTCGAGCAGTCGCTGCCTCATGTACCTTGAGTGGATCCCCATGACTAGATTGTCCCAGATCTGTTCTTCCTCACAAATGCAGCCCATAGCCGCTTCGTACCTGCACTTCTTAGCATGTGTTCACAGATCCAGCAGGTAATCATCGATGGTCTCTCCTGGCTGTTGGCAACGTAGAGCGAGTCGGTGCCTCACAAGGACCTTGTTTTGCTTTCAGGTCGATGGTTGAATAGACCCAATACTGCAGAATATCATTCACCATGTCCAAAATTCAAGGGAGGGGGTATGCATCCAGGAGTAGTTTGGCTACAGTCGATTACTAGACTGGACTTGTTTTCCTTTTTTACCTCTACCACTTGTGCTCTCCACGGGCTAGTGCTAGGTTCGATGATAACTTCGTACTGAGCCTTCAACACCTCGATGGTAGCATCATATGTAATGCAGTCCCTGATGACTGCATACCCTTTTGTTCCCACTCTCGAAATGATTGCAGACCTCCTGAGTTCATTGGTATGGAAGACATCTCTGGTCGTGTTCAGGTAGGCCTGGAAGCAGTCTAGCCAGTATGTGAACTCCTCAGCCATGTCAGAGGACCGAGGGTCTATCAGTTGCATACCTGGCTTGGGTAATGTTTCCATCATTTAGGGAATAAGCTAATAAAATTTTAGCACAAATTAAAGCGCTCACGACTGGAGGGAGAACAGACGCTTTTATTAGCTTATAACTATGGGTAGGGTTTCACAGTAAGGGTTCTGGGTTCAGGTGGGAAACCAGGGTTATATGTGAGCAGATGGGGAGGACCCAGGAGACGGGGCCAGCCATCAGCACAACACACTAACAGTGAATCCCAGTTCACTGCAATCTGGCTGGATTATCTGTTACAAAGGCCAGTAAACCACCTTCAATGGAATCCATAACTGCTGGTGAGAAGGAAGCTAACACTCCATGCAATCAGCCACCCCAAGGGTTTCAGTACTACATTTGCACAGGACCTTGAAGCACACCTACAATAACAGCAGAGACTAGAACAACCATGAGAATGTGTCAGGTGCCAGGGCCAGGACATCTGCTGGTAAGGTCACTTTTACTAGGAATATGGCTGTCGGCAAGGAGTGACTGTTCGTGCCAGATTCCCATCCACCAAGTAGCTCTTGGAATAGCCGGAAGGTTAAAATGTTAGAAACTCTGTGTAACCATTGTCAAGTGTAGTCTTGTTATCATGGTCTTCCCATGTTTTCTGTGAATCTTTAAATCCAGGAAGGCACTGGAAAGCGGCAACTTTCCTGGATAGCAGACAAAACTGTACTTTGCTGCACAAGACAATAAACTCCTTCTACTCTACCTCAAGTGAGCTACTGATGAGAGTTTGAAAACAGAGGTAGGGAATCGTACCAAGGAAGTGTGAGGTCAATTCACATTCTGTGATGCATTAGAATGGCCATATGGTGACCATTCATCTAGGTTCAGATTGATGACAATCCCCAACAGGAGAAAGAGGAAAAAACTGAAAGATAACCAAAAAAAATCATGTTGTTTAGAGTACAAAATTACAGTCAAGTATTAAGACATGAAATTAAAACTATTGTTTGAACTGGGAAGACAAAAACCAATAAAGCTTGTGAGCCTGTAGTGCAGAACAGAAAATGTGTGTCAAAAGATATTTAACTAGCACCAAACGGTAAGTGAATCACCAGCTGTTCTTAGCTTAGGTACTTATTTGATTTACTTCCATTGATTTTCTATGTCCATGAACCCTGCAAACTGAAACTTAAATCACGAGAGGAAAATAATCAAAAGAATCATAGTTTTCCATGACCTGGACTTTAAACACACATTTCTCTGGCATTATGTAAAATAATGAATATAAGATAATACAAGGAAAACAGAAGTTCTGCCAGCAGAGAAAAAAATAAATCTTGGCAAAGGAAGAAAGGTACAGCTACAATTATATGCTGTCTTAAATATCCAAAATCTCAGGTTACCTACATTTCAAGAGCGGTTTGACGATGTCAGGTAAACGACCCTTAACTTGTAGAACATGGGATTAACTTGCACTTTTTCATGATCAAGGACATCTCTGAATAATAGCATCCTCTGGATAAGGTGACACACTTTAATATAGACCCACTGGCATTAAAGATTTCATTGGTGTTTCCAGCAATCTTACAAGCTATCACAAGTGCTGCAGTCTCAGGAGATGGAAGTGCTCAATAATGCTAAGGAGAGTGTCAAACAGTGCACAGTAGCTTGATTGTTATTAATGCTTGGACTTCAACAAAGGCCTTTCTGTGCTTATCCCTGAGGGAAACCGAACACCTGACTAATGGCCAAACAGACATATAGTTGCAGGGGCCAGAACTTACAATTTTATGAAAACCTAGCATGTGCATTATTATTCCTGATTCTGTTATCTGCTTTTGGTGAAATGGCAATACCCAAAAGATTTGTTAACTCTCCCCATCTGTTCAGTCTTTTGTCAACTTTTCCTTTAGCCATGTTTATTAAATATTAGCCTCAACAATATTCATTTCAGAGAGTTAAAATTAGAGCAATTATATCTCTAAACTTGACATATTTATCAGATGGACATCTATTAGGCCTTGAGGAAGTCACAAAAGCATTGGGGAAAATTGCACTAATGAATAAAGTCTCCACCCTGCATCCATCTCTAGATGAAAGTGATCTCTTGGCTCACACCCACCAATATCCACAATGTTACTGAAGCATCCCCAGTAAGTAGAGGATGATTATCTTTCAGGATTTTAACAGTACATCCAGCAGCTGCTACTCCAACAGCCCACAACCCCATTATTCTGAAATTACCTGGCCACCATACATCCTATTATGAAGTCCTCTGTCACATACCAGTGGTCATGCATTCAGGTGAGGGGAAAGTTTGAAGGAGGTGTTTTTTTTATACAGAGAGTGTTGAGTGCCTGGAATGGGGTGCCAGTAGTGATGGTGGAAGCAGATAGTAGCATTGAAGAGGCATCCAGATAAACATATGAATATGCACGAAGATGGATATGTATCATGTGTAAACAGCGGAGCTGAACTTAATTTGGCAATAATGTTTGGTGTAAGGGTCTGTTCCTCTGCTGTACTGTTCCATATCTATGTTCAGGACACAAAATTGCTGGAGAAATTTGGCATCCAAAGAGTAAAAGACAGTTGACATTATAGGTCTGAGCCCATCTTCAGGAGTGACAAAAATGAGACAGATGTCTGAATAAAAAGGTGGGGATGGGTGGGAGGGGAAGGGAGAGCAGGGGCTAACAGGAAAGAGCTAATAGAGGGATACAGGAGGAAGGGTAGAAGAGATAGAAGTGACGGGGGTACAGGGCAGAGGGCTAAGAAAGATCGCTCTCTTATAGGATAAAGAGGGGAAGGGATGACAAACTAGAGGAAAGGAGATGGGGTGAGGAAAAGAGAGAAATGTGGGAAGGCGATCAACAGAAATTGAGAGTTAATACCATCAGGTTAGAACCTGCTGAGACAGAATACAGACTGTTGAGATTTAATAATATTCTGTGTTGTCTCTCCAATGTTCTAATAGAGAATAATGAACTAAACTATGGCAAAACTATCTCAACAAAGGCAAAACTATTTAAATTCTAAGATAGTTGGAGACAAGTGCTCAAATGTTGCATTTACTCAACTGTGTAATGCTTTTAGAAAATAACTATTCAAATGGCTTTTTATTAATTTTCATGAATTAATTTCCAATGTATAAATTTGTCTCACAGTTGCATATCTCTTTTTTTCAGTTTGTATAAATTAAGCATTTATCCCATCTACAGAGATATTTTGAGAAAAGCCTCTTATCATTTGCTTGACCGATAAAGCGGTGTATGAATGTAGCATCAAACCCCTTAACCCGACATCCAGTTCATCCTACTGCACCATTTCTGGTGACCAAACGTGTCATGCTCAACTGCAAGCAAGGCCAGCTTCTCACCCATTGCAGAGAAAAATGCAGAGAGTTGTGAACCCAGCTGAGACCATGTCATAAACTCCCTCCCTCCCACCACACCCCAACCCCCATCAACTCTATCTACACTTCTCACTGTCTTGGAAAAGCATCAATCATAATTAAAGACATCCTATCCTGGACACACACTGTTTACCCTCCTCCCACTGGAAAGAACATTCAATCGTGTGAGATCACACATCACCAGATTCAAGCCCAGTTTCTTTCACACCATTCTCAGGCTCCAGAATAACTTTAAACTAGTCACATTATGTAGCCTTTACTCCATGCTAACTGATCTTTCAATGTAACTCTGTACTTCTGAATTTTACTTACTGAACCAAAAATGTCATGTCATACTGAACTGGTCTGAACTTTCTCACTGTATCTGGTGCATGTGACAATAAATTTGAACTTGATTTAGGCAATGTCAAAGAAAATATTTGGCATGGTTGCCCTCATTGGTCAGGACATTGAGTACAGGAGCTGGAATGTCATCTTACAATTGTTCAGTGCAATGGTGAGAACACACTTGGTGTATAGTGTTTAGATTTGGTACCCAGTCAAAGAAAAGATATTGGTTCACTGGAAAGGGTGCACAAAAGATTCATTAGAATGCTGCTGGGCTTGGTAGACTTGAATTAAAATGAGAGGCTGAATAAAATGAAGAATAAGAGGCCAAGGAGGAGAGGGTTTCCTGAAAGATGCTAATAACATTGCAAGAGGCAGAGATAAGGTAAATAGTGTTAGGTTTTTTTTCTCTATCAGTGAGATCTAACACAAAAGGGCATAGATTTAATTGTGAGAAGGAAAAGATTTAACAGGACCTGAGGGGCATTTCTTCACATCGGAGGTGGTGGGTATATGGAATAAGCTGCCAAAGGAAATGCAAAAGTGGGAACAATTGCAACATTCAAAAGGCATTTAGACAAGCACATGAATAGAAAAGGCTTAATGGGCCAAATGTACACATTAGCTTGGTCAACTTGGACAAGTTGGGCCAAAGGCCCTGTTTCTATGCTGTAGAACTCTGTAACCCTATGATTCCAGGTAGTCATATTAATTGAATAGCTGTCTCACCAAAGGAGATAATTCCAATGGATTGCATGGCTTTTTATTCAAATGGATCTCCAACTCTGTGTCAATCCCAATAATATCTATTAGCTAAAATCATTTCTGCACAGTTAAAACAGAAACTAACTCATTATTTAACCCATGTCATAATCCAATTATTTATAATGCATGATATTCTTTGCAAACACAAATGCATTAAGTAATCATATCTTTTGCAAGTTCAGAATCTTTAGAATAATTGTGAAATGCCTAAGTCGTAGCTTTCTACAATATCTTGAACTGCATCAGTCAGCATTCCTGCTGTGATATTTGCAGTTTAAACAACAGAATATCAATGGAAAAACTTTCATGAAAATATATTTTCACCATTATCAAACCTTGCGCAAGATTAATTACTCAATCTTTACATAATGTATTAAATTATGAGTGTAGAGACACAGAACTGTTCATTAAAGTCAACAAGATCAATGTCAATATAACATTTCAACAAGATTCTATTATTTCTACTTCAGCCATTCCCTTGGTGCTCGCATTTTAAAACAAATATGATGTTTGGAATTTCATTGCACATCTGGTTACTTGGATTACTCCAAGATTTATGCTCACATAGTAGACCAGTGTACTGACATTATTGATCCCCAACTTTATGAAGGACAAAGATAGAGCAAATGCAACATTATCTGTAGTAATATAATATTTAATGCTATTAAATAAAATACAGGCAACCCATCTGAATGTTTTCAGTTTCAAAAGCACTTAACAAATCTAATTTGGGTAAATAATGGGTGAGCATAATGTTTATCAGCACCTTTCCTTGATGGAGATGGGAATGATCTGCTGGTCTGTTGGACAAAAAGATTACTCATTTTCTTTCACTGATTTGCCATTCAGCAAAATTTCTGAGGAATGCACCAGCCGCTGGCCTTTGCTCATTTATCCATTTTAGATGGTTCATTGGAGAAAAAGCACAAACAATTAAAAGGAATTAATGACAATGAAAAGGTTGCAATTGTCAGAAGGCCTTTGGATATCTTTTCTCTGGTAAGGAGAGGTGAAGGGGAGACCCAAGAAAGGAGCGTAACATAAAAGGTAAATTTTCATGGTATGTATTAAAACTCCTGAGTGAATCCAAAACTAGAGAGTCTGAAGATGAAGTCAAACTAGTGCATCCAACGAGAACTTCTGGAGGCCTTTTTTCACCTGGAGAGTGATTTGAATATGGAAATTGTCACCATAGTAGATAATGGAGTGAAGATAACAGTCAAAATTAAGAGGAAATGGATGAGGGATAAAGAACAAACATTATGTTGATGGGGTTAGAAGAAGAATTGAGAGGAGACTTGAGTGGACATAAATCCTGGAATAAACCAACACGCCTAGTTGATTTCTTTCTTTATAAGCCTAAAGTTATATTGGAAATCTATAAGGATAGAAACTGTGAAGACACATAAGAAACTACAGATGTTGGAATCTGGAGAAAATAAATGCATTCTCTGGAAAACTTGGCAAATCGATCAGCATCTGTGGGGGAAAAAAAAGAATTGTGAAAGCTTTGGGGTGGAACTCTTCATCAAGGCAGAAACTGTGGTATGAATAATTTTACTCTGATTTATTGGAATCTGTTTAGTACTTTATTTCAATCCATCCAGTTTTTATTTTATAACCTTTTTCAATCAACCAGCTTCCAAATATATCACAGCAACATCATTCGCTCCTACTCCACTCACTTCTGCTCAAAAGTTGCAATGGCATGAACTTTGTGGGGAAATGTCTGTGGCAAGTTTGTCTCCTGAGAGAGAGAGAGAGAGAGAGAGAGAGAGATGAACCAAGTGAATTTGAGATCATGGTGGAAGTTGGCAGAAAATGGGATATAGTCGACCAGCTTATGAGGCAGTACCTGAGTTGGATTCCACCCCCTCCTATTCAGGATCAGAATTTATTATCATGAACAACTCACGAAATTTGGTGTTTGGCAGCAACATCGTAGTGCAAACATTCAACTAATATACTTTTACAACCATTTTTTTTTAAAGTGCATGAAAAAAAAGTCTGTGGGGAAATGAGTGAACAGATCAATTAGAGACGAGCCACGTTAGGAAGGAACAATGCAGACAAACATTAGAGTGGTACTCAGCTGGCTGTTAATTTTCTAGACTGAGACTCATTTCAGCCACCAACAAACATTCTCCAAATATTGGATAGAAATGTGCCCTCTTGCTCCATTTTCAAGTGCCAAAGATTATGATGCCAATATCACCAGGATCCTGCTTACTGATGCCATGTTTGCTTGACGGTTCTCATCAGCATTTCCCTTCGGCTCGCTTACCAGCTTGTAAATGCCAACACCTATTAAAGGATCCCTTACAACCTTGGACATTTCTGGGTGGAACAAACTGCTCAGTGTTTGAGGAATTGACAGCTCAAATTATGATCTGAGGAAAAGTTGCCACTGAAATGAAAGTAAGTATTTTCCCTATTTGGGAATGCACCTTTAGGTTCTACTGTCCTCTTATGAGCAACCACCAATCATGAATAACCCCAAAAGGGCCCAGTCAAGATCCATCACCAGTGAGGCAGCCAGATCAAATTGCAACTCCTTGTGCAGCAGGGTTTCAAGAGAATAACTTGTCTACATCACTCAAATAAACCGGAGGCTGAATGTCTGGCTTACATAGGTCTTTGATTTCTGACTTGCAGCATACCACCTGTTTTGGACCTAGAGATGGGTCTAAACTAATTTCTTAAAGCTATTTGATTTTCTGTTGAATTAGAGTGAGCATCATCGCCTTTCATTCCAGTCAAAAAGTTAATACAGTATAATACAAAAGGAGGCCATTAAACTGGTCAAGCCCATTTCAATTGCTCTATCCTTGTCACCTTGCTATTTCCTTCAAGAGTTTATCTAAATTCCTTTTAAAATCATTGATCCTCTCCCCTCACCACCCTATTCCTGCTCCAGAATTCTTTCTCACAAACCCCTTCTATTTATTGTTCAAAATCTTAAATCTATGGCTTCAGGTGTTTCAGTTATAATTAAAAGGAAGAGCTTTTCTTTGACTACTTTACCCAAACCAATCAAAATTCCTCTGTTTTTTCTTTGCTCCAAGGAAAATGTCTACAGCTCCTCAAAAATACTTAAATCCTCTAATCTATTAGTGAGGTTCTCCATGCCCTTTCATAGATCTTCATATCCTTCCTAAGTTCAGCTCATTTGAATAATCATTGCACAGCTATGTCATGGCAGCCCAGAGGGGAAGTAGGCATGTAGCCATCAGATCAAAATTAAATATCTGCACAGTCAAAAAGCAACAGCATTTAGAGCCAAATATTTGTTTTAGTCTTTACCAAGTCACTAAATCATTTGTGGACATCTGTTAACCTTCATAAAGTGTAGGCTGAGTGAATAGAAGACAATAAATGAAATGAAAAAGAAAATCACGATAGGGTTTGTAGTGATAAAGTGCTACCACCAGGAGGAGTCAGAGATGGAGTATGTTGCATCTTGGGAATACTGTTGCATCTTGGGTAGTGTAATGATATGGATTGTATGTACCAATTGACCGGTAAAAGGCTCGGGCTGGCCCGCCTCCTGATGACACTCTCTCCTGTGGCCCAGGCCATAAAGGTCGAGCCACCTTTCCCTTCCCAGCACTTCCCTAGCTTGAATCTGGGCCAGCTCAAGTCTTATGTACAGTAAAGCCTATTGTTCCCCTTAGTGTTTGTCCTTGTGATTATTGGGTCAACTGGTAGTGCCCAACAGGTAGATTCAAGATGGATGCCTCCACATGAGGACCTGCCTGTGTGTGTTCTGTTGTTAGTGCTGTTTGTTTAGTTAATAAATCTAGTTGCTTAAAAAGAACCAAAGTTTCTTTATTGTAATAAAAGAAATGTCACAGAGTTCTGGAGTAAATATCAAAGCAAATGATAAGTGATGGAACATCAGTTCCCCTATATTGTTGCAGGGGTTGTTCACCCAAAGTGAACAGCGTGCACCACCCCATAAGCAAGTGGAAAACGTTTAATGCTGTGCAAAGCGCATGCAGAAGTAAATAAATGGCAAGACAACAATAAATGACTATATCATGTGTCTCAGGATTTCAGAGAGAGCTTATTGGGATTTGTGATGTTTGCATCTCACATATCTTTTTGGCTTGGCTTCGCGGACGAAGATTTATGGAAGGGGTAAAAGTCCACGTCAGCTGCAGGCTCGTTTGTGGCTGACAAGTCCGATGCGGGACAGGCAGACACGGTTGCAGCGGTTGCAGGGGAAAATTGGTTGGTTGGGGTTGGGTGTTGGGATTTTCCTCCTTTGTCTTTTGTCAGTGAGGTGGGCTCTGCGGTCATCTTCAAAGGAGGTTGCTGCCCGCCGAACTGTGAGGCGCCAAGATGCACGGTTTGAGGCGATATCAGCCCACTGGTGGTGGTCAATGGGGCAGGCACCAAGAGATTTCTTTAGGCAGTCCTTGTACCTCTTCTTTGGTGCACCTCTGTCACGGTGGCCAGTGGAGAGCTCACCATATAACACGATCTTGGGAAGGCGATGGTCCTCCATTCTGGAGACGTGACCTACCCAGCGCAGTTGGATCTTCAGCAGCGTGGATTCGATACTGTCGGCCTCTGCCATCTTGAGTACTTCGATGTTAGGGATAAAGTCGCTCCAATGAATGTTGAGGATGGAGCGGAGACAACGCTGGTGGAAGCGTTCTAGGAGCCGTAGGTGATGCCGATAGAGGACCCATGATTCGGAGCCGAACAGGAGTGTGGGTATGACAACGGCTCTGTATACGCTTATCTTTGTGAGGTTTTTCAGTTGGTTGTTTTTCCAGACTCTTTTGTGTAGTCTTCCAAAGGCGCTATTTGCCTTGGCGAGTCTGTTGTCTATCTCGTTGTCGATCCTTGCATCTGATGAAATGGTGCAGCCGAGATAGGTAAACTGGTTGACCGTTTTGAGTTTTGTGTGCCCAATCGAGATGTGGGGGGGTTGGTAGTCATGGTGGGGAGCTGGCTGATGGAGGACCTCAGTTTTCTTCAGGCTGACTTCCAGGCCAAACATTTTAGCAGTTTCCGCAAAACAGGACGTCAAGCGCTGAAGAGCTGGCTCTGAATGGGCAACTAAAGCGGCATTGTCTGCAAAGAGTAGTTCACGGACAAGTTTCTCTTGTGTCTTGGTGTGAGCTTGCAGGCGACTCAGATTGAAGAGACTGCCATCCGTGCGGTACCGGATGTAAACAGCGTCTTCATTGTTGAGGTCTTTCATGGCTTGGTTCAGCATCATGCTGAAGAAGATTGAAAAGAGGGTTGGTGCGAGAACGCAGCCTTGCTTCACGCCATTGTTAATGGAGAAGGGTTCAGAGAGCACACACATTAAGTTCAATGTACTATTCTAAATATTGTCAAACCATATCATCATTCTGGAAGAACATAATAAGATGATGCACAGCTACTTACTGGCATGTTCTTAGACTTCAACGTGCCACAGAATTCTAAGGCCATGTCACAAAGTTACAATTTCACTCTTGAAATGGGCCTCCCACACCAGGGCTCCTCTGGTAGAGGCCAGCTTGCCCATATATTCATCACCTACACAAAGATTCTTTCATTAAAATCTCTCGAAATCTTCCTCATTTCACAAATGAATTCCAAAAATAGGTGGCCATCCAATATAGCAAAGGTTTCAGATTGCCTGATGAGTGTGCAAGAAGAGAAGAAAAGAAATGATTTAAAAAATGAAATTAAGCAAAAGAGACAAAATGTGCTAATTAAGAGCAAACTAAAACACTGAAAAGGCAGTAATGGATAAGACAAGAATACTGTGCTTTCAAAGGTTTGGACTATGTACTGGAACATTTTACATCTTTAAAAATTTAGACATACAGCAAAGTAACAAGCTATTTTGGCCCATGAGCCCGTGCTACCCAAATACACCCAATTAACCTACATCTTCCAGTGCATTTCAAATGCTGGGAGGAAATTGGAGTCACTGGAGGAAACCCACGCAGAGACATGGGGAGAACATACCAACTCATCCTTACAGACAGCATGGGATTCAAAACCCAGACCCAATCGCTGGCACTGTAATGGCATTATGCTAACCGCTAAGCCAACCATGCCACCGAATATACATATAAACATATGAATAAGGAGCACTCAGCCCCTCAAACCTGCTCCACTGTTTAATACGATTGCTGTTGATCTGATTGTAACCCCAACTCCCTGTTTCCCATTGACACATGGTAACATTTCATCTACCTGCTTATCAAGAGTCTGCCAACCTTTAAGGAAGTGAGTTACTATGGTTCACAGTCATCTGAGAGGAAGAAGATTCAAGTAATCTCTTGCATTTAGACAGTGAACTTTCACTCTAGATTCAACTACTGCAGGAGAAAGCATTCACACAACATTGACCCTGTCAGGATGTTTCATTCAAGTTCTCTCATATTCTTCTAAACTCCAGCAGATTCAAGCCTAACCTTTACTACATTTCTTAATGAGCCTGTCCATTCCAAGTATTGGTCTAGTAAATCTTTTCCAATCTGTTGCAAACGTATTTATATCATTCCAAACTTAAACTCTCAGAAGCATAATCAAATCAAGTTTATTGTCATTTTATTGTACAAGTACAACCCATACAGGCATGCAACCAGACATAACAGACATGCAAACAAACAATACTGTTATGGGCCCAGAGGACCCCAAAACCCAGCAGCAATAGAAATTCACCAAGACAAATGGTTACTTAAACAAAAGTCATTTTTAATTTTCTTTAAACATAAAACCATGTTTTTTTGCTCCTGCAAGGCTGAGAATCAGTAACCTGCTTGAGACTCAGCAGACATAAGCTTAATTCCACCATGGGGCCCAGAGATGCAGTTATCTGACAAAAAGACATCTGTGTACCAAGAACATTTAATCTTCCTGCTTGTTTTGGTCACAGTCTTTCAGGCAGAGACCTAACCTTGAGGCAAAATAAACCATTGTATTCAAAATGATAAGCTGAAGTTGTGTTATTCGATAGAAGCCTAGGCATGCTAGCTTGCTTGCTTATCTTTCTTTTTTGTGCTGGGAATAGATGCTTGAGTAAGCAGTTTTTGGGTAATATAAGCTGCTGAAGTTTGAGAATCTCTGAGAGGTGGCAACATCACTCAGCAAGAAGAAAAACTTCTAGAGTCCAGCCAACGTCCCGGTTGGGGGAGGTGGAGAAGGTGCTACCGGTGCCCCGACAACCTACTACGTGTGCAGTCGTTGCCCCACTTCGGCAGTTGGGACCAGTCCAGGCGTTGATAAGTATAATTGGGAAGAGCTTGCATATTGTAGTTTGGTATCAGCTTTAGAATTTGTAATTAAGATTTGTATAAACTGAAGTGCTCTCGGCGTGTGTGTCTATTTTCTTTTGGTAGTTCAAACACTGTGACCAATCTAAAATGAACAACGTGAGAGGTACAAGTTTACCCAGGACATATGTAATGTGTATAAGTTCAGAATATTTCAGTCCAATCTCACTTCTCACTCCTCCAACTTAACTGGTATCAGCCAATTCTTATACTGTGTACAGAATTTAACATTTATGAATTTTCACCAAGCTCTGGTGCTTAAAGGTAATTGGTTACTGCTCAGGAAGGTTCTTATTGGTTTCAGAGAGAAGTTTGTTACTCGTTGGACACACAGAAATTGATTTGCTCCAATCAGTCACTTCAGTTTCTTGCCGAAGAAACTTGCCCCATCAAGGGTTTTCCAAATGATAACCTCTTCTTCTGCAGGTCACCACAGAGTTCCTTTTGTTTCACGTATTTCAGGTGAAACACTCTAACCAGCCATTTCCTCTTGTATGGACCACAAGGGTTTTCAACAGGCTGAACTCAGAACTCACAACCTGTGTTCAAAACGGGGTTTCAACAAGTTGTCAGCTTGCCATGACTGCAGAAACCAGTTTTATTTTTCTCTCTCTCCTAGAGAAAGACTGTTTGGTCTCCTCTCTCTCTCTGCTTGCAAAACTAACAACTTTCTTAGAACAGCAAACTACATCCAGACAGATTACGGCCCCAGACCCAAACTTCTGAGTCCGTTCATCTGTTGCTTTCAAAACAATAATCCACTAATCCACAGCATGTCCAATTAACACCTACTTGTGAAGTCCTTATGGCCATTCTTCAAAGTTTTTGCAAAGACACTCAGAGCCTGGACTGTCTGGCTTGAGCAGAGCTCTGACATTTTAAATGAGATCTTTTTGTGAAATGTTGGTGTTTGTTTGTGACCTACACTACTCCCACAATCTATCTCCTTCAAAAATATATTGATATACAATATAAAATATGATATAATCCATCACAAAACATATGCAGGACAAGTATTTCATCTATAGAACTAAATAAATAATAAAAAGATTTGGTTTCATGAATATGAGAGTCTCAGATAGTTAGTGTGAGCAGTTCCTTTGGTCATTCAGCATTCTCCCTGCCCATGGAAATAAACTGTTCTTCAGCCTGGTGGTGTTGGCTCTGATACTCCTGTATCTCTTCCCTGACAGGAGCAGGTAAAAGATGCTGTGTGCAGGATGGAAGGGGCCCTCAAATGATTTTTCAGACAATGATCCTGGTAGATCATGTTGATGGAGGGGAAGGAGACTCCACTGATCCTCTCTGCCACCCTTATGGTCCTGTGGATTGATCTCCCATCTATTTCTCTGCAGCAACCATACCCCACTGTGATGTAACCAGCCAGGATGCTCTTGATAGAGCTCCTATAGAACTTTGACATAATGGTTGCCAGTCGCCTTGGTCGCTTCACCCTTCTCAGGAAGTGCAGTCGCTGTTGTGCCTTCCTGAGAAGTGAGGAGATGTTGAGTGTCCACGATAGGTCACTAGTTAAGTGAACTCCAGGGAACTTGATGCTCTCCTCCCTCTCTACTACCATGTTGTTGATGTGTAGTGGAGGGTGGTCATTCCTGGTCCTCCGGAAGTCCACAGTCACTTCCTTTGTCTTGTCCATGTTGAGACTCATGTTGTTACTCTTGCACCATTTCACAAAATTTTCTCTGTAGTGCTACTCATCGTTGTTGCTGATGAGGCCAAATACTGTTATCATCAAAAAAGAATTGTTAATTAAGTTTAACAATAAATTCTTATTCAAAGGAGTTTCCAAAGAATAAGCGAGAATAAAATGAAAGAGTGAGCAGCATAGTTAGTGTAGTGGTTAACACAATGTTATTACAACGGCAGCGGCCCAGATTCAAATCTAGCATTCTCTGTAAGGAGTTTTTACATTCTCTCGTGTTTGTGTAGGTTTATTCTGGGTGCTCCAGTTTCCTCCCACCCTCCAAAAAGTATAGGGGTTGTAGACTAATTGAGGTATTTGGGCAGCATGGTTTCATGGGCCGCAATTTTTTAAAATTAAAAATACCAGTTTATGAAGCTAAGACATTTCTATTAACTCATCAACATTATATGAATATTTCCCAAATACACAGAAGATTGACTTGCTCTTGTTTGTTGTGTTATGGTACCATTTAGGTATAGATTCACTTTAGATTCAACACACCTAACTACACAATACTTCCTCAGTATAAGGTATATTCCCTCAGAACAAGGTTATCTTGCTTCTACCCTCAAGAGGGGGATCGGTTCAGAATTGCAAAGAATGCCAAGGTTTGGAACAGTTCTGTTCTGCTGGGAGAGCTGAAGTCAGCAGCACGGCGTAGTTAGCCACTCTGGTGATGAGCGTGGGGCCCCAGAGTAAATCCAGGGATGTGAGCAAAGATTAAGTGCAGTCATGTGGTAGCTTGTAGCACAATTTAAACAGACACACAGAAACTCTATTCTGGCTTCTCCTTGATTAATATTTAAGAATGCGCCAGGAAACTACCATTCAAAACAAGTGTATTTCTCAGTGCCCTCAATAATCACACAACACAAGTATATCTTGTGCTTTCAAATGCACACTTGCTTTGACAATTATGAGCAGATATAGATCTGTGTCACTAAATGGATGAAGTTACATTCCGTTTGTACCCTATGAGCTCTATTTCAGCAAGTTTAGATGTTGCAGTTTGAGATACTTCATGGCATAACTGGATACTGGCACATTCACAAAAGTTAGATATTGAGATTGATAGAATGACCAACACTACGGCCAGGGACGTAGCCAGGTCCTGAAGTTAGGGGGAGTGAGCACATAAAAAAGGTGTCACCACACGATACCAGAGGGTGAGTCAGCGCTTGAATGGTGGGGCGCACTGATTTTTCGGTGGTGTCGGAGCAGGGGAGTGGCGTTGGACCGGGGGTGGGAGGAAGGTACCACTTCTGAAAACTGCAGTCAGGAGAGCGGTTGCTCTCCCTGCACCCCCCACCCCCAACCCTCCCCCAGCTACCCCACTGACTACAAAATACTGGCAGTGTCTATTCAAGGATTGTTGCAGACTGGAAGGAGAGGATACTGCATAATTATGAGAAAATGCGATATTATATCCAAAGGTTTGTGGAAGAAGATATCTGATATCATCATTAAAATAATGCCAGCTATAGTACACTCTTTGATACCAGACATATATGTTTGTAATACAGTGACCTTAAATGGATTTGATTAGACCAAGCCTGTCTCAAGTCCTTTAACTTCTTACTAATGAATAATGTACATGGCACAGTAATGATTATAAACACTTCATATATATTCATAATTACATTTTGCAGTCAACTATGTCTTGGCTTGTATATTTTTATATTTGTTAAGCATGACCTGCTAATTGTGTATGCTTTTTTTTTACCAGCAAGCAGTAAAAATGATTGATGAGGGATGGTTACTGTAATTCTCAAAACTCCAGCAACATTTGATTTACCTGTCAGCAGAAGATCTCAAGCCAACTAAGCTTGTCCAATAATGTGTTGCCCTTCTCAATAAACAACTACCATGGCCCATTGCTGGTTTGACTGAAGACTAGGTTTTTGTTTGATTAAGCGATACTCAAAACACTGATGGGCCATACGTTTACTTTTACAAGTAAAATTAGGTGACAAAAGAGGAAAAGATAATGAAGTTTAATACAGCAACACCCAATCAAATCTAAAGAACATTTACTGAACTTTCATAGTTGAGAATCTGCCAAATTTAAATGGAGCTTCAAGCATCCCTTGACTTATTTTAAATGTCGGCAAAACATTTTAACTTGGCTGTTCAAACCCCTAGTTTAAAACTTCATTACAATTCTATAAATATTTATTTCATCGAAGAAAAAGTTACCAAGTTACAACACCCAAAATTACTGCTCATCCCCTCGCTGGATATCTTGTTAGCAACCATTTCTCACCCCCACCAATGGCCTTGAGAATATGTATCGGCATCTCTTGTGTCAAAAGATTCCCTGGAGCCAGTAGATATGGAAATAAACAAAGGAAAATACAAGGAGATGATGTTTGCTGGCTAAGTCAATTTAGATTATTATTGTCGATAAATTTCCAACATATTCCTGTAATTAAAATTACATTCACTAAATTAGACATTTTAATACGAGCTTTGTGAGTAATTAATAATTAATTAAGCCAATCATATCAACCCTGGGACTGTATGGGCTTGCTTTTGGTGGGCCAGTTCCTTCTGCATCCCAAGGCAATGAATTGCAAGGTTAATCTGCCTCTATGCATGGTAGAACTTTAAGCAGGAGAGGGGAGTTGAAGAGAAGATAGGAAGAATTAAAAAAATAGGATGTGTAGATGAATGGATTAGAGTTACCATGGATGTTGGTGAGACAAAGGTCCTGCTTCTATTCTGTCCAATTGTGACTATTAAAGTCAATACAATATTTACCATAGACAGCTGACTGGAGTTTAAAATCCAAAACGGCCACAGTGTCTCATGAAAAAGGAAGTGTTACATGAGGAAAATAACTTTTTTTTTATTTGAAAAAGAGTCACTTTGAAATTGGCAAAATAGTCGCAAGTTGCATGATTTTTCTGATTCAATCAATTTTAACATTTAGGTGAATGTTGCAAAACTCCCAAATGCCCAAAGAAGCTCAATGAAGTTGAGAACAATTACATTTTAAATTTAGACATTCAGCACGGTAACAGCCCCTTTCGGCCCACAACCCCATGCCGCCCAATTAAACCCAATTGACCTACAACACCAGTATGTTTTTGAAGGGTGGGACCAAACCACCTGGAGGAACCCCATGCAGTCATGGGGAGAACATACAAAATCCTTAGAGACAGTATGGATTTGAAACCTGGTCCTGATCACTGGTGCTGTAACAGCATTGAACTAACCGCTATGCTACCATAGCACCCTAATTGAAGAAGCCCATTACTTGTCCCCAGCTCATTGTTCAGTAGATAATTTCCTCTTGATAACATTGAATTGTCAATGAAATGAATTTGTCCCACCCAAAAAAAACTCCAAATGTACTTTGTGAAATAAAGCCCTCCTTACTATCAGACTTGTGTATGTCTTTTGCAAATTTGGACCCATACTCCTGTTCAAAGTTCAAAGTTCAGATTTATTGTCAGAGTACAAACATGACATCACATATATCCCTGACATTTTTTCTCCTCCAGGACAGGTAGAATTGCCACTTATTGGTAGTGCAATAAACAGTACTCAAGAAGATACGTATACATGTACACACATAAAAGAAGTTAACTAACTATGCAATCTTCTTTCTTTCTTCTTTGGCTTGGCTTCGCAGACGAAGATTTATGGAGGGGTAAATGTTCACGTCAGCTGCAGGCTCGTTTGTGGCTGACGAGTCCGATGTGGGACAGGCAGACACGGTTGCAGCGGTTGCAAGGTTGGTTGGTTGGGGTTGGGTGTTGGGTTTTTTCTCCTTTGCCTTTTGTCAGTGAGGTGGGCTCTGCGGTCTTCTTCAAAGGAGGTTGCTGCCCGCCGAATTGTGAGGCGCCAAGAGAGAGAAAACAATCAATAAAGTGCAAAAGTAAGAGTCCTCAAATGAGTCTCTGATTGAAATTGGAGTGAAACATGAAAGTCTACTGATGCTGTGATTGTAGTAAACACAAAAATGCTGGAGGAACTCAGCCAGTCTCACAGCGTCCATAGCAAGTAAAGATATAGAGTATTACCAATGTTTTGGGCCTGAGCCCCTTTTTAAATTTTTCAGTTTAGACATACAGTACTGTAACAGGCCAATTTGGCCCTACAAGTAAGACCCGTCCAATTGACACCACATTAACATACACCCCAGTTCATTTTTGAAAGGTGGAAGGAAACCAGAGCCCCTGGAGAAAATCCACGCAGACTCGAGGAGAACATACAAACTCCTTACAGACAGCATGGCATTCGAATCCGGGTCCAGTCCCGATCGCTGGCACTGCAAAGACGTTGCACTAGCCTTCTTCAAGGTATAAACAAAAACCAGACAGGTTTTAATTAAAGACTGTGTAGAGAAAGAGAGAATGGGAAGGGGAAGAGTCAAGACCAATGGGACAAAAGGTATCAATCTGCTATGATAAAAGGAAAGGTGAGAATTTCTTTTGGCTCCGTGAAAGGAGAGGGAGGGAAAAGTGATGAGAGAGAGAGAGAGAGCGAACTAGAGGAAAGGAGGCAGGGGTAAGAAGATGGGAGGGGTGGGGTTTTAAAAGAAACCGGACAAGTCAATGTCAATGCCAACCAGTTGGAGGATGCCAGATGGAAGATGAGGTGTTGTTCTTCCAATTTCCAGGTGGTCTCAGCCTGGTAGTGCAGGACACCATGGTCAAACATGTTAGCAAGGGAAAGGGATAGGGAATTGCAAAGGACAGAGCCAAGGTGCTCAACGAAGTGATCTCCTCGTCTGTGCCTGACCTCTCTGATGTAGAAGAGACCATAATAGGAGCACTGGATGCAGTAGATGACCCCTGCCGATTCACAAGTGAAGTGTTTCTTCACTTAGAAGGACTTTTTTGGGCCCCAAATAGCGGTGAGGGAGGAGGTGTGGGTGCAAGTGGAGCATTTCTTGCGGTCACAGGGCTAGGTACCAAGGGGATGATTAGTGGGAGGGAAGAGTGGACTGATTGAGTTTGTTGTTGAAAAGTCCAATGGTGGACAGGTAGTAATTGTTCCTAAATCTGGTGGTACGGGTCTTGTAGCACCTATACCATTTTCCCTGATGGCAACAGCAAGAACAGATCCTTGATGGATCCTTGATGATTGCTGCTGCTTCTCCGATGACAGTATTCTCTGTATATGTTCTTGATGGTGGACAGGGTTTTGCCTCTGATGTTCTGGGGTGTGTCCACTAATATTACCACAGAGGTTTCCACAGAAGCATTAGTGTCCGTATACCAAGCTGAGAAGCAGCCGGTCAGCTCGAATTCCACTTCACACCTGTAGAAGTTTACCAAGATTTTCAATTTATTTATTTTCCCAATAGCAGTATGCTTTTCCTCTTCTATTTCCCTTCAGAAAGGAAAATTTATATCAGCACTTTACTTTGTCAAGGAACTAAAATGATAGTATAATTGTTACCCTAAGAAAATTACAGAAACATTTCTACAGATAGAATGATCAACTTCCTACCCAAATTTAGAGAAGACTGTTCGAGGAGTTTTCCTTGATTCTCGCCTTTTTCCAGACAGGTTGACCAACATTACCTTGTGTAATTTATGAACTGGATAAACAAAATATCATTATTGTTAGAATCATGGTGATTCTAAGAATGGCGAAGGGCCAAGTCCAGTTTTGTCTGGCTGCACCTATTAGACTCGATAAAACGGGAAAACCTATTAAAATAATTTTTTGGTGGAGTCAAGATAAAAATTGCAAAATTACTTTCAGTATAAGATGGTGAGCTAAATAATAATTTAGCCATACAGCACAAGTCTGTGCTGCCCAATTTACACGCAATCGACCTATACCCCCGGAACACTTTGAATGGCAGGAGGAAACTGGAGCCCCTTGAGAATACCCATGCAGACAAACTCCTTTTACAGACTGTGGTGATATGTAATTACACCACTAGGTCACCAGGGGTCATCCCGGTGACCTTGTATACAAAGCAGTTCAGAGCTACAGTCTAGCCTTCCAGGTTCATCTTGCAGAGATAAGACCTCTTAGGGTACATATTAGTCTTTTGCAGAGCCCACCTCACTGACAAAAGGCAAAGGAGGAAAAACCCAACACCCAACCCCAACCCACCAATTTTCCCCTGCAACCGCTGCAATCGTGTCTGCCTGTCCCGCATCGGACTTGTCAGCCACCAACGAGCCTGCAGCTGACGTGGACTTTTACCCCCTCCTTAAATCTTCGTCCGCGAAGCCAAGCCAAAGAGAGAGAAAGCTGCCTTATACTCGCACTGCTCGTGTGGTTTTTGTCAGTACACAGACAGCACGTGATTTGAACCCCAGTCCCTATTGCTGGCGCTGTAATGGTGTTGCACTTTCCACAATGCCATCCGTGCCACCCTCATGTTATACCAAACCTCTACAAACTCCTGAGAAAGTAAAAACCTGATAGGCTTTCTTCACAATAACATTCGTGTGTGTTTGGCCCAGGAAAAGTCCCCCAAAATAGCGACACCCAAGAATTTAATAAACCTCTTCACCTCTGATCCTCAATGATCTCTGGATCATACACCTCTGGTTTTCCCTTCCTAAATTCCACTATCAGGTCCTTGATTTTGGTGACCTTTAGTTTGAGGTGGTTTTTAGCACACCATTCAGCCAAGTTTTTAATCTCCCTCCTGTATGCTGACTCATCAGCCCTTTTATACAACCAGCTACCACAGCCGCTTTGATACAGTGATCAGAATTAACTTCTGTTCCCTTGATTTGTTTTCTCAAAAGTGAGTGGTGATTTTCATAAAACTTCCCTTAACCCTTTCCAAATTCTGGCAACCATTTGAACCAAGTCACAGCTCATTTTGTGCAGTACAGTTGGCAGCAAGGAAGTTCACAAGACACTGTAGAAATGTACTCATTTTTCTTTCCTTGCTTCCTGTGATTGTTATTGTTTTAATCAAGTGCTTAACAATGTGAGACAACCAGTTCAGGGAGCTGTATAGAAGGTAAAGTGATTTGCCTGCCTTTCTATGACAAGGCCACACATTTAATACCAACTTACTCTTTTGAACAATTGAACAAAGCTGTTCAGTCGCAATTTATACTTGACTCCTTTTATTACTTGCTACCCATACTTTCCTGTTCCATTTAACAGCCACAAGGCCCCAAAGTGTCTTTGCCCAGCTGTGGAAGCAAGTTAATGAGGCTCAGGCACCCTCCTAGCTCTCACCATATACTCCAGTTCCTGTTTTTGTCAACAGGAAGCCATTCAGTTTAAATAAGGAAAATTAATCAATGGGTTTGATTCATGATTCTCCTCACTGTGAACAAAGTAGTTTAACCTGCCTGCCAACCACTGCCTTAAAGGTGAAGAAAATGATAAGAGACAGCACTGTGAAGTATGTTAATGATCATTGATGGTGTTCTTTATTTGAATAGCTTTCCAACACATTGTCAATCTATATTAGCCACATGGGCAAGATAGCAAGAAACCATTTGTTGTTAGTGGAACCAAAGATTTTCTTATTCTTTGTTTTAATTAGCTCATCATTGTATTTGATTTGTTTTCAGTCAAATTATGAGTCATTTTATATTTATTCCATTATCTTTTCCGAGGGGGCTGAATGGAACACAAGCTTCAGTGACAGAGCTGCAGGCTGTGCATAACCAAAGGAGTTGAGTCAGGGAGAACACACCATGAAAAGTGGTATCTCTCTTAGGTGAGCTCTTAGTCTGAGTTATCTGTCTGAAAATTGGACCAATTATCGTCATGCTTTGTGTGCTACCCAATTCAGTTTGAATGAGAAAATGTCACAGAGTTAGAAAGCACGGACTTTATGAAATCCTGCACTTCCATGCCCTCTATCCGTCGTTCACAGAACATTTATGCAGAAGGGCTTCACAACATCGATGGAGGTTGCTTGAGCAGCACCTAAGGGAGACCCAGTTGATATGGGCCCTCCTTAAGTACGGTCACTTAAATCACCGCCCAGGCCTTATCTCTAACCCTCGCTCGATAACCCCAATCACCAATTTGACACACAAACATTCTGATACATTTGCAGCCACTGACCTAACAGCCAAGCCTGATTCTCCACAATGATGGATGGACTTTCAACAATTGTAAAAGTTCAATGCACCCTAACTTCATTCCCTCCACATCACAAAATGTGTGCTGAGGCTTCTGGTTCACAAAGACAATACTCCCAAATGTAACACTTAAATCACCAACTTCCAACAGAAATCTGATAAACTGAATGACAGGCTCTATTACTGAGAATATTTAAGGAAATAATTAATATAAGAATGTTTAACAGTTGATTGTTTCATTTAGAAGAGCTTTTTTTACAGGTATATAATAATTGAAAAGTTACATTGTCTAAATATGACAATAAAACTAGTGACTAAGATGATATCTAGTTACTGATATGGTTCAGTTTTATTATGCAATTTTGAAAAGCCAGGAAGTAATTACTGTTGCTGTGTGTAGATGATAATTGATTGATTGAGTTTGTGGTTGTAGAACTACTGTTCAGTGCTGCTTATCTGTAATTACCCAGTAATCAAAACCATATTTTACTATTAACTTCCAGTACAATGCCATACAAACTTTATTTTTACTTAAACTTTAAAATGGCTCTACCTCAAATCATTTCACCACTGGCATTTCTCATACAATGTCATTTCACATTCTTGGAAAAGAAAGGAATTGCATAAAAATATGAATTGTGAGAAATTCTCCTTTAACCAAAAGTAAGGGGAAAGGGGGAGCTGTTTTTCTACATAACTTTCCACTAATTAAATTGCACACTTGGAAAGCACATGTTTCAAAATAACACGTTCTTGTAATGGGTAATGAGGGAAAACTATTTCCCAATTTTCATTGAAAGGTGAACTTAGCAGCTTTGTCAAAACAAAAGAGCAATTTACCCTAACTTTTAATGTTTATTGGAAATATTCAGGATTTATGTGGCATTAGTTGGCAATTGGAACATTATTCATTGAGCTGCCTTTATACTGGTCTTTCAAGTTTGATTCTAAGATCTCAGCACCTGCGATTCACTTGACACATTTCTTTGCTTAACTTCCATTGAGCAAAGAAAGGCTTTTGGATCCAGATAAAACTGGCTTTTTAACTCTCACCAGTTTTACAGAAATTGGATTTAACAGCACCTGATCAATAAAAATCAGGATCTGGGAGCCAAATTAAATGTCTAAAGGCAGTCAAATAAAGAATTCACCAATTTCTTATTAATGCCTCAGGAATTCCTAACATTTCAAGTAAATAGTTTTAACAGTTGAGGTAAAACTGCTCTTCTGTTTTGTCTAAGCTGCTAAGTACACCCTTTAATGAAAATATTTTCTTTCATTACCACCACCATGAAACCTCCTTGAGGTTTTTTTTTTGCTTCTTGTAACCTTGGTTCAAATGAAGGAGTCCATTTAAATCTCATAGGAGCTCTTTTGGCAGAAGGATAACTACTTGCACAAAATGGAATCTCTGCTAATTAAACTTGTCTGTTTATAAGTTTCAAATGCAACAAAAAAATTGGCCTACCAGAATTTGAGTTTGCATGAAGACAACAACCCAGAACCTTGCATTTGAGCACACGGTGCATTTTAGCCAATGTGAAGTGTAATAAAAAGGTTTTACTCTCCAATATTGTTTAAATAAAAAAGAACTAATGTTCCCTTTTAAGATATACAGGATGGTAACAGGCCATTTCGGCTGCGAGTTTGTGCCACCCAATTTACACCCCATTAACCTACACCCTCGGTGTGTAGGAAACTGGATCCCCTGAAGAAAACCCACGCAGACATGGGGAGAATGTACAAACTCCTTTCCAACAGCACGGGACTCGAACCCTGGTCTGGTCCCATTCGCTGGTGTTATAAAGGCATTGCGCCAACGGTCCCACCCTTTATGCCATGTATCTTTTATCCCCTTTTACCTCTGGAAATTGGTAGGAATACTTTCATTCTATTAGTTTTGTCCAAAAAGGTTACAAAGCTATTATCCTCAGCTACAAAATGGACCAGCTTAGTATTTGGTCACTAGGAAAATAACCCACTATTGTCATAAGAGTGCGGAAGTGAGGGGAGGGTGGGGTACGTGGAGGGAACTGATTTAGTCTTAAGTCTGGGGTTTTGAAACTGTCAACAGAACGAATCTTGTGCATTTTTAAATGTGTTGTCTAGTTGGCATTTTGCAAGACTGAGTTTGGGGACTATCACCCACAAACCTGGTCAGGCCTTTAGCTAGTAAGTGGAGTAGAGAGATCATGTCCAGTATTGGACATCGAGGCGTGCCTTGTGGCTACAATACAATGCTGGTCACAGATTTCCAATCAGAAAAGGATTACTCCTGTTGTCTCCTAGCTGTGTTTTACCCTTTTAGATTAGCCTACCATGTCAAATGCCTTACTACAACCCAAACAAAATTAATGAATGAATGAATGTTTGTGGTCATGTACAGAAGTGCAATGTACAGATGCAATGAAAGTCTTACTTGCTACAGTTTTCTAGGAATATAAAACATACCAACAACAAATTAAATAGAAATAGAACACCATAAAGAGGAAAATAATAATAAATATGGAAAGTGGAGAGAAGAAATGATATATATCCAGACTTGATCGATAGTGCAAAAAATATATATTTTCTGCCAGTAGTACAGACAGATTTTGGTGTAGTGATATTATGATTTGGGCGATACGGCAAAGCTCAAGACAACACCATCACACGGCCTTCAATAATCTTTTTAGTCACCTGCACAAAAAGACAGGAAAATTAGCAAGACAGAAGAATATTCTCCTCATAAAACCATGCTGACTATTCCCTAATCAACCCCCATCATTGTAAATGTATGCAAATCCTATCCTGAGCATTTTCTCCACTGTTACACACCATTGACATGACACTCACAGGCCTATAGTTACCTGATTTATCCCTGCTACATTTCTTGAGAAATCCTCCAGTCTTCTGGCAGGTCATCTGTGGCTAAACAAATACTGCCAAAACTTATAGAATTATGGTCATATTCCCCAAAGTGTACCCCCATCAAATTTTCCACTACCTGTCCAGTTTTATTTCCTCAGTTGATTCAAGCATTACCCCATTTCTGGAAGGACTTTCCATATATGGTCTGAAAAATCTTTCTTGAACACACTAACAAATTCTATACCTTTTAAGCATCTTGCAATACGGCAACCCCAGTCAATACTGGGAAAAATTAAAATCTCCAATTAATCTAACCCTTTTGTGATTTGCTGAGGTGTCCAAAAAAACTTGTAGCTGCACTCGTGCTACACGAAAGAACGACACTCAACAATGTGGTCAGGTTAATCTCTGCTTTATCAGGGCTCAAGCCCGACTTTTGTATTGTTCAAGTTCCTGCCATTTGCCCTGATTGATGACTCCACATTCTGCATGACAAAGGCTGGTTTTCCCACGCGTGGGTACACCCTTGCATGACGAGACCTTCTTCACTGCACGTTACCAAAGTCTGTTGGCTGTACAGCGGGGTCAGTGCCATTTTAGGGTCACTGGCCCTTTAGGCTGCTTTAGCCGTTCAGCCGTCGGTTCGCTCACTGGGGCCAGTGCCAATGCGGGGTCTGCTGGCTTTACACTGCACTCGCCACCCGGTGTGCTGGCTTGCTCACTGCGGTGGAGGGCCGCCACATGACCTCCCCCCAGTACTGGCAGATTTGTCCTTGGTGCCCGGAGGCAGAGTCTTTGTAGGTTGGGATGGTCTTCCTCTTTTGTGTGGCACTGGTGTTTCCACTGAGTCCAGGTGTGCCGGCTTCAACCTGTCTGTGGTGAAGACCTCAGTCTTGCCTCCAACCTCCAACTCGAATGTGGCCCCGTTATTGCGTACGATCTGGAACGAACCTTCGTACGGTCTTTGTAGAGGAGAGTGATGTGGGCCTCTGTGAATAAAAACATACTCACAGTCCGACAGAGTCCTTGGGTATGTTGGTCCTCATGGTGCCATGCTGGGATGGTGGAGTCAGGGCCAGGTTGCTGACTCTTTCCCTCAGTCTACAGAGAAGGGCTGGTGTGTCATCTTGTCTGTTGGGGAATGGTGCGACTTCTCCTAGGATGACCAGTGGAGCTCCATAAATAAGTTTGACTGACGAGGTGTTGAAGTCCTCCTTGGGTGTGATGCGTATCCCCAGTAGTACCCATGGTAGCTCATCTGCCCTGTTAAGTTTGTGAAGTCTGGCCATGAATGCAGCCTTGTGGTGCCTGTGGAAGCGCTCTACTAGCCTGTTTGACTGTAGGTGGTAGGCCGTTGTATGGTGCAGCTGGGCACCCCACAGGCTGATGAGATTGGACCACAGGCTGGAAGTGAAGTGGGCTCCCCTGTTGGATGTAATGTGTGAAAGCAGTCCAAACCATGCCACCCAGGACAAGATGAGGGCCCTGGCACACGAGATCATGGAATGACTGCCTGGGGGACTGTCTCTGGCCACCTGGTGAAATGATCAACCATCATGAACAAGTAGCAAAAGCCCTGAGATACTGGACGTGGTCAAACCTTCGCTCAGTGGGCTTGAAGTGCTGCAGTGGGGTCTTGGTATACCGCTGTTCATTGGCTGTTTGGCGCTGTGTTCATGCATTCACCCACCCACTGAGCTACTTCCATAAAGCATGCCACACGTACTTGCTGGCCATCAGCTGGACCATGGTCCTGATGGATGAGTGCACCAGCCTGTGGATGAAGTCGAAAACTGATCGTCTCCAACCCACCGGGACAATGGGTCTGACCTGTCTGATGCCCACATCGCATAGGAGGGTGAGGTTACCTGCACTTACTGGGAATGTCCCAAAGTTGTAGTCCCAAAGTTGTAGTCCCAATATGACTGTTCTGTACTGGGACATCTCCTTGACCTCCTGCTGTGCCTCTGCCAATACAACGAAGTCACTCCTTTCGACAGCACGTGCATACTCTGCCAGGACAGTGCATCGGCCACCACGTTGATTTTTCCCAAGATGTAACTCACATCCATGGTGTATTTGGAAATGTATAAGAGGGGACGCTGTTGGCAGACTGACCAGGGGTCCGAAATCTAGGTCAGGGCTCTGTGATCTGTGAAGGCCATGAAAGACCTGTCCTCGAGGAAGTACCTGAAGTGATGGATGGCTAAGTACAGCACCAGTAGTTCCCTGTTGAAAGCACTGTACTTTAGCTCTGGGGCATGCAGATGTTTGCTGAAGAAAGCCAACGGTTGCCAACTTCCTTTGATCTGTTGCTCCAGGACTCCACTGACCGCCATTCCCAAAGCTCTTCCACTGTCCTGGTCTAGGATGCTCACCATGTGGTAGTACCAAGTGGACTATCCTGTGATCTCCTGTTCCTGAAATTGTGCCTCAGCCTGGTTGAACCAGATGTGTGGCTGATTTGTCCAGGAGGTCGGCAATTTGAAGACAACTGCGTCTAAACTGCCATCTAAACTGTCAGGGTCGCTACATGAAAGAACGACACACACAAGTGTGGTCAGGTTAAGCTCTGCTTTATTTGGGCTCAAACCCAACTTTTATATAATTCAAACTCCTGCCATTTTCCCCGATTATTGACATCACATTCTGCATGACAAAGGCAGGTTTTCCAGCTCGCTGTCACGGCGGGACCAACATACTCGAATTTAAACAGTTTCTGCAATTGAACACAACAGATACTGTGGGAAACTCATATACTCAGGATTCCCATGTAGAAATCAACCCTTCCATTGCCACTCCTTTCTCAACTCCAGGTTATTGTGCTACAAGAGTAAAAAGGGGAAGCAGAAAGTAATACAGAAAACAAACTAGTCCTGTTTTTCACAAGGGTCAACTGAGCTCACAAATTTTATTAATATCTTATATCGATGTTTAGACTTAGATTCAAACCAGGAATTGTCAATTTAGAGGTGAAAACAAATTGATATATAGAAGGGAATGGCTATAAATTCAAAGGACATCAGAAAAAACTTTCTAGAAAAAAATGAATAGATTTTCTTGGTGTTTTCTTGCAAAATCATTGTTAAGTCTGTCATTTTTCTTTTTATTGTAATAAAGTAACTTGGGTTCTTTTAAAACAATTATATTTTATTAGCTAAAGTATACACACATGACCGTGTGGAGGCATCCATCTTAAATCCAACCAAAGCTGCAACAACCTAGTCTCTGACCCCTCGTGGTCAGGAGGATCATTAGCACTTTATCATTATATCCCCTTTCCTTGAGATGTTTAATCTAACACAATAGCACAGTACTCATTTCAATTTAAAGTTGAACACAAACCTAAAAACAACATTAGCAGCACAAACTTTAAGTGTGCAGTTCATTTTCTTTTAGAGATTTAGTCAGGTGCTTTGATAATACATGTAGATCTTCTTAAATCAGGTCCTTGTGCCGGCTCTGCTGGTCCTCCACTGTCTAGAACTGGTGGTGTTTCCTCTATTGCTGTACAGGCTGGATCTTCTGCATTTGTCTATTCCTGCAGTGTCTCTTGCATTTTCAGCAGGCTCTTTCCTCCTCAGTATTTGACCATCCTCTTTTCGAACAGTGTAGAATCTTGGATTTACTTCCTCCAGAGCAGTGGCCTTTTTGTCCCAAGTGTTGGTATCTCTGAGTCTCTCTGTGTCATGTTGTGCCAGTGGCCCCAAGTTTCTTGCTGACTTGTCATTGTTTTCTTTTTGCCTCCATTGCAGACAGTTTTGTTTCTGTTTGACATCTTTGACATCTCTGCTCTTGTTTGGGTCTGCAGAGTACGAAGTGTGGTGTGTAGTCCATGCCCCATCAGAATCTCAGTGGATACCAAGCCATGTTCAAATAGTGAAGCTCTGTAAAACAATAGAGCCACATTCTTGTGATTTTTTTGACCAACTGTTTAACTATGTGAACTCCTTTCTCTGCTTTACCGTTTGACTGTGGATGGGGAAGAGTTGAAGTCACATATCGAAAATCATACTCCTTCAAATTTCTGGAATTTTATACAGCTGTAGCATGGTCTATTGTCACTTTAGACAATTTGAGGAATTCCATGTCTTGCAAAGATCGATTTCATATATTTGATCACACAAGCAGCAGACATATTAGTAAAGCAACACAATCTCCAGATAGTTCACTAGATAATCAATAACTAGCAAGTAATTCTTTCCATCCATAAGAAACAGATCAGACCCAACTTTCTGCCATGGTTCTGCTTGTACGTCAGTTATTATCATGGGTTCCTTTGCCTGCTTTGCATGATGTTTCATGCAGGTCTCACAGCTTGAATCCATCCTGGTTTATACCTGGCCAATAAACAGCATTTCTGGGCGTCCTCTTGCATTTTTCCATTCCAAGGTACCCCTCATACACCCTTTTCAGCATCTCTTGTCACAGTAATTGAAAAATGACAATTCTGCTCTATTTGAGTAGAAGCCCATTGACAACACTCTGATGTTGTAGTATGGCTGACATTCGCCTCTAGGCCATCCTTCATTCAAATTCTTGATGACCTTCTGTACAACTGTGTCCTTTTCCGTTTCAGCTGCGATCTGCTTGGATTTCATGACAGATACAGGAAGAGATTCAGTGATCAGATTCACGTGCAACTCTCATTGTGTTCTTCACTCTGCTTTGTTGCCCTGGATAAAGCATCAGCTAATACAATGGGTTTCCTTGTTGTGAACACCCTCTTAACTAGGCTTAAGTTTTCACACCTTTTGTCACCAAGCAGTGATTCATGTCCATCTGGGACTACTGTGAACTTGAGGTGGTGCACTTTATCTTTAACTTTCATCTTGAGTTTACATGTACCTTTCATGTCGATGCTTTGTCCATAAATTGAACATGGATCATTGAATCTTGCAGCAGTCAGAAATTACATGTTCTTGCTTTTAATATCAAGTCCGTTAAAAAAAGTATCAAAGCTCTCTCTCTCCTGCAGCTGTGTGCATGAACAAAATACATACCTCTTGAACATTTCATTTCTTTTTGGTAAGCAATGTTCATCAAAGATAGCCTTGTCAATCTTGCCCTGGTCATCTGCCTCAGCAAAAAACAAATGTGTTGAAAACCTCTAGTGCTTGGGCCCCACCATGGCAAGTGGCAGTACAATCCTCTGTGTATCAGGTCTGCTATGGAGTCCAATGGCTTACAGGTACAGCATGAATCTTTGTTTGAACAACCTCCACTTGTGGTTGACATTTCCAGTCCTATTTACATCATCAGGAATCTTCACACTTGCCATTTTTCTGCTGCTTTCAACTGATACACACTCTGAACACTCCTTGTGTTTCTTTCACTCCTGGTACCATGTGATGTTTCTTTTTATTGTATAAAGTAACTTGGGTTCTTTTAAAACAACTATACTTTATTAGCTATTGACTCAAGACTGTATGGAAGCGTTCATCATGAATCAAACCAAAGGTGTAACTAGCTAGTTACCAACTCCCTCTAGTAATAAGTTGGATCACTAGCACTCTATCATGACAACATCTTTGTGTGCCTTTCTTCTTCCCTACTTGCCTCTGAGCTTCAATTAGGGCGGGTGAGGGAAACAAATATCTCCAGGCTTCTCATGTGAAAATCCCTCTTTAGACCTCTTTCAACAGGTTCAATTTGTTATTGTGCAATAGAAGTAGAGTAGAGGTACAATAGATGAAAAGAGCAAAATTAATGCTAGGAAGGAGAAATAGAGAATGAAAATAAAATTGTTTTTTTTCTTCTTTTATTGGAGTGTGGGGTAAAAATCCTCAAATTAAAATAGGAGTGCAGGTACAGTAACTTTTGAGTTGCCAGTGCAGAAGTGTCCCTGATTTTAGCCTCAGCTAGAATAAAATATGACTACTTCTTCAGATGAATTAAACATGACACAACTGTGAGCATCTTCAAGCCCTCAGCAATCCATAACTGTTTATGCCATTGATGCTTCAAACTACTGAAGTCCATTAGCCAAGATGAATAATAAATGGTAGCTTGACTGATGTCTGTTTATCATCATCATCCAAACATTCAAAGTGTTTCACAAAATGTTAAAATGTATCTCCTCAAAGCTCGTCCATGTGCACAAAAAATGCAACGAAATATGAGTACACAGTCACTAGCTTGATTGCATTTGTGATTGTGGATCCCCAGGTTCATTCACATGTCCTTTGGGCACAGAATCTTTTGTGATAAGTTTTATTTCAAAAATAGGAATAAATACAGAGTAAATGTTCTTGGTGTTGTCTTACCAAGTCTTTGTTCACGTTGTATGCCTTTCTATGCTTGAGCCTTTATCACTCGGGAGCCTGGTGAGATGCGTAACATTACATTTGGATGACTTCATGGTCTGTCTCTTTGAAGGAAGCTCTGGGGAAGTTACATCAGGGTATTTGGGGTTTTCAAAAAGAGCAGTTCGCATTAACACTCAACATAAAGGTTCTGGTTCATGTCTAAAATTCCAACTGTGACTTTAAAAAAGTGGCATAATCAGAGGTAAAACAGGGATAATCAATCATTAAAACACAAAGCAACCTTGTGTGCTACTGAAAGATCGGAATAAGGAGTAAATATTCAGCACCAATTTGCTATTTACTTTATCAGATAAAAAAGTATACATAATTTCTGGTTTCTATTCATCAATTCACAAATGGAAAAGATGGATAGTTGCTAACAGTCGATTGAAGTGTTGTCTTATCCCACCAATTAAAAAAAGTTAACTTGCTTTTAAGATGCATCATTTTGAATTATATCTCACTCAGAAGAGAAAAAAAACAGCTTTTTGAGATCCTTTATAATCAGACAACCCAGAATTTGAATTCTGATTTTCCATACCACACTTGCAAATAATTCTTTTGCAAAGTCCACAGATTGTACAACAGGCTTTAATTAGTTTAAACTTGTTCATACCAGTCTCAGTACACTGCTGGCTCCACGTGTCTAACTGTCGCCGAAGGACTGGCTCAAGGACTTTATACGGGCCAATGATTGACAGCTGGCAGGTGTGGCCAGCCTCCCAGGTTGCCTACCTGCAGATACAGTGGTTGAGCCCTGCAATAGGCTGGTATCACCACATTCACCCCCTTCTTAAAATGAATCCAGGGGGTGTGGGGGGACTGTGTTCTAGGTACTGAGTAGAATCTACAAGTTCAAGTGGATCAGCAGTCATCTGTGCATCTGGGACCATTGTAGGACAGGTTCCTGGTCAATGGTGGGTAGGGATAGGGCTGCCTGAGGGTTGGCTGGGTCCAGGGTGGTCAGGGCAGCCAGTGGTGTGGGAGGGATGGTGTCTGGCAGAGTGGGAGTGTAGGTGTGGTGGGGAGCTGTGGGGAGTGGGCCCCTCGGGTGAGGTAGAGAGAGTGTGTCAGCTCCCAGTGAACTTGGATGAGCCAGGGGTGTTAGGTCCCCGGTCGAGACGATGTCCTCATGTCTATTGGAGTACCTGACCTTGGCAAAATTTGGGTTTGAATGGAGAAGGTGCACCTGCTTGACCAGGGGGTCGGATTTGTGGGTCCTCCTGTGTTTACAGAGGAGTTCCGGTCCTGGAGACGTTAGCCACGTTGGGAGGGAGATGCCAGTCACCGATTTCCTAGGAAAGGAGAAAAAGCATTTGTGAGGGGTCTGATTGGAAGAGCAACCATATGGTGTGGAGTGCCTCAGGGAGGGCCTCTTGCCAATAGTTAATAGACCAGCCTTTTGACCTCAGGTATAGGAGGACTGCCTTCTAGATTACCCTATTTTCATGTTCCACCTATCAGTTGACCCTGGGTTATAGCTAATCGTGCGGCTAGCCATGATGCCTCGCACCGCCAGGTACTGGTGTAGCTCCTCACTCATGAAGCAGGACTCCTGGCTGCTGTGGATGAAGGACGGGTATCCAAACATGGTGAAGATCTGGGCCAGTGCTTTGATACTGGAGGCAGTGGAGGTGTCAGGACAAGGGATGGTGAAGGGAAAATTAGAGGATTCATCTATAACCAAGAGAAAATGGACAGTCTTATTTGTGGAAGGCAGTGGTCCCTAAGTCGATGCTGAGTCGCTTGAAGGACCGAGTGGCCTTCACTACATGGGCCTGTGGCGGGCGGAAGAAGCGCAGTTTGCACTCCGCATAGAACCTGCAGGACTAATTCATGGTGTGGACTTCTTGGACGGTGAAGGAGAGGTTCCAGGACTTAATGAAGTGGTACAGGCACGTGACACCCGGGTGGCAAAGGGTGTCATACAGCAGCAGCTGGAATGTTTGAACTGCGCACTGGTTATTAAGCTTCACCAACCTATATTGGATGTCGTAGTTGAAGGTGGTCAGCCCAAGATCTTGTCGGTCTTGATCTTGCCTCTGTGGGTGGTGCTTAACATGAACGCCCCTGCACACTGGTCTATGAGAAGGGTGAACCTTCTGCCATTCAGATAGTGGCGTCAGTAGTGGACTGTTTCCACGATCACCTAGGCCTCCTTTTTGATGGCAGTGTGCCTGAGCTCTGAACTATGGAGGGTCCTGGAGAAGAAGGCTACGGGTCTGCCCCCTTGATTGAGGGAGGCAGCGAGGACAACTTCAGGGGCATCGCACTCAACCTGGAATGGGGTGTTCTCATGGCATTGGCGATGTCCTGTCTGATGAGGACGAAGGCCGCTTGCGCCTCTGCAGGGAGGGGAAAGTTGATGGCTTGGGCCAGTGGACGGATCGTGTCTTGAGAAGCAGGGGACCCACTGGGAGTAGTAAGAGAAGAGCCCTAGACACCTGCAGAGGGCCTTGAGTGTGTGGGGGAGGGGCAGTTCCATGAGGGGATGCATGCATTCAGGGTCGGGACCGATCACACCATGTTCCACAATGCACCCCAGGATGGCGAGGCTGGTGGCCACGGGCCTGTGGCTCATTTCTCCCTGTTGAAGGTGAGGTTCAGTGCCTCTGCTGTCCAGAGAAATCTCTCCAGCTTGGCTTTGTGGGCCTGCTGGTCATGGCTACAGATGGTGAAATTGTCCAGGTACAGGAAAGTTGCTCTTTATTGTGCTGGTCTTTCATGCAGTCCATCTCCCACTGAAACAATGAGACTTCATTTGTGACCCCAAACGGAACCCAGCAGAACTGGTAGAGACATCCATCTACCTCGAAGGCGGAACAAGGTTTATCCCAAGCATGGATGGAGAGCTCATGGTAGGTTGACTTCTGGTCAATCATGGCTATCCCATTGACCATGTCGGTGATACGGGGCAGTGAGTAGACATCCAGCTGGGTGTACCAGTTGATGGTCTGACTATAGTCGATGACCATCCTTGGTTTTCTTCCCCCTTTTACAACAAGGACCTGGGCTCTCCAGGGGCTGGTGCTGGGCTCTATAACTCCTTCTGCCAGAAGCCGTCTCACCTCAGCCTTTATTAAGGTCCTGTCGCCCATACAGTAGTGCCTGCTCTTGGCCGTTATAGGCTTACAGTCCTGCATTAGGTAGTTGGGATGGAGGGGGCACCTGTAGGGTGGAGAGCCTGCAGATGGACTGGGGGTGGTCCATATAACCATATAACCATATAACCACTTACAGCACAGAACAGGCCAGTTCGGCCCTACTAGTCCATGCCGTAGCAAATCCCCACCCTCCTAGTCCCACTGACCAGCACCCGGTCCATACCCCTCTAGTCCCCTCCTATCCATGTAACGATCCAGTCTTTCCTTAAATGTAACCAATGATCCCGCCTCAACCACGTCTGCCGGAAGCTCATTCCACATCCCCACCACCCTCTGCGTAAAGAAATTTCCCCTCATGTTCCACTGGACTTTGTGCTGTGGATGGTGAGTGGGGATAGTGGGCCACTGAGGGCAAGGGTGAGGCTGTGGAGGTGACACTGGAAGTCTAGTCGCAGGATAACCAGGGCACAGATCTTGGGCATGACTAAGAGCCTGAACCCTTGATATATATCTGCGCCCCCCCCCCCCCCCACCACCCCACCACTGTCAGGTTCACCAAGCAGCACCCTGTGCTGCGATGCAGTGGTTCTGGGCCATGAAGGCGATAGAGAAGTTCAATGAGTATACATTGAGTTTCAGCGTATGTATCACATTTGGGTGCACAAAGCTCTCAGTGCTGCCGCGATCAAACAGGCATTTTATTACTTTCCCATTGACACCAATGTCCATTATCGAGCATTCGAGTCCGTAGGGAATGTCCTCCGTTAGTGTGGTGGACACTTGGACTGCCTCGGGGTCCGAGTCGCTGACAGTTGTGGCAAGTAACAACCAGTGGGTGTCTTTAGGAACATAGGGTGCAATGAGTGCACGGTTGTGCATGTGCATGTGTTGATCATATCGTCTGGTTGGCAAGTTGGGTTAGTTGAGGTGAATGGGAGTCAGCTGGCCCATGATGGCAGTGTCCAGGAGACACATATGGCATCATCGTGGTTGGGTCACCCTGCCAGAAGTGACATTGTTGGTGCAGGTGGAAGAGGCATCACCAGTGCAGGCGGAAGATGAATGATGAAAAATGGTGGCGCCAGTGGTGAGCACATGGTGGTGGCATGGTTGAAGAGCCAGGCCAGAAGTGATGTCATTGGTGCGGGCAGTCGTTGCAGGCGTAGTAATGGTGCTGTCTGGCAATTGGACAGTCGGAGAATCGGAAGGGGTTCCTGGTTGGTTGCGGAGGGCCACAGCACTCCCAGTGGGTTTGGAGAGGCACATTTTAGCAAAGTGGCCTTTCTTGCCGCATCAGAAGCAATGCAAGTTCCTTGCAGGGCAATTCTTTCAGGAGTGCCTGTCCAACCCACACCGGGACCCATTGTCCAACCCACACCGAGACCCACAGTACTTACTGCGGTGGATTGCATCAGCAGCGGAAATCATCTCTTCCACGTGAGGCCCCTCAGTGACTGCTGTCAGCATCGGCCAGTCCGGAAGTTGGGGTGGTGAGCTGCTGCTTCTAGGGAGAGGACCATCTCCATGATCCTGTTAAGGGAGGCATTATTCACCTCCAAGAGTCTTTGTCAAGTCTCCCTCAACTGCAACCCTTGCACGCAGGCATATCGGACAAGTTGCTTCACCTCCTCAGCAGTCATTCCAACTTCGATCATGCACAGGCGTGCTAGCTCTCGCAGTGCCCCCAGTAAGCATCTGCCAACTCACCTGGCCTCTATACCCTGAAGCTGAGCAGGTATCAGGCATAGAGTATGTTCGTTGGGGGCTGGAACATGCCTTCCAAGATGGCCATTGCTGGTTCAAAGTCTGTGTAGTCTCAGATAGCCTGGAAAGTGTGTAGGCCCAGCTTGGTGTGTAGTGAATAAACATTTTGCATACTTTCACATTGAGATTTTCAAACAATGAGTAACAGTATATTGTATAATATTCAACTTAAACAGGTATAAAAGAAAAAAATTAAATGAAATCAAGATGAAATAAGGAATTAAGACAAATTCAAAGAAAAGCATTGAGAGCTTACACACAAGTTTAAAACCACCCTCAAACATGTTAATTTACCACTTTCTTTCTTGCACTGATCTAAGTAACATGCTGAAATGCAGTTGTCAGATCTTGAAGGGAAAAAAATCCACAATAGCTGTTCGAAATTAATTCTCAAAGCAAAGTCAGTATTCAGATGGAATGTTGAGGAAAGCAATGAGATGGTACTTATTTGACTATTAAGACATAGCTCAGAAGCAGGATCTCTAACAATGATGAGTAGGAGTATGGCAAGGAGATAGAGGAACTACTGGCTTGATACCAGGATGCAAACCTCTCCCCCAATGTCAGCAAGACCAAGGTGCTGGTTATAGATCCTGAAGAAGGGTGAAGCTCACTCCTCAGTTCATATTAAGACTGATGAGGTGGAAATGGTAGACAGGTTTACATTCCTAAAAGCTTATTTAAGGGGACAAATCATAAGTTAAACTATTAACATTAAAAAACAACATATAACTGAGGTTAGTAGATTAGAGGAGGAGATATAAATTTTGGAAAAGGATTTGATTTACAACGAAATTTTACGGAAGCTAAGAAAGTACACTTAGTTAATATAATTCATTACAACTTATAAATTTGAGAAATTATTACAGAGAACTAGACAAAGATATTATGAATTGGGCAAAAAAGCTCATAAAGTATTAGCTTGGCAGTTAAAAATGGAACAATAAATGCTACAAGATATGATTCAATGATTACATATAAACCTCAGGAAATCAATGATATATTTCATAAATTTTATTTAAAAATTGAATACTTCTGAAGTATTAGAAGATGAAGCCAAATTGATAATTTGTTATCTGATTTGGATTTACCTTTTTTGAATGATAAGGATATTAAGGATTTGGATGCTTCCTTTACTGTTAAAGAAGTATCAGATGCACTTCAATCTATGCCTAGTGGGAATTCTCCAGGGGATGATGGTTTTATTTATGAATTTTATAAAGAATTTCAGGACTTTTTAATTTCTTTATTGATGGATGTATTGAAACAGGCGACAGACGTTCATTCTTTTCTGGATTCCTTTTCTAATGCAATTATTACAGGTATTCTCAAGAAAGATAGGGATCCATTAAAAGCAGGGTCTTATAGACATTTCTTTATTGAATGTTGATTATAAAATTGTGGCAAAGGTTCTAACTAACAGGTTAGCTAAATATTTATCACGTTTAATTCATGTAGATCAAGGGAGTTTTATTAAAAATTGATATTCAGCAGATAATATTGTAAAGTTGATTTCTTTAATTAATGCTTCTCGGGAACAATCTATCCAACCAATGGTTATTTCTCTTGAAGAGAAGGCCTTTGATAGAGTAGAATGGAGTTTTTTAATTTAAAGTTTTTGAGAAGTTTATCTTTGGCCTTTTTTTTACTGGTTGGATTAAGGCCTTATATAGAAGTCCTGCTACTAGAGTTGTGACAAATGGACAGGTATCTCCATCTTTTACATTAACTAGATCGACTAGACAAGGCTGCCCTTTCTCAGCATCCCTATTTGCATTGGTTATTGAACCTTTGGCTCAGATGATTAGACAAGATAGTAATATTGAAGGTATCAAGGTAAAATCTGAAGAATTTAAAATAAATTTATTTGTAGATGATGTTTTGATATATTTAACACAACCTTTGAGTTCTTTGAGGAATCTTCATGATAGATTGGAGCAGTACGGTGAAATATCGGGTTATAAAATTAATTTGGAATAAAGTGAGATTATGCGTCAAGCTGAAATGGATTATTCTTTGTGTAGGCATATTGTGAAATTTAAATGGTCAGATCGGATTAAGTATTTAGGTGTTAAGATAGATGGTAATTATAATCATTTATAAGCATTGAATTACCTTCCTTTATTATCTAAAATTAAATATGATTTGAATTGATGGAAGGATTTACCTATTACATCAATAGGATGTGTTAATTGTATTAAAATGAATATTTTTTTCTCAAATTCAATATCTCTTTCAGTCTATTTCTTGTAAGATTCCTCAAAAATATTTTTTAAAATTTGAATGCTTTGGTGAGGAAGTTATTATGGAAAGATAACATGATGAGGGTGTCATTACAGAAATTAACTTGGAAGTATGCATTAAGAGGTTTGCAACTCCCTAATTTTCAAAATTATTACGAATCAGCAGTTGAAATTTATTAATAGGATGTTTGAAGTGGATAAACCTTTGATATGGGCTAATATTGAATTATCTCAGATTGGTGAGAAGAAAATGGATCAGTTCATTTATAGATGGAATCCTCAATTATTGAGTAACTGTAATTTACCTATGTTCATACACAATGAAAAAATGAAGTGTGTGTCATTTTACTCAAGGTAAAATATCGGGTAAAACCCCTTTGTATCAAAATAAGCTTTTTCCTTAATAATCAACTTTTGAAGTTGTGAGATCAAAAGGGCATTAAATTGGTAGAAGATTGTTATGAAGTAGGATATTTTATTTCATTTCAAAGAATGAAAGAGAAATATGATATATCTTCAAATACTCTTTTTTCTTATCAAATTAAAGTTTTATTGTTGGATAATTTTGGGTGTACTTTACGGTTACCTAAACGGTCTAAATTTGCAATTTTACTTACTGAAGGAGGCAAGAAAGAATTCATATCTGAGATGTATGCTTTATTTCAGAATAAAATGCTTAAGCCGGATGTTCATAAATCTAGATTAAAATGGGAAAAAGATTTGGCTGTATCTATTTCTTAGGATGACTGGATGAATTTATGTGAGGATAATATGACTAAAATTGTAAATGTAAGGTTGGTTCATTATAATTTTCTTCATCAATTATATTTAACTCCGTGGAAATTATAGGTTTATTTCTTCAGATTTATGTTTTAGATGTAATAAGGAAGTCAGCTCCTTCTTACATTCTACCTGCTTATGTGAGACGGTGAAACCTTTTTGGAATAGATTTAAGGAACTTTTAGAACTTATTTTTAAATTGAAGGTTCCACTTGATCCTTTAGTATTTTTGTTGGGTTACGTTAAGAGATTGAGTTTGGAGTTAAAATGAAATAAATTTCAAATTGCTTTTTGGAGATTGGCTTTAGCTGTGGCTAGAAAATGTTTAGCAATTACTTGGAAAAATTAGACTAACGAGTATTTAGCGATGGCATTTGGAAATGTGATCTTGTATTTCATTGGAAGAGATAACATATAATCTACATAATAATTATTCTTTTTTTGTTGAAACTTGGAGCCCGTATGGGGTTGAATTATTAATCTCCTTTCCACACATTTGTGGTGTAGTTCTGAACCATGGCAACTGATTGATGGGGGTAGTTTAGAGGGGGGTGGGGGTTATAGGGGGTATTATTTACATAAAATATATCATGTATGTATTCTGTTTTTTACTCATGCTGTATTTTTTCATTGTATGGTTTATCATGATTAATAAATAAAATTTTCAAAAAAAAGTTTACATTCCTCAGGGTAAACATCTTCACAGGCCTATCCTGGTCCACCCATGTAGACAGAATAACCAAAAAGATATCAATACCTCTGCTTCCTCAGAAGCCTGAAGACATTTGGCATGTCACTAGCATCCCTTAACAACTTCTGCAGAAGCACCATTGAACGTATCCTGTCAGGGTGTGCCACTGCGTGGTACAGTAACTGTGGTGCTCTCTCCAAGACCACAAGAAACTGCAGAGGGTTGTGACTACAGCTCACACCATCAGACTTAACCCGCTCTCCTCTGTTGACTCCATCTGTACTTCCTGCTGCCTTGGAGAGACAACCAAAATTTTGAAAGGGCTTATCCCATTCCTACAAACCGTGAGAATGCTGAACAACCAAAGGAGCTGCTCAGACTAACTATCTGGGACTCCAATGTCACACACAAACACTTTAAAACACAGAATCTTTTGCAGGAGCTTTTGCAAGAGTGCTCAGACTCATGATGGACTGTTGTTTGCAAAAGAGCAACAAATGTAACAACAGGCAGTAGCAACTTTATCCAGAAAAGAGCATTTACTGTCTGGAAGGTCATGTGATCTTTGCAGGCAGAGGCAGGAAAAAAGCGGGCTTTGCTCTCAGAGAGGAGGGAGGGAGAGAGAGAGAGAGAAAGAGAGAGAGAGAGAGAGGGGGGAGGGAGGGAGGGAGGGAGGGAGGAAGGGAGGGAGAGAGGGAGAGAGAAAGAGAGAGAGAGAGAGAGAGAGAGAGAGAGAGAGAGAGAGAGAGAGAGAGAGGGGGGGGGGGGAGGAGAGGCACAGACATCAGTTCCAGAGGGACAAGTTGGCATGCTTTGGAAAATGGCCTAGTCAAAGGAGAGAACTGGCTGTCCCTTGTTTCCCTTGGAATAGGAGAAACAGAAAGGAACTCTGTGGTGGATGTCCTGGAACAAGAAAAACTCTCTCTCTCTCTGAAAACCAACAAGAACCCTTCTGAGTAGTAACCATTTACTGGTTAAGCACCAAAGCCTGGTGAACTTTACTAATGTTAACTTCTGTGCACAGTACAAGAATTGCCTGCAACCATTGAGATTGGACCATGAACCAAAGAACTTTGCTGAACTTACACACACATGCACTTAGCATTAGAAGGGGATTAAGTAGGTTAAGTGAGTCAATAGAGGTAAGTTAAAGTTTGATTCTATTTTCATGATCAAAGATAATTAAAAGCAACTTTTGTTTAAGTAATCCTTTGTCATGATGCATATCTATTGCTGCTGAGTTTTGAGGTCCTCCGGACTCGTAACACTTGTCTGTATGTGTGTAATATCTGGTTGAATGACTGAATGTTTTGCACTGAGGACTAGAGAATATTGTTTCATCGGGTTGTATTTGTGCAATGAGATGATAATAAACTTAAACTTAAGCATTAACCTGATCAAACTCTCTCAGCTTTCTCAGGTTGGGAAGAAGATTAAGGAGGGTGAAATTTCAGACCTCCAAATTTAAAATTTATTTCCTGTCATTATGAGATTCCTGAATTATCCTCGCAGCAGTAAAATAATGTTGGCCTTGCTCTATGCCAGGAGTGGGTAACCTATAGCCAAATTTATCTTGCCCACAACCCAATGCAAAAGTACCAAGTGCACCCAGCCCACCGTACAAGTTGTATCGGCGGGCCAGGTACTTGGGAAGTAAGTATAGGCTGCAACTCTCAGCCTTTGGAGTGTTGTCCTTTTTGTTCTTAAGAAGGATGGTGAGTGAATAAATATTCTGCCAGTTTTAGTTTCTAGTGATCTTCTTGAGTTAACGTCGTACGGAAATCTTTCCACTCCAGAGCAGCACCAGAAGGGGAGCCCATTACAGCTGAGTTTTTGTTTAAATGTGGTTCTATCAGCCTTGCTGCCTTCGCATGCACACAAGCGTTTGTCCCCAAATATCAGACTGCTGCCCGAGTCTGCAGAGCCTTGTACTCAAACAGACTGACTCAGGTGATGTTTCTGCGTACAGCAGCCGCCACTGCTCCTGCAGGCAAAAATGTATGTGGTTGGGGGGAGGGGCAGATTGTTAACCCGCTGACGGGAGGCATGGAGGAAAGTTTTGAAAAGGCAAATGTCATCATCAAAACAATTCCCCCGCCCCTGGAAATCCAGCATGAAACGTAAAGGAGTTTCTTGGGAGCTTTTCCAAGTCTGTTTCGCCATATGTGTTCAGCAGTCTGACACTGTCTGTCACTGCCATTAATTGCTTTTTGAAGGATGTCCTTCCCTGTCACTTAAAAATCTTTCGTTTGCCATTCCTCAATCATCTGATTGACCATGTGGCAAAATTATTTTTTAATTTGTCTCGGCGTGTTCTCCGAGAGGGAACCAGTGCTCTCATTTCACCACACCTATCATGGACCAGGACTTAAATCTAACAATCAACTTGGAGGTCATTTTTTTATAGATACACAATATTTATTTCATTTATGATAGCATCAGTGTGGCCCACCATTCAACCACTGACACACCATCTGCTCCACATATGGTAAAAGTTGCCTGCCCCTGATCTATGCCATCTGATCTCTCCCTGTAACTTTACACTTCTGTACCTTCTCTTACTTCCTGTACTATGTGTTGAATGTCCAGCTGAACTTCTCACAAAACAAACTTTCACTGCACCTTGGTACATATGAGAATAAACTTGAACTTAAATTTAAAAGGGATAAAGAAAAAGGAAACCAAATTCACAGATGAATGGTAACCTAGAAACAGTATTTTCCCCAAAATATATTTTATTCATCTAATTTGTAAATATGCAACATGGGTTATAATTTGTCTTCATTCACCATGTCTGGCATATTATCATATTTTCTCTCAAGATTTACACCTTGTCAACATGGTATTGTATTTTCTTTCCTAAGCATTCCATGAACAATGAGCTGAAAGGGCCCACACCCTAAACTTTGGAACTGGCCCTAAACTCTGGCTATTGTACGGAGACCCTCGGCAGTGCTGCACCAAGTGTCCTCAGCCAGAGGGCTACTTTCACTTGTCCTCAAAAACCAGCATTCTGCAAGGAGTCAGAATATTCGCCAAACTGATGATCTTCCAATAGCAGATGGCGTTTGAGAATAGTCTTGAAAGCAATCTTTCTGAATTTTTCTGAAGTTAAGACTCAGACTTTCCATGGAAGGCCCCTGTCACCACAATCAAGCAAGGCTTTGGTGCTTGTTTGAAAGTTCTATTGATGAGAAGTCATGCCAAATAACTTTGAGACATAAGGGTTTGCAGGTGCTGGAGTCTGAAACAAACAACAAATTGCTGGAGGCCAAGCACATCTGTTATTCAAGAATGCAGGATTTCGACCTAAAATGTCACCAGTTCCTTTCCACCCACAGATACTGCTTGACCTGTTGAGTTCCACCAACAGTTTGTTTACTGTTGCCAAATAATTTTTGTTTTACAGCCAACAGGATCTACAATCTCCTTTCCCCATGGGCCTTGTGGACATACCTTAACCGACCTCTGCCTGATTGACTTGCAACACTGAGCAACGAAGGTTTTACTTCTGGAACACTTTCTGGTGTACAGTAAAATCCCCATTGCCCTGCATTCAATCAACTAGAAACTCAAATAACTGGCAAAAAAAACCTTCAAGGAAATAAATAAATAAATTTAGAGAAATAAATAAAGATTTAAATAAAAGTTTAAAATTGTAAAAGTAAATATTCTCAGAAGCAGCACACAACCCCTTGGGACCAAACATTCAGCCAGCGGAGTGCCCTGTCATACTCCACCCACAGCAGCTGTTTGAATAAAATTTCAATAAAGTTGTGTTTAAATAAAATGGTGGTGCCCAGGATGAAGAGCCGCTGGTGCCGTTTGCCACTGGGGTAACTCTCCCAAAGTGTCTCTCTATTGCTGCCTGATAAGAGTCTTTATCTTTATTAGTATATTAATAAGAATATTAGCAAGGCTTTATCTGTAAACTTGGGGGAGGGAGGGTTAATTATGGTGGTGGCACAGTTAATATACCAGCCAGTCAATCCTGTAACTGTGCTTGCAACCAGGTTCGAATTTAAAGGAAGGTGTGCTGAGGGCTTGACTGGGTCACTGGCGTGGAAGTGAGTCGGGTTGCGCCGAGGGTCTGATCGGGATACTGTCATGGAGGGGAGTCGGGTTGTGTCAAGTGCCTAACTGGGACACCAGTGTGGAGGAGTGTTGGGTTGAGGAGAGGACTTGGCTGGAACATTATCGTGGACGTGAGCTGGGTTGTCAGCACAAGGAAGGAGTGCCGAAGGCCTGACCAGGACACTAGTGTGGAGGTGAGTCAGGTTGAGCCGAAGACCTGACTTGGATACTAGTGTGGAGGTAAGTCAGGTTGTGTCGAGGGCCTGATTGGGACACAGATGTGGTGGTAATTCATGTTGTGCCGAAGTTGTGACTGGGACACCAGGATGAAGAGCCAGTCAATGTCGTTCACCACTGGGGTGATTCTCCCAAAGTGTCTCTCTATTCCTGCCTAGTGAGAATCTATATCATTATTACTATTGCTACTGCAATACAGCAATAGAGACTGAGGTTCAAATTTAAATTTGGAAATTTACAGAAATTGATTAAAGTAAACTTCACATAATTAAAGGCTACAATACTGATCTTTTTTTTTCAAATTACTTTACATTTGCACTGTCTTTTTTTTTATCTTGAAATGGTGTATTCTTAATCGAGGTGTGTTAGGCATTGGAAGAGTGAATTTCAGTTAACTGGGAAATTTGTATTTCCAGCATCCGCAATCCCTATAAGTGCCGGATAATGAGAATTTTACTGTATTTTATGGATTTTGGGTTGCTGATCATAAAAGTCGCCTTAGAACATTCCTATCCGGTACCATTTTTTAGATATAACCTATTTTTGTGATTCCCTGACATATTTTAAGTCTACTTCAAGTAGAAGTACAACACATCATTGAAAATTCCCTTTCCGCATTCGCACTTGGACTTCTTCCCTGCTGATCTTGGTGCAGTCAGTGAGGAACATGGTGATTTCAGATTTATTGTCAGAATACATCTCATAAAACCCTGAGATTATTTTTTCTGCAGGTGAGGCAAAATTACCTCTTATTGATCATGCAAAAAAAAATTGAACACAACATGCACATGTAAACAAATAAAGAACTGTAAGCAGGTAACAAAATGTAAACAAATTGACTACAATACAGAGAGAATTGTTAAAAATCAATAAAGTGCAAAAGTAAGAGTCCTTAAATTGAGTTGTTGTTGAGGAGTCTGATGGTGGAGGGGTAGTAGCTGTTCTTCAACCTGGTGGTGCAAGTCTTGTGGCACTTATACTTCCTTTCTGATGCTAGCAGCAAGAACAGAGAGTGCGGTGGGTGATGTGGATCCTTGATGACTCCGCTGATCTCTTACGGCAGCATTCCCTGTAGATGTTCTCCATTGTGGGAAAGGTTTTTTCCTGTGGTGAAATGGACTGTATCCGTGACAGTTTGGAGGGTTTTACACCCAGGGGTATTGGTGCCCCCATACCAGACCATGATGCAGCCAGTCAGAACAATTTCCACCACAAATCTATTGAAATTTTCCAACATTTCCGATATTATACCAAACTTCTGCAAACTCCTAAGGAAGTAAAGGCACTGACATGCTTTCTTCACGATGCCATTAGTGTGTTAGGTCCAAGAAAGGTTTCTCAAGGACATTGCAACCATGGAAAAGCAGTATCAGGGCAATTGGAATCCATCAATTCTGGCTGACTATTGTTGAACACTAACACAAATGGCATAAAATGCTGAGTACAAATGAAAATCAGTGGCAAAACATTTTTAGGTCAATTGAACTAACACAATCTACAGCATCATTATGCAATTAAACATGCTCAGTGCAATAAAAGTTCATTTAATGTTTCTCCAACTTCTCACACGTTACAGCGAATCTGAAATTATCTTTGTGATCTTTGAAGTTGTATATCATAATCCCCAATTTTATTTCAGAAAGCAAACGTTTTGAAAAAAATTGTTGTCGAAGGTATTCTCCAGCAAAAGCCTCTCTATGAGAAACAGGATGTATGGCACAGTTCAACTGAATGCCAGGTCCACAATGACATCATAAGAATTAGGCCATTTAGCCAGTCAAGCCTGCTCTGTTCTTCACAAGACCAGGACTGGAGATTTGGCAGCGGGAGAGATGATTCAATTCAGCATGGTCTCGTCTGGGTTAATCAGTTGCCCAAGAGCAGACGATTCAACTAGAAATAACCTTGCACCAATCCTCCATTTTTTAAATCTCTTTGCTCTTTTCCATCTGCTTGCTGCTCCACCTCCCCTCATGATGCCCTTGCTTGTAAATTCGGTTATGATCCCAGCTGAAAACAAGGATCATGGTAATTCAGGTTCTATACAACCAAGTCGACCAATATTATGGGTGTTCACGACAGTAAGAATATAACTGAAAAATGGATTCTTTTGCAGGGGTCTGGAAAGGTCAAGCACTATTTAAAGAATTCTGATACAGGCCTAAGATCTTCAATGAAGGCTTTCTTCAAGGTACAAGGCCCATGATATTTACTGACATTCATAGTTGAAGAATAACTTGATGTCAAAATAAGCACTGCAAACATATAATTTCACTGCACATTCCCAGAAGCCTATGTGATTATCCATATCTAGAAAAAAACTGCCAGAGGAAGCTATAGAAATGGGTAAAATTATAATGTTAAAAACCTTTTGATAGAAAAATGGATTAAAAAAAAAGAAATGAAACGTATGCAGGCAAATTGGACTAGATCAGATTGCCACCTTGATAAGCAGAGATGAGTTGGCTCAAAGGACCGAGTTTGTGCTGTCTGACTCCGCATCTACACACATCACAAAGAACTCCAAACTATAATTGCAAAGACCATTGCACAAGAAGGTTTTTTTAAAATCAATTTCCATTGCAGAGTCTACAATAACATTGGACAACACAATAAAATTCCTGGGCCATCCTGTTTTATCTGAATTTGAGCCAACCCTTTGATGGGAAAAACCTAATGAATGAGGATTCAAACAAGTGATCTGTCATGTTTAAGTGTTGATGTTTCATTATTTGGAAATGATTAAGGATACAAGCTTAGGAAGATAGGAAAGTTGGCATTACGCCTATCAGATAGATTTTGTTGTTCATTTGGATCATGGTTGTTCAGTTATCTAACTCCAGATTTTTTTTAATTTTAAAGTTAACAATTAATTTATCATTGGATGGTGTTGAAAGAAGAACATTCCAAATTTCTAATATCTTTTTAGTTGAGAAAGCTTCAGTAACTTTGCTCATAAAAGGCTGGTTCTAAATACTCAAGTATCTCCCCAAGTCTTAGATTTCACATCAGTAGAAATAATTTCCTTCCATCTTCTATATCAGTTATCCTTCAATCTTACAAACACTTGGAAAAAAATGTACCTCCTTGCTTTACAGAGTACAACCCCACTTTAGAAAATCTTGTCACATATGTGACAGAGTATATAGATATGTTTTTGGGAGATAAATTGGGAAAGGTTTGTTAGAGTAGGTTACATACAAACACTTTAAAACAGAACTTATATGAAATACTGGAGCTCTGCTAATGCTAGACATATCAGCTCCACAGCTTTTGCAAGAGCTTTGGAGAGTGCCCAAGAGACTTCACTAATGGATTGTTGTTTATATAAGGCAACAGATGAAAGATCTTGTTAGAGCCGTCTTCTATCTGGAGTAGAGCTTGCTGTTCTAAAAGGGTCATGTGGTTTTGCAAGCAGAGAGAGTCAAACAGTCTTTCTCTCTAAGAGAGACAGACAGAACCCTCTGGTGACCTGAAAGAAAGGGTTATCATCTGGAGAACCTTAAAGGAACAAGTTTTATCAGCAAGACACTGAAGTGGTTGATGGAAGTACATCAGTTGTGGATGTCCTGGAACAACAAATCTCTCTCTGAAAACTGACAAGAACCTTCCTGAGTGGTAATCATTTACCTTTCAAGCACCAAAGCCTGGTGAACTTTATAAATGTTAAATTCTGTGCATAGTATAAGAATTACCTGCAACCAGTAAATTTGGAGGATTGAAAAGTGATTGGACTGTGAGATTGGACTATCTATTGCTGCTGGGTTTTGGGGTCCTCTGGGCACATAACACATAGTTTAACCTTGATATCAGTTATTACTCTGGTGTACCTACATTGTGTTCTATCTTGTCTAACTTGTGGAATAAAGATCTGCTCACAGTTTTCCAGGTAGCGTATAATCAGGAGTTTGTATAGCTGTGTCTCACATTTGAGTTTTTTTTCTATTCTTGTCTCTTGAAGTTTAATAAACCACATATGTGGTTCCTTTATTTTCTCTCTGCACCAAAGAATATGAACTTTTTTTAACACAAGTGAAAAACAAACCATTGATGGAACTGAGCAGAACAAGCAGCATCTGTGATGGGGAGAGGAATTGTTGACATTTTAGTTTGAGATCCTACATCAGAACTGAGCGTGGAGAGTGAAGAGGAGCATCCAAGTTGTCAACCTTGGTCTCTGATTCTGAACTTTTGATGTAATTAGGAAGTCGTCAGTGCTCAAGGCCATTTGGGATCTTTGCTCGCCATTGCCATCCTCACAGATCCCCACGAGCCTGTTGTACATCTATTAGCCACCAAGCCATTTACTGGTCTTCTTCCAGGCTACTCCTCAGCTTCTCAGCAGGGTGTGTTCTTCCATCTTGGTACACCACACCAGTCTGCTACTCCCTCTAATCCCACAGCCCTCGTGGTCTGGGCTGAGTACACAACCCTCATGGTCTCGGGTGAGCCCATAACCCCTGGGGTCTGGGATGAGCACACAAAACTTATGGTCTGGGCTGAACCCATAACCCTCGTGGTCTGGGCTGTTAAGCATAGGTGCCACCATCTTGGGCATGGACCTCGATGGGTTCACAGATATTTAAAAAAACACTGCCAGCCATATAACCATATAACCATATAACCACTTACAGCACAGAACAGACCAGTTCAGCCCTACTAGTCCATGCCATAGCAAATCCCCACCCTCCTAGTCCCACTGACCAGCACCCGGTCCATACCCCTCTAGTCCCCTCCTATCCATGTAACAATCCAGTCTTTCCTTAAATGTAATCAATGATCCCGCCTCGACCATGTCTGCCGGAAGCTCATTCCACATCCCCACCACCCTCTGTGTAAAGAAATTTCCCCTCATGTTCCCCTTATAATTTTCCCCCTTCAATCTTAAACCATGTCCTCTAGTTTGAATCTCCCCCTTTCTTAATTGAAAAAGCCTATCCACATTTACTCTGTCTGTCCTTTTTAAAATCTTAAACACCTCTATCAAGTCCCCTCTCAATCTTCTACCCTCCAGAGAAAAAAGCCCCAGTCTGCACAACTCAGACCCTGAAATCCTGTCAACATTCTCGTGAACCTTCTCTGCACTCTCTCTATTTTGTTTATATCTTTCCTATAATTTGGTGACCAAAACTGTACACAGTACTCCAAATTTGGCCTCACCAATGCCTTGTACAATTTCATCATAACCTCCCTACTCTTGAATTCAATACTCCGATTTATGAAGGCCAACATTCCAAATGCCTTCTTCACCACACCATCTACCTGAGTATCAGCCTTGAGGGTACTATTTACCATAACTCCTAAATTCCTTTGTTGCTCTGCAGTCCTCAATTGTCTACCATTCAATGTATATGACCTATTTAAATTTGCCTTTCCAAAATGCAGCACCTCACATTTATCTGTATTAAATTCCATCAGCCATTTCTCAGCCCACACCTCCAGCCTTCCTAAATCACCTTTTAATCTACGGTAATCTACCTCACTGTCCACAACACCACCAATCTTTGTGTCATCCGCAAACTTGCTTTACATCCTGATCGTTAATATATATAACAAATAATAGTGGACCCAGGACCGAACCCTGAGGAACTCCACTAGTCACCGGCCTCCAATTGGACAAACAATTTTCTACCACTACTCTCTGACACCTTCCATCCAACCACTGCTGAATCCATTTCACTACCTCCTTATTTATACCTAATGCCTCCACCTTTTTTCCTAACCTCCTGTGGGGAACTTTGTCAAAAGCTTTACTAAAGTCCAAATAGACAACATCCACAGCTTTCCCCTCATCAACCTTTTTTGTAACCCCCTCAAAGAACTCAATCAGGTTTGTCAAGCATGATCTACCCCTGACAAAACCATGCTGATTACTCCCTATCAATCCTTGTACCTCCAAAAATTTGTAAATAGCATCCCTCAGAACACTTTCCATCAACTTGCCCACCACAGACGTCAGACTTACAGGCCTATAATTCCCAGGTTTGCATTTGGAAGCTTTCTTAAACAGAGGAACCACATGCGCCACCCTCCAATCCTTTGGTACCACCCCCGTGGCCAGTGGCATCCTAAATATCTCTGTTAATGGCCCCACTAACTGTCCACTAGCCTCCCTGAGTGTCCTAGGGAATATTTTGTCCGGTCCGGGAGATTTATCCACCTTTATCTTTTTTAACACAGCCATCACTACCTCCTCGGTTATCCTTATATGCTTCATGACCTCCCCACTATTTTTCTTTACTTCAACTGGTTCAACATTTTTTTTCCCTAGTGAATACTGAGGCAAAGAAATCATTCAAAATTTCCCCCATTTCCTCAGACTTCTCACTCAGCCTACTCTCGCTATCTACAAGGGGCCCTATCTACATGTAGTTTAAATGTCTATGTGGGTCTTGCTGATGGATCTGGTTGCATACTTGACCTCATCATTACCAATTTACATGTTGCAGATGCATTTGTCCACAATAGCTTTGGTTAGGGTGACAACTACAAATGACATTGTTGGGACAACATCCTATATCATAGTTCAAAGTTCATATTTATTGAGAGCTTTCTTGAGGGAGAGATGGGGGCAGGCATTGACTCCTCTGGGAGTTAGTGAAATGGAACAAACTCTTTGGATGGGTAATATGCCCAAATTTATTACCAGAATGTATTTTACTCTTCATTTAGGAAGTGCTAAGCCTGGTCTGCAGAAATCAAGGGAAAGATGGGAGTCCAACTTAGGTTTTGCAATACTAGAGCAATCCTGGTCTGAATGCTGGGTGGTGCAGATCTTTGAATAATGACTAGAGAGCAGAATCTTTTTTCTGCTTGATTGCAACCCTAAAAATTTATTCCCCCAAAATTCCTTCAAATAGCAATATTGTTTTGTCCTTTTTCCTGCAGAATACATAGTTGAGATAAAGTAATGGCTGCACTTTGGAACTTCATAATGGCAGAGCTGGTATCAAATCATTATTACAAACTGATTGTATTCATACTTTAATTGCTGAGAATAAGTAGTATAAATTAATAATCTTATTAATGTGCAAAAATCATGAATCTTGCTGCTAAATAATATGCATGCATTTTACCTCTGTTAGACCAAATTATGTGACTAAATATTTTAAGAAAATTCCAGATATTGGTCCTGTGACTAATTCTCCAGAAGCTCATTTCCAGTTTTATTTATGTAAGTACATCCCGAATTGTCTTTCAGTCCCATCATCAACATTTATCCTATATCAGCACAAACGGATATTAGATCCTGTACTGTTTATTGACTGAAACCGATCTAAACATGCACCCAGTGCTTAATTTCAATCTCTGGGCTAAACTTTCAATTGGATCTTGTTAATTCCTGCAGAAAGACATTTCAAATATTTGAATATTGTTGGTTTATTTTTTCTACTGGTGATTTGAGCTCATGGAATTAATTATCCTTATTCTACACATGTTGAATAACATTAATCCATGCCGCACAAGGATTAGTTGGTTTATTGCAGTTATTCTTATCACAACTCAAAACTAAGCCTGATGACATCACACAAGCTCTGGTTGCCAATAACAAGTCCATTCCTGTCACCTTTTAATTCAGTGATTTTCAAACTGCCCCCCTAAACTCGCATTCCGCTTTAAGTAATCTCTATGCCATAATTGCTCTGTGATTAGGGTGGGGGGGGGGCAGTTTGAAAACCATAGAATTAAAAGGTGACAGGAATGGGCTTGTTATTGGCAACTGGAGTTTGTGTGATGTCATCAGGCTTAATTTTGAATTGTGATAAGAATAACTACAATATACCAACTAATCCTCATATGGCATGGATTCAATATGGGTAGAATAAGGATAATTAATTCCATGAGAAAGAAAAAGGGTTGAAAACCACTGTTGTAATTGTGCCTAATTGACTTGTTATGTGCATGGTTTCATAACTCCAAAGGAAATGGGCCAATGACAATTTTTCTCAAGCAAAATATTTCAGTAACAATTGGGTCTAGAGGAGTGGCTCTCAATCCCTTACGAATCACATTGCACTTATGGCATAGGGATTACTTAAAGTGAAATGTGAGTTTAGAGGGGCAGTTTGAAAACTACTGTTTTAATTTACCTTCTTTTTTTAATTGATTACTGTTCTACTCACTAATCTGTTATTTATGAAAAAAATGATTCAGCGCATAGTCTTAAACCGACACATTTATATTAACTCATTAAGTACCACTGATAAAATCATTCAGTGGGGGCTGCAATCAATCTATTCATTCATTGGCCCTCATGCCATTTTAATAAATTGAGTTCACCTAAAACTAGATATAACATCCATGTCTGTTTTATCCAGAGAATCAATGCTTCCCAGTGGTTTTCAGATCACAAGTTTTGTTTGAAAATGCAGGAGGGATGAGAGTTAAGCGAAGAAACAAAATGAACAAAAAATTCATTTGATGAGATGAGAGTTTATGGTCATTAGCTAAGTACACATATGTACAGATATACCAACCTTTCTTGCTGCAGCCAGATATGTCAGATACATCAACTATAAATAGTATAAATTAAATTACCACAATACATATTTAAGGATAGATAAATAAATTTTCATCATTGCAGTTCATGCAAGAAAAATATTGGTATTTCAATGATGCAGATAGATCTTTTGTAGTCCCTGAGTAGTTTAGAGATGGAGTAAAGAAAATATGGAGAGGTTCAAGAGCCCTTCTGCATTCCTGGGCACCCGAGCTTTCAAATCAGGCCATGATGCAACCAGTCAATGTACTTTCCATGACACACCTGTAAAGATTTGATAGTGTATTCAACAATGTCAAATCTCCTCAGGTTTTTAGAGAATAGAAGCAGTGGAGAGCCTTCTTCATGGTTGCCTCAATGTGCTTGCTTCAGGACAGGTTCTCCGATATGTGGATTCCCCAGAGGTTGAAGGTACTAACCCTCTCCACTGCTGTCCATTCAATGCGATAGCTGCATGTTCCCTCGGCTTCCCCTTCCTAAAATCCATGGTAGTTCCTTGGTTTAGCCGGTGTTGAGAGCAATATTGTTGATCAGGCACCATCCAACCAGATTCTAAATCTCTATCCTATATTCTGACTCTTAATGAGAATGTAATCAGCAAATTGATGGATTGCATTGGAGCTGAACTTGGCTACACATTCATAAACGTGGAGGGATAGAGCAGGGGACTAAGCACCCAGTTTTAAGATGACTCATGTTCATGGGAAGTGAGGAGCAGATATTATTTGTACAAAAATAGTTCTAAAGATTAAAGATTAGATCCAAAAATAATGTAATTACATTAAAATCCCCATTATCTGGAATTCAAGCAACCAGCAAAAAAAATTGCTGAAAACAGGGAAAAAATATAAAACCTTAAAATTGGCACCCCTTGCAGTTAGTTCGCAAATTCACACAACGTGCAATCTCCAGCAATTGGAAAGTTCAACTCTGGCAGCCACTAATCCCCATAGGTGCCACATACTGGAAGTTTTACTGTCTATAGATTAGCAATGAAAATAAGGGTAAAAACAAACACAAGATTTGGGTAGATAACTGTAAAATGCATGAGATTAGACAAATAGAATAAGCAGAATTAAAATGTGTACTTTTAATGCTTGGCTGATAGATTATCTAATAGAAGTAGAGTAGCTGACAGGTTTCTGGACATTGCAACCACGGGTGTGGTTCCAGCAGGCCAAGGCATAGTTCGCCATTCGCTAGATCTCCGCAGATGACACACACTACTGCCACGTGGTCAGTGCCCTCAATCAAGACATCACAGCCCGCATCATCGACTTCCTCCAGCAGCTCCTGGAGCAAGGAAAGTATGTGGCCATCAAGGAGCTATTAACCCGCACTTTTGGGCTCTCAACTGCTGCACATCAATGGTTAGGGAGACAGGACCCCTTCCTCCCTCATGGCGACATGCTCGCTCTCAATGATGGCCACACCTCTTGCCTGCTATTCCAGCAACTTCCTGGAGTGGTTGCCTGAAGATATCCGGCTGCTCATCGCGGAGGAAAACTTCGATGATCCCAGGAACAGATGTGCTATGGGCTGTGAATAGGGATGCCTGTGCTTCGCTCGAACAAATGACAGCACCTCATCAGCAACGCCTGGCCAGTAAGACTGCCAACAAATTGTCCGACCAACCGGCTGACTAACCGTCCGACCAACTGTCCGACCAACCAACCACCCGATTGACTCACCCCACTGGTGAGCAGTACTGTTTCTATCATCAACGGTGGGGTACTGAGGCTCGTCGATGCCGCTCCTCCTGCAGGTTCCAGGGAAACGCCAAAGCCAGCCGTCATTGATGGCTGCAATGACTGGCCAATTGCTTGCCTCCTCCACATTCAAGACTCCTTATCGGGCCGACGTTTCTTGGTGGACACCGTGGCACAGTTCAGCCTCCTCCCCCTGTCCAGCCTAGAGGCCACAGCGGCCGAGAGCTTTGAGCAGCAAACAGCTCCAACATTCGGACATTTGGCACCACTTTGGGGACAGACAATTCACTTGTAAGTTTACAGTGGTGTCTGAATAACAACCATTACTGGGTGCTGATTTCCTGAGAGCCAACTCGGTACTGGTGGACATTAAGGGGCATCAGCATCAGCTGGTACATGCCCGGACATTTCAGATACTCTTGCTCAAGGGTAGCAAACTTACTAACTCCCATCTGCACTCGGTGAGTACTGTTGACAACGAATTCGCTCAAGTCTTAGTGGAATTCCCCTCCATAACTATGCCCAATTTCAACTTGATGGAACCCAAACAGGGAGTGAGACCCTAAGTTATTACCAAGGCCCCTCCCCCCATGCCAGGGCACAGAATCTCCCTCCTTTGAGAAACTCAACCTGGCCAGAGAAGAGTTTTGAAAGTTGTGGGGCACTCTGCTAGTTCATGAGCCTACCCTCTCCATATGATACCTAAGGCTGTGGGAGATTGGAGACCGTGCAGAGACTACTGCCGCTTTAATGAGACCACCACCACGTCACAGGTATCCTGTGCCTCATATCCAGGACTTCACCGCTAATCTGCAAGGGGCAGGATATTCTCTAAAGTGGACCTCATCAGGGATTATCATCAAATCCCAGTCCACCCCGATGACATTCCCAAAACTGCTATCATAGCCCCCTTTGGATTGTTTGAATTCCTCCGCATGCCATTCGGGCTGAAAAATGTGGCTGAGGCTTTCCAGAGGTTGATGGATGTAATGGGCTGGGATCTGCACTTTGCCTTTGTCTACCTTGAAGACATTTTAGTAGCCAGCCACACCCGCACCAAACACACTGCTCACTTAAGACTATTGTTCTCCAGGCTAAGTGAGTTCAGTTTAACCATCAATCCAGCCAAGTGCCAGTTTGGCCAAGAGACTATTGATTTCTTGGGCAATTGCATGGGCCAACATGGGGCAAGACCATTACACAATTTGTTCCTTCCCCAGACCAACAACCATGAAGGGACTGCAAGAGTTTGCAGGTATGGTCAATTTTTATCATTGCTTCATACCTGCAGTGGCCCCACATCATGAGTCCGCTAATTCCCCTCGTGGCAGGGCCCAGTAAAGACATTCAGTGGACACAGGAGGCGATCAAGTCTTTCCAAGCAACCAAAGATGCCCTGGACAAAGCCACCCTCCTCATGCATCCGTGAACAGATGCCCTGACCGCCCTCACAGTAGAAACCTCCAGCACAGCGGTTGGGAGTGTACTTGAGCAACTGGTTAACGGTCAGTGGTAGCTGCTGGCCTTTTTCAGTAAACACCTCAGACCACCAGAGCTCAAGTCCAGTGCCTTTGATAGGGAGCTATTAGTGCTATACCTGGCAATTTGGCATTTCCATTACTTCCTGAAGGGCAGTAAGTTCAAAATTTACACAGACCACAAACCACTTACCTCAGCTTTCAGCAAGGTGTCAGACCCATGGTCAGCCAGGCAACAGCAGCTCCTGTCCTACATATCTGAATTTTCGACAGATATTGAACAATGTTGTTGGCAAGTCCAATGTGGTTGCCGATGCCCTATCCCATCCGGCCATCCTAGCCCTGCCCTGGGTATCAACTAAGCGGCCCTGGTGGATGTGCAGCAAGCAGACCCTGACAAACCAGTGTACTGGACAGCACTTATCGGCCTGCAACTGGAGGACATCCAGATCGCCCCAGGTAACCACACGCTGCTCTGCGATACCTCGACTGGTAACACGCGCCCCGTCATTCTGGTCGCATGGAGGAAGTGAGTTTTCAATTTGGTCCACTATTTGGCTCACGCCACTGTCAGGACTAGAGTTAAAATGATGGCCAACAGGTATGTCTGGCTTGTTCTCCGTAAAGAGGTCACTCAGTGGGCCAAAACATAGACTCAGTGCCAGGCATACAAGGTCAAGACCCACATTAAAGTTCCTCCACAGCCCTTTGAACCAGCACGCTGTCATTTTAACCACGTGCACATAGACATTGTGGGGCCCCTACCTGTATCCAGAGGTGTAAGTTATCTATTGACCATGATCAACCGGATGACTAGATGGCCAGAGACAGTGCTGCTACCTGAAATCTCTATGGAGATGTGCACAGACATTACTGAACACCTGGGTGGCACATTTCAGGGTCCCCAAACACGCAACATCTGACAAGGGGGCCTAATCACTTCCAGCCTGTGGACTGCCTTAGCAAATGCCCTGGGAATTCAACTTCACCACACTACAGCTTACCACCCACAGGCCAATGGGCTGGTGGAGAGGGTCCACGGGCACCTAAAAACAGTTCTGATGGCCCAACTTACCAGACTGAACTGGGCCGATGAAATCCCTTGGTTCCTGCTAGGCATCTGCACTGCCCCAAAAGAGGATCTCAAGACATCCTCTGTCGAGTTGGTCTATGGCACCCTTATACTAATCCTAGACGAATTTGTGGTGGCTTCCGAGGACATGGGGGAGCTCCCAGCGCCCACTTTGTCTCAATTGCGCAAGCCCTAGAGCTCATAGAGAAGCCAGCACCTTTGTCCCAAAGAACTTTGCAGACTGTCACTATGTATTCGTCCAAGGTGGGACCCACCGGTCACCTCTTCAACAGCCTTATGAGGGGCTGTTGGACACAGCGGCCACATCGTCAGGCACAATGGTTCCACCTGTGTGTTGGATATTAGTGACAGGGAGGAGACCTTCATGCTCAACTGGCTGAATCCAGCCAGTTACTCACCCAACCCCATGGTGCTAAAAGACAGTGTCCTGATCGCTGGTTCTGGGGGGGGGGAGGGGTCGAGTAGTGGACCAACACAGCAAATAACCATCAAACACGACAATTGGGTAGACAGCACGTGGGATGATACGCCTGCTCCTATAGGCCGACAGTACGCGGGATGAGACCCCCACTCCTATAGGCCACAAGAATAGTGGTTGAATCAACCAATCACAGCCAGTGGATCGCAGGCGGTCCAATCAGCCTCACTCGAGCCACTCATCAGTGGTGACACGGCTGGCTGTCTATAAAAGGCAGAGCTCCAGTCCAACAAAGACAGTGCTGATTACACTCCCTTGGTGTGTGAGTCTTCTTTCAACTATAACCCATTATACCTCGAGCTATAATTGTAGCAAGCCTGGCACATTAATTCCATTTACAAAGTGATCCGACAGTGAGTGATGGAACCAAGTAGAGAAATACCTCTGGGTTTATTGGCTGTACATTTTGTTGTGAAGAACAAAGCATAAAAAAAAGTTTAAAAAACAGGAACTTTGGGGATCCATAATCACAAACTGGTGTTTGTGTACTCAGATCGTTATATTTTTGTGTGCATAGTGGCTTAGAGGAGATACAATTTAACATTCTGATAATCAGATTAAGTTTGAATTGAGTTTATTGCTTGATGATGGTAGTAAACAGGCATCAGTCAATCTGCCATTTATTATTCATTGTGAATAATTAACTTCAGTGGTTTGAAGAATCAATGGCATAAACAGTTATGAATTGCCAAGGGCTTGAAGATGCTCTCAACTGTGTCATGTTTAATTCAACTGAAGAAGTAGTCATATTTTATTACAGCTGAGGCAAAAATCAGTGCTTTATCTTCACCAGAGAAATTTCTGAACTGGAGACATAAGAGGCACGGTATCTGCACTGCATCTGTTTGAATTTGAAGATTCTCAGCTGGAATCCAATAAAAATGCAATTTTATCTTTATTTTCTTGTTCTTTGGTTCAGGAACAGCTGCTCCCCCTCCACCATCAGACTCCTCAATAACAAACTCAATCAGGGACTCATTAAAGGACTCTTACTTGTGCACTTGATTGATTTTTGAAAATCTCTCTGCATTGCACAGTCAGTTTGTTTACATTCATTATCTGTTTATAGTTCTTTATTTGTTTACATATGTACACCATGAACACTTTTTTGCACTACCAATAAGTGGTAATTCTGCCTTGCCCACAGAATAAAGAATCTCAGGGTTATATGTAATGTATGTACTCTGACAAAAAAATCTGAAAACTGATTTCTTCTTACATTAAAGTTTATCTCATCATCTATTGTACCTCCACTCTACGTCTTCTGTCTTTAATTGTGCAATAACAAATTGCAGAGGATAATATGTGGGATGCAGAGACTTGTAGTATGGCAGGTGAGGACAAAGGGGATCCTGACCATTTTTTTCATTACACTTTTCACTGCACTTGCCCATATCTCCCCTCTCACCACCATTCGGGACCTCAAACAGTCCTTCCAAGTGAATCTGCAAGGGTCATTAGTGTATCAGGTGCTCCATGGTAGCCTCCTCTACATCAGAGAGACTGGATGCAGACTGGGATTTTATTGAACACCTTCACTCTGAAAGCTATAAATAACAGAAATCTCCCTGTGGCCAACTATTTGAATTCTACATCCCGTTCCCACACTGATATGTCTGTCCATGGCCTCATGCACTGCCGAACCAAGGCTACCCACAATTTGAAAGAACAACACCTAATATTCCCCCTGGACACTCTCCCACCAGATGGTATTAATAGTGACTTTTCCAGTTTGTATTAGGCCCATTCCCATCTCTCTCTTTCTCTTTCTCTCTCTCTCTCTCTCTCTCTCTCTCTCTCTCTCTCTCTCTCTCTTTCCTTATCGCTCTGTCTCCTTTCCTCCAGCTCCCCACCCTCTTCCTTCTCCATTCAGAGGGCTATCCTCTCCCTCTACCACTTCTCAGCTTTTTGCTCTTCTGTCCTCCCACCCATATTCCCCTATAACCTCCTGCCTATTAGCCTGTACTAGTCTCCATGCCCTTCCTTCCTCCTCACCTCTCTTCCTCTCATCTTTTCATTCAAAAGCTTGATTTTTGCTCACACCTTGACGTAGATCTCAAGCCCATAAAATTAGTCACCACTTGCTTCCTATAGATTCTGCGTCACCTGCTGAGTTTCTCCAGCACTTCTGTGCATTGCATGACCTTATTGAAGGATTTTGCAGACATAAGGGATCAATTAACCTGTATCTTCCATTTCTTGTATTATTACATGCCATTACATGTACTTTGGAGGCTGAGGGTGAAGGGTTGTTTCTCAAATCAAAGGCCTTTAACCAGTTGCAGACATAGGGATCAGTGCTATTTGCCATCTATGTTAACATGTGGGATTATAATGCTGTAAGTAAATGAGAGGATGGCACCAGTATTGGAGGCAGAGTGCATTTTGAGGTAGACTCTCAAGGATTACAATAGGAAGTGGGCCAAGGAATGGGTGACGACATTTAACTGGAACAAGTGTAAGATGTTGCATTTAGGTAAGTCAAACCAGGGTCAGACTTGCACACTGAATGCCAGAACCTGGAAAGTATTGTACAACAGAGAGTGCTGGGGTCTCTGAAGGTGGCAGGGTGGCAGAGGAAGCATTGGTACACTTGCCTTCATCAATCAGGGCTTTGGGTACAAGAGATGGGACATCATGTTACAGCTATATAAGCCATTGATGAGGACTCATTTCGAGTATGAGAGGCAGTTCTGGTCACTCAGCTTTATGAAAGATATCATTAAGCTGGAAAATAGTTTTTTGAGGGATCATGAGGCTTGCAGAACTTGAGTTAGGCTGTGACTTTTTTCCCTGGAATTTAGGAAGTTGAGGTGTTACCATATAGAGCAGGGATGTCGAACTCAAATTCATGGAGGGCCAAAATTAAAAACTTGGACTAAGTCGAGGGCCGAACTAAATATTTATTGAAAATTTTCAACAATATCTGCATGTTTTCTCATCTTTCAACATATGTAATGTTAAACTTTTTCTTATTAAAATAAATGTTTAATAATAGTTTTGGATAAACTCTTTCCAGAAGCATTAACAATTGAGAAATAAAATATTCAATAAATAATATTTCTCTATAGAGGATTTGTCAAATGTTGCTAGTGTGCTGTCAAATAGTAAAATCTGAGGGCTATTGAGAATGTGGGAGAATAACATGATTCCTGAAACAATCAAATGGGTGACTGATTGTGGGCATGAACTCTAGCAGGGTTATTTGCCATGCCCTTTTTCTATTGGTACAGATATCCTTTGATTTACACACTTTTCAAGTTTTATGCCTAATGAGCTTGTATCCAGGTGCAGGACCATTTTTAACCAGGAATATATTTATCACTGTGACATGAAACTATTGGAAGATCGTTTTATCCTGAGATTAAAGTTCATAATACTTACTCAGGCCTGTGTGCGGGAGGGCGGGGTTTGCGGGCGATCGGGTTGGACAACGACAGTGCGGGGGCATCGGCTCTCACTGCAGGGCAGCATCTCGGCGGATCAGCGGCCCCATCGCCGTGAGTCGCGGCTCGGCCTGTGGCAGGGAGGGGGAGTGGGCAATGGTCCTGGCGAGGTCAGGCCCGAGGCCTCCGGTTCCGGGCGCTGGGAAGCGGCCTTGGCTTCCCCTGACACCAGCCAGGCCCCTAAACCAGAGTCCACGGTGAGATCCTGCAACGTAAACAGAGGAGGTGGGGGCGATTAGCGGGCTGACGCCAATGCATTCTGGGATTTGTAGTATTAGCTGTGCATGCGCTATACTGCCGCCGTGGCTAGCGGGCCACCTCTAATACAATTTTGAAATGATCTTGCGGGCCAAATATAATTATATCGCGTGCCAAATTTGGCCCGCGGGCCAGAGTTTGACATGTGTGATATAGAGGGTCATAGATAAAGTGAATAGTCACAAACTTTTACATAGTGTAGGGGAATCCAAAATGTGGGGCATAGATTTAAAGTGAGAAGCTAAATGTTTAAAAGGGACCTGAGATGCCACCTTTTCATACAGAGGGTGGTGAGTATATGGAATGAGCTGCCAGATGAAGCAGTAGAGGCCGGTACAACTGTGATGTTTTAAAAAAACACGAATGTCTGCAGACAAGGTGTTTGAAGCTCACCAGGTGTATTTTATATAGCAAGGATAAAGATACATAACCAATGTTTCGGGTTTGAGCACTTCATCAACGTATGAGCAAATTGTAGACAGGCATGCAACCAAAATGGTGGTGGGGTGGCAGGGGGAGGAATTCCACAGGCAGGAGGACATACCAGAAAACAGGGGAGGGGAGATGGCTCTGTGAATGGAGAAGGAAGTGGGTGGAGAGCTGGAGGAAAGAAGTACTGACATGTCTGTCCATTGCCTCATACACTGCCAAACCAAGACCATCTGTAAAATGGAGTAGCAGCACCTAATATTTTGTCTGGGCACTCTACAACTGGATAGCATTAACATGGACCTCTCCAGTTCCTGCTGGCCAACTCACCATTCTTCCTCTCTTAGCCATATAACCATTTATGGAGCGGAAACAGGCCATGTTGGCCTCTATAATAAATAATGCTTCACATATTCAAAATCCATTATGAGAAAATAATCCTGACATTTCAAGATATCACACAATGGAAATTAATATTTTTCAGCATCTTTATTGTCATACTTTTCATCTTTTATTGTTGTTAAAGACACTGCAAATTTAAAAATGCTATTTTCTTTTGAGTAATGTTGCTATACTGAACAAATTGCACAACATACAAAAGCATTTATTTTCAAAAACACATGCTTGGATATATTGTTGTAGTTGACATCCTCTATTGCTAATCAAAGATGTTAATTTCTAGATATCAGAACTGAAGTCATTATTGTGGCATCAGATCACTTTGTCTTGTAGTGGGAACAAACCATTCTACAAAAGTACACGTAATCTCTTTAATCTTAATGATTTTTATTCACTATATTTATGATATTTTCAGAGAATTCTGCTTGAACATTCCCTGAAATTTGAATCATGTGCAACCTTGGAGTTCCAGAATGACTCTCACGGGAGCTTTGAGCTGTGTTTTGCATTATTATAATAAATTCCAATTTTGCTAAAGTTCAAGAAATGAAAACAGAAGTAATTCAAAAATGATATTTGTGAAAATATCAAAGGCTTATGGGAATCTGTTTTCACATTATTTCAAGCATAAGGCAAAATCTAGTTTGACAACTTCACTCGACAGAAATACCTTTAAATCTGTATTAAAAACCATGTCTTTCAAGAAAGTTTCAGCCAGCTGAATTTACGGTTAGAGTACCAGTTTGATTATTCTATATGTTTCAGGATTAAGGATAAGTCAAGATCAAACATTTCAACCTGCGTAGTCCGAACATGAGTGCATCCCAATGTGAGGTCCGAAACAGTCTGTCCTTGAGGTTCATCACTTTGCTGATCTCATAGTAATTTAATTTCACATAAGTTTGATGGCTGAAAATTGCTGTGTTTTGTAGTTGAATTTGCATTATGTGGCCGTGGTTTCTTACCAAAGGCTAAGTGGTGACATGTGATTTTTATTTTCTTAAGCAATTGCTTTGTGGACTAATGGTGGACTGTCATATAGTCATAGTTGTATTTATAGAATTATGCTTCATTTACATTAGTACGAAGAACAACAGCATCTTATGTGAATGCAAACATTATCCTTTGTTTTCTTCTTTTCTCTGGACCATTGGGAGAATATGATATAGAAAGTGAAGCATAAGCACAGGAAGAATTCCTTATAATATTTAAAGGATGTAAATGTTCTTTGTTTAACTTCCCAATCATGTTAATTTTTGTATTTATTCATTTACCCATCCTGGCTATCACTGGCAAAGCTGGCATTTATTATCGTTGAACTGAGTGGACAATTTAGTAATTAGAGAGGTATATCGACTCTTCAGCCCTGTACAGTTTTACTATGGTATCCATCAGGCTTAATTTGAAAATGTCCACATTATTTCAGAAGCAATATATCTACCTCCATATGCAGATATCTCCCCATGCACTCTCCTTTATTTCATGTCAAAGTTTGGAGATAGAAGTGGTTGCCATTGAGCAGTTTCATCTGTTAAGTGGGATCAAGACCCATGGATACAGAGGTTGGTCCTGGTCTCCTTTTAGGATCCCCAGAAGTGTTTTCTCTCCATCCAAAAATCTAGGCACTATAGCTTAATGCATGATATTTGATGCTTAATAGGAAATGTTCTAGATTACAGCCATTTCTGTGCATAATGTCTGTGGTAAGATATGGTGTGCAAAGAGACTTTTTTAAAAAATGGCAGCTCTGCCAGAGCAGCTGTAACCGCAGTTTTGCCGCTGGTGCAGACCCACAGAGAGCAGGGAGCGGAGACTCAGCACTCCCGCGCGGTGCAACCACCGAGTCCGACTACCATCAGCTCCATACAGGCTTTGAATGGCTTGTTAAAGGAGCCATTGGTGGTTTTATTGAAAACCCTGTGACCACAGAGTCTGCGTGCAAGATGACTCCGGGGAAGTAGAGGACTGACGCAAGGCGCCAGAAAATGGAAAACAATCCCCTCCACACCAACACCCCCCCACAGTTTGAGAAGATGAAGCAGAGGAGAAAACCCATGGGATGGTGACCACGGCAGCGAACCAGTGAGGGGATCTGCAGCTGAAAGACCTTCACAGGCAGTGGGGCATTGGTGACTTACGAAGGAATCCACACAGGCTGTAGGCTGCTGGAGACTGCAGTCGAGGGACACAGGCTGTGGGCTTCTGCAGACTGACTCGAAACTTGATGAAGGGGTACCAGGTATCGAAACTGGGAAGTGAGAGGATGCTGAGGATGCTGAAAAGTTCCTAATCGTATCAGGGGTTCAGATCTGGAGCTCAGGTTGGCGACGGATTGGGCTGAACTCTATGGCTGCAGAGGCTGTGGCAGCACTGGAGGTGAATCCACGAACACTCATTGACTCTAGGGAGGAACTCTCTTTTACTTCTCTTTCTCTGAATGAGTGAGGCACTTCTGGCAACTTCTGCCGATGGCGAATCTGTCTGCCTTATAGCAGAAAAATAGTCAATTTGGTGTAAAATGACACTGTTTTTGTTACATTACAATAAATTGAATCTTGAATCTTGAATTTTGCATGTTAATTGGATGCATGTCTTGTGAGCTTACTGGCTGTGGAGTTGGTACAGACAGTCAGAGAATAGTCATGTCCATATGAGTGCCATTTGTCTTGCCTTACAGCCGTCATCCAGCCTAACTTTTCAAAAGGGACAATACTGAAGATGTTGTCCTTATAAACTTAACTTGTTACAAGGAGACCTGACAGATTTCTTGATTGGGAAACATTTCCTGAGTTGTTTTGGATGGATCTGGGAAAAGCCATCTGTGTTCCAGATGTTATTTGTAGATGATGCATTTTATCACAGCCTGGATTGTACAGAAAAGCTTTAGTTTTCTTTGAGCTGTTCAACTATAAGTGGAGGGTAGAATCCTCATAATGATAGAGATGGACAAAAGACCTACTGAAAGTGACACCACAGGGGTGAATTTTTCCTCCTCCTCTCAAGTATTCAGAGTCCCAAAGAAAATCATGTCACGGGTACTCTGCAAAATGTTAAAAAAAAATGGAGATTCAGGTCTATCCAGCAATTTCAACTTCTGTAGGAAAGAAAAATGCAGCAAAATGGCATTGATTAAGAACAACGTCGCCCTTTGAGAAACCACTTGAGCAGATCAGATTCCAGCATTCATCTTTTGCTTGCCTTCACTGGATTTCCTCAAGGTGCAGGTGCTCCTGAGTCATATGGGGATTTTTAGCAATTGACTTAAGTGATACAGCACACACCACATACTGTACCAATATTGTTCACTTCAATTCCCCAAAACAAAGTTGGAATTGGCATCGGAAGTGAGGCACATAAGTTACCTTTCTGTGCCAATGAAGCCTCTCAATTCAAGAAGAACTTTATAAAACCAGATTTATTCTTCCTGATTTAGCTCTTTAGATAAGTTTTTATTCTCTGTGACCCACATTTGCCATTACATCCAATGGTAAGCCTGAACATTGTCAGTTAATAGTCACTTTTGTTTAGTCACCAATTATTTCACACATCATCACTTGATCTTTCTTGACCTTGAGTAAACATTTCCTTGGATCTGGCTTAATATATGAAGAGTTACTATGACAAGTAACAGACATTCCTCTCTCTTAATGTAGGAAAAGAAACAGTGGCAAATGTTTTAGCTAAGCAGAGTCGGCATGCTTTTTTGGGATATGTGCAAATTCAATCTCTTGCAACTTGCTTTATTGTTATGGTAAATTATGTAGGACTAGATGTTAACATCCCTTATTGCACTCCTGAGACTTGCTGCCTAGACTCTGTGGGGTAGCCAAGTGAGTGGTGGCAACTTCTGGGTTATCAAGTGGGCAGCCTCCTTCCTCAGTGTTTCGCTGATAGACCCACGACATCTCCAGAGGGTTCAGCAGTGAATCCCAGCATCCTGGACTCACCCTCTAAATGCCATTCACTTACTTGGCTGCCCAGGTGGAATCCTTTCTCCTCATCCAGAGCCAATGACTCCCCTTTTCAGCAGCTCTGGAGAGATCTTTAACTGTTTGTCGGTGTATCTTTCCAGAGTAGCCTTGATGTCGATGTGGCTACAAATCCTCTGCAGCCCACTTCAACCAGTTGAACCCTTGCCTTCCAGCCACGTTGCTGCACATCAGCTGCAAGCTCAGCGGGCCCCAGTTTCTTGCGCTGATAAGGCCTCCTCCACTGCCTCCTCCCAGGGCACTGTAAGCTAATGATGTAAATGAGCTGGAGTGAGGCCAGCAAAAGCACAAGGTCTGGTCTGAGGTTGGTTTGCATGATTTCATTTAAGAAGCAGAGCCTCAGGCAGAAGTCTGCCATCTTCCAATCACGTACCCTGCCTAGCCACCAGAATGTGATCTTCATGTGGCAATTCCAACTGGACCCTCACCTTCCCAGACAAATGCTGTGAAAGGCCAGTGAGATGAAGGGAGAGATAGAGCATATGAGGTAACACTCATCCACCAATTTTACAGCACTGCTGCAAGACACTGTAGCACCTGGTGTATCGGCCTTGAATGAGGCTGGTCTTACAGCCCACCAACATATGTTGGGCAGAGGGAGCATGTGGGGTCCTATCTCTACTGCTGGCTGAGATGCATGGCAGTTGACAAGACATCATATGCAGCCCTGATGGTGAAGCTTGCTCTGAATGCCTCCATCTCCCACAGCTTTTCCAGGAGATCTTCCTTTTCTCCACTCCCTCCATCTCATCCATTGCCCTTGCCTTGCCTGAGCAAGAGCCTTTACATACCTTGCCGCCTCCTCCTGCCAACGTACCTCCTCCATCATCACAAGCCTATATCTCTGAGATGGAGCAGCTTTGTTCCAGGCTGGTGTACTGGCCCCAAGACCAAGAATGTTCCTCCCTTGCTACACTTGGCCTATGATATCTCTATGCTTGAGTGCCACCTTTGCTTGCTTGGTCGCTTCTGATGAAATCCATTTCCCCCCAGTATCCAGGATGATGGCAGCTTGAGCTACAAATGGATCACCCACCTTTGATAACGTCATCTCCAGTCTTACTTTGATGCAACTATACTCCTCTGAAGGACTGGAAATAGGTGGCTCTAGGACTCCTTTGCCGTAGAGCCCTATGCAGCTGAGGCATCTGGGAAGACCAAGCCACTTCCTTACGTAGGAGTTGATCAGTCTCTCCAGCTGTTCCATAGTCGAGACTGGAACTTCATACAGGGTTAGTGGCCATATGAGGTTTTGAAAGAGTTCAAACTGTGGTTCCATCGATGCTCTCAAGGCCACTGACAGCATCTTTCCTGAGCTGTATCTTTGAGGGATGTGTTATACCACCAACCTAAGCTTTACACTGGTTTCTCAAAGACTGTTGAAATTATCTCATCACCCTTGTAGAAGCATTGATCTTCCAGTTTCCTCTTAACAATGTTTCTGCACTTGTTCAGCTAGATCATCATCCAAACCTGCTCTCTGTTCTCTTGAAGTTTCCTCACCAGGCATAAAATACAAGTCTTGATTGTGGTCAGTGTTGTGAGATAGTCCATTTATGCTCTGATAAATGGCAGTCTCAAGTCAGATCTTGTGCACTGCCCTCCATCCACCCATTGAGATGCTCCAGTGATAACTTACATGGCCATGATGAAGACTAGTACACCCGACCATGATTTCCACCTCCAAATCTTGCCACACTGTGGTGTAGTGTAGTCTGCTGTTGTAAAACATATCTGCACAACTTGGAAGTATGCCTTAACAAGGCTTGTGAGGGCTACTGGGACCCTGAGGCAATGCAGTGGAGGTTAAGAGGGACAGAGCCAAAGGTGTTGGTGAGGTCAGAACACCACATGGAGATCTTTTCCCTCCTTCTTGGCGACATGGATCTGATGCCAGATAGTTCAAGCATGTTCCAAACAACCAGAAAAGCCTGAGATCCCTGAGATGTATCAATCAAATGGTTCCTTTGCAGATATCTTGACAGCCTAAGAGACACTGCACTGAAGAACGTTTTCCCCTTAATGTTTAGAAGACTGATCTGGCAAAATTGGCAGATTTCTGATGAACCCTTTTCCTTTGGGATCAGGATTCCTCTTGCTTTCCGCCAGGATGTTGGTATCTCCTGGTTACACCAAACCACCTGCATGAGCCTCCAGAGGAACCCAGGTCACCTGGTGCATTTTTGTAGAGCCTGTATGGCACTCCATCAGGACCTGGGGCTGATGCAGCCCTTAGTCTATGCACAGTTTTATCTACCTAGCTCCATCTAGGTGAGCTGATATCAAGTTGGTGTTCATGTGGATGAATTGGTGGCATGTCAGGTGGGATGGTGATCTCTTCATGGCATCGATTGTCTGTTCGGACCTTTTTCAGATGTTTTTACAGTTCTGCCCTTAACATTGAAAGACTTTCACTCTTCTCTATAAAAAAGATCCTTCACAAACTTGAAGGGATACTTCTAGAAGCTTGTTCTTGTCTGCTCCTTCTTCCTGAGCTTCCTTGCCAGGTATTTAGCTCTTCTCAGTGTTGCAAGCCTACTCCAAATAGCTGCTTGCAACAGGTTTATGCCTTATTTCTCCTACTCTATGGCCTT